>NC_087264.1:25747943-26052865 GCF_015220805.1 Pogoniulus pusillus | reverse complement strand
GTTCCATGCTATCAGGCAATAGGCTCTTTCCATTTCTATCATTATGCTACTGCCACATTACCCTCATAGAATCAACCAGGTTGGAAGAGACCTCCAAGATCATCCAGTCCAACCTATCCCCCAGCCCTATCCAGTCAACCAGACCATGGCACTAAGTGCCTCATCCAGTCATCAGTTCCCCCTTCAGTATCCTCAGTGAACCAAAGAGATGGTAGCTTGCAATACCCAGTAAGTTAAAAGTAGTCATGATTCTACCCATACATTGGCAGATGCATTTACACAGTTGTGCCTCTGAATTCACTGTTGGACATGTGAATTTTCCAAAGAGCTTTCACAGCCAGTGACCTAGTTTGTAAGTGATGGTCCCTGTGTTAAGTACATTAAATGAAATTTTAGCATTGATTTATATTTTATGCTACCACTTTTCCCCTTGCTTCCTTTCCTGAAGTTTTCTAAGCAATGGTGCTACTACTGTGGAGTAGTGCTCATAGATGCCATAAACATTCGAGTCCTGTCAGTATTTTAGAGTGTTTCTAAAGTTACTACCCATTTACTCTTAAGGAAACAGTAATCCATGTGTCACCTTCTGCCGTCTCCCTACAACTGTTTTAATTTACAGCAAAATAAAATCCAGATTAACAATTCAGAGTTTATGTGTTACTTCATTGTCTTCACTTTTCATTTATTTATTGCCTTCTAAGCATTCCAACTGCACATTTATTTGGGAAACTTTGTGATCCTCTCATGGATCACCATTAAATCTACTTTGCAGTGCCCAATAAAAAAAAACCCTACTACTACTACAAGCTAACATGCAGAAACTGAGATATGAAGAATCTTGCAAAAGGCCCTTTGTAGTTTAATAACCAAAGTGCAGATTTCTCTGACATCCACCCTCTCCACCCACCCTCCCACACACCCCACACACCCTTTTCGTGTGTGTGTGTATTTGTCAAAAAGGTGGAACTGAAGCCAAACTACCAGACTTAATCTTCCACTGTGGAAAAAAAGCAAAACCAAAGCAAACACCTAAGTAAACTGACTCTCAAACTAGGGCAAACAAATCCAAACCTTCCTTTGTGTTTTGAGATGGTAGCTCTTGCAAGCTAGTTCTCCTCCTTCTTTTGCCTGTTTCCTCTATGTAAAAATAATGCAAATATACTTTCTTCTGTTCTTGATGAGGCTCCTCCCTGCAGTGAAATGGCAATTACCCAGATCTTGCACAATGTCTGCATTGCAAAGGTAGCCTGTGGCCTAGCCTTAGGAATAGCACAGTTTAATATCTTGACTGGCACAGAAAAAAAAGTGGAAGGCATAAAAGGAAACTGATCCTTTGGAAGCCAGCAGCAGAATTCAATTTTAAGACAGCAGCCTACCCACCTTTATTCTCAGATGGATAAGCACAAGTTGTGTCTCCTAAATTAATTTTTGACTGCATAGAGGAGCATTTTCCAAAGAACTGAAGACCTGTGTCTTTCTTTGACTTCAAGCTACTATTCATGTAGTTCCTCAGGTCTCTGTATTCAGATAAAAAGATTGCAGTAGAAATCAACCACACAATTAGAAGGAAAGGTGATGTTACATCTTGCCATCTGGAGTATCTCTGATGTGCTGAATTTTCCTTTCTCAGGAAACTAAAATATATCAGTTGGGTCTGTAAGAGAAAGAAGCAGTGGTGGGAGCAGATGTGAAAGACATAAACATATCTTTCCCTCAGCTCGCAACACAAACCTTTCTTGTTTGCAGAAGCCATGACACTACGGAGATGAGTGACAAGTAAAAATGTAGACAGACAGATAAAGAGTGTTTTCTTTCTTGAAGGTGATTCATTTCTATACTTAACTGGCGTGATGGGTTAGGCAAGTACCGCCAGCATGCACAAGATACAACCCTTGAATCTTTCTGATAAGAGATACTGCATGTCAACCATCTGCTGTCCTATCAGCTGGCTGAATCAGAGACGCCTCTTAACACCTCTCCCAGTCTCATATTAGCTCTTGATAAATGTGAACGAGGGAACAAATTAATTGCTTCTTACAAGTACTAAAAGAGACATGAATAAAGGCACAGGTGGGAGCAAGATCCAGAGTTGCACACACCCTCCACATGAGTCTGAGATCAGCCACCCACGCATATACACACACATCCAACCTCCCTCATAGCCACATACATTTGCATCAATGTCATTGCAGTTTTAGGATACTTAAGGATATCGTCATTCTTTAAGAGATTGGAGAGCTGGGGAAAGAGGAATCAAATGAGGTTCAACAAGGACAAGTGTAGAGTCCTGCACCTGGGGAGAAATAATAAACTGCACCAGTACAGACTGGGAGGTGATCTGCTGGAGCAGCCCTGTGGAGAAGTACCTGGGAGCGCTGGTGGCTAACAAGTTATCCATAGGACAGCAATGTGCCCTTGTGGCCAAGAAGGCCAATGGGATCCTGGAGTGTATTAAGAAGACTGTATCCAGCAGATCAAGGGAGGTTCTCCTTCCCCTCTACTCTGCCCTGGTGAGACCTCATCTTGAATATCGCATTCAGTTTTGGGCTCCCCAGTTTAAGAGGGACAGGGATCTGCTGGAGAGGGTCCAGTGGAGGGCTACAAGGATGATTAAGGGACTGGAGCACTGCCTGATGAGGAGAGGCTGAGAGACCTGGGGATTTTTAGTCTGGAGAATAGAAGACTTAGAGGGTATTTAATAAATGTCTATAAATATCTGACGGCTGGAGTTCAGGAGAGGGGGGACAGGCTCTGCCAACTTGCTCCCTGAGATAGGACAAGGAGCAATGTATGTAAGCTGCAGCACAAGAGGTTCTACCTCAACACAAGGGGGAACTTCTTTACTGTAAGGGTCACAGAGCACTGGAACAGGCTCCCCAGGGAGGCTGTGGAGTCTCCTTCCCTGGAGACTTTCAAGGCCCATCTGGACATGTTCCTCTGTGACCTGAGCTAGATTGTATGGTCCTGCTCTGGCAAAGGGGTTGGACTCGATGATCTCTTTAGGTCTCTTCCAACCCCTGACATCCTGTGATTCTGAGAGTTCAAGGTAATGTGGCTTTGTGCATTTCTGTTTACGCTAGGTCAGTAGAGCTGATGGAAACTATGGGTGATCTCAGCAAGCACAAACCATGCTTTTAATGCACAAGAACTGTCACAGAGACCACAGGTTTGTGTTTTGTGTAACTTAGAGCACGATGAATGTGCTTAATAACTATCAAAATGGACTGTAGGCACAGAGTTTGAGAGAATCTCTGATCCAGATGTAAGCTTTAAAAGGAACAACTCTTCTTTCACTAACATCGTGCAAAGTTTAACACACAAAAAGTTGTTATTATCATTTTCAAATACAGAATGGTCAATCTGTTTTGCTGTGCTTTAGAAATTAGCATGATAAGAAATCCAAAGAGATATTTAAAATCATTCCTTAGATAAAAATTGATGTCTTCATTTGCTGCTACATTTTGGAAAATGTTCCATATTCCCATTATTCTGTTTAGCATTAATTGCCATGATCTTCATCTGATTTTTCAGTCTTCCATGGTTTATCTTCTATCCCAGGAAGTGATTTGCATACTACTTTTCCACTTCTCAGCTTCTCTTCCAAAGTACTCCAAGAATTACATCATTTTCTGGTCTCTATCTTCCCTTCTAGTGACTCTACAAAGATGCTGCTTTTGAAAACACAGAATCACAGAACTGCAGAGGTTGGAAGGGACCTCCAGAGATCACCGACTCCAACCTCCCTAACAAAGCAGGATCCCCTAGGGCAGTTCACACAGGAATGCATCCAGGCAGATTTTGAAAGTCTACAGAGAAGAAGACTCCACAACCTCTCTGAGCAGCCTGTTTCAGTGCTCTGTCACCCTCATGGTAAAGAAGTTTCTCCTCATCCTGAGGTGAAACCTTCTATATTCCAATTTGTAGCTGTTGCTCCTTGTCATATTGCTGCTGACCACTGAAAAGAGATTGGCCCCATCCACTTGATAGCCACCCTTCAGACATTTGTACACAGACTTAACAGTCCTAGGTTTCTCAGTCTCTCTTTGTAGGGGAGATGCTCAAGTCCCCCAGTTATCCTCGTGGCTCTCCACTGGACTCTTTCCAGAAGGTCCCTGTCTCTCCTGAATTGGGGAGCCCAGAACTGGACACAGTATTCCAGGTGTGGTCTCACCAGGGCAGAGTAGAGGGGGAGAAGAACCTCCCTAGACCTGCTGGACTCACTTTTCCTGATGCACCCCAGGATGTCATTGGCTCACTTGGCCACACCTTGAATACTATGTAACAGAAAGGAAAGAACCTTTATCATACTGTCTTCTTACACTATCAAGTGAATGACTGAGAAAGCAATGTGTGCTTTCACAGGAAAAAAATCAAACAAAACAACAACCAACAAACAAAAAAGAATCTGAACCAAAATCAAAACTTCAGGTCTTGCATAGCTACAGGGTTCTGGACTGCTCTCTCTCAGCAGCCCTAATAAACACTGGGGCTCTTTTCTTTTGTGCAATTAATGAGGAGGACTAAGGAATGTTCTCCAAGAATTCCACAATTTTAATGAATCTGTGATCTCCTCTTTCTTTTGCCTTGTGGGTTCATTTTTTGGTTTTGGTTTGGTTGTGGGGTTTTTTTTGTTTTGTTTTGTTTGCTTGGTTTTGAGTTTGTTGTTTTGGTTTTTTTTATCTTCCACCATTTGCCTTTCCCCGTAAATATTAAAAGACAAAATGCATTTAGAGTATTTTGAATGTACAAATCTCTGCACTGCACACAGTACAGAGCTTGCCACTATAGCCATCAGCTACTGCTTCACCTCAGCAATAGCTCACTCCCACAAAGATCTGCCTACTCTCTTGCACACACACAGCCACTTATTAACGTTTCCTCACACAGACACCTGGTCTAATAGATAACAGAGACTGGCAGCTTACCTTTGCAAGGAACATTCAATGAGTAGGAATGAAGAATGAAAATTGCAGGCCTTTTTGGGTTACCCCCCAGGATGAGCTAAGCCTTGGCTGTCAGGAATGTTTCCCATGCCAGAATTTCACAGTGATATTTATTTTTACCAGGCATTTCAGAGTTTTGTTTTGTTTTGTTTTTGGCATGAGAGATCCTGCAAACTCTGCCAGAAATGGCTGTTTTTCTTCTCTGCATCGTTAGTGGGGCAGTGTTCCAGCAGCAAAGGGTCATTTGCTTGGTACTTAAGTACTTTTAAAGATGTTGTCCTTTCCTTCCTAACAAGATAATGGGAACAAAAACTAAAGGAGGTCTTTCAATAGCTTGCTGTTACAAAAAAGCCGATCTTGCTTGCTAATACTAAGCTCAAAACCAGCCAGAATTCAGACAATGCATTTAATATGTGCCAGAAATCTGTCATGAAACCTACAGCTACTCTTGATTTTAAAATTAAGATGTGGCCTCCATAGGCCACAGAACATTTCATAATAATATTCCCTCTTCTCATAAGCAAATCACCCAGAATTCAGTACTCTTCATATGACTGAGGAGTGGAAGAAAGTCTCAAGTTCTTTTCACAATAATTTCTGTTTAAAATACATGGATACAGGAGGTTGATTAGACCTAAATCCTCAGGTGAACATGAAGTTCATCCACACAGAAAGACCTCAGAATTAGATCAGATCTCTGCTTATCTCCTTTGTCCACCATTTCAAGGGGAAAACCCGAAAATCTTAGCAATCAAGATGAAAATGCAGCTAAATAAAAAATAAATAATACTAGCATATTGTTCACAGCACAGTTTCCTGCGTGCTTATGACAGTTATGTACATTCTTGACTTAAGACTTCCAGACACCATTTACAGGTGTCAAATTTAAGCCCTTTAACGGTACAAATGCTGGTTACTTGAGAGCTGCTGCTGTCACGCAGTTGCCTCCAGATTTCATCTCGCGGCAGGTGTGAGGAGTGAGAAACTGTGAATCTTATTCCTCTCAAGTGTCTTGACCTTAAAGCACAATTTAAGTCCTTTATGTTTGCGTAGGTTTTACCTGAAGTAAAAGTAGATTTACTTGCGCAAGACCATGGTGATGTTGTGAACCAGATAAATGAGAAGGCTCAGATTGGAATAAGCAGTAGAAGCACTGTCTCTTTCTCTTCAAATGTCTCCCGAGGAATTAACAATATGAAAATACAGATTTCATCACATAATTGCATTGTGGTTTTGGCTGACCTTTTTATTTAAGATAATCTTATTTTTAGTGCATGTGTTTAGAGACCTTGGTCATAATTCATAAAAAAATAATTATTAAATCAGAAATCTGATGGAAGGTTTTTATGGGTTTGCATTTGACTCATAAATTAATCATCCAGCTTCAGCACCATGGATTTTTAAAATGTCTTGCATAATAGAATCCTAATTTCACTTACAAGATTTCCCATCATTTGCATAAATACTATCATGTGAGCTCTCAGTCTCTATTTCTTCAGACTTTCCCTCAAAATCTAACCCTTCTATGGTGCCCAAAATAATATACTATCAATAATACACAGTTGTTTAAGTCAATGTTTTTCTCCTCACAGTACAATTTGTTTTTCAGGTGTCTTAACATGAGTACATTTTGTATTTGCAATTTTTAAATTGGTAGCTAATAGATAAAGTTCAACACATGAACATGTAGGAAGCCTCAAAAAATACAAAGTACCAGCAAACCCTAAAAAGCTAAGTCCTACACAAGACAGCCTCTTAGCAAGCTATTTTAAAATAGGACAAGGCTCAGAGAATGAACAAGGATGGTTAGAAACAGTTTCCTAGTGTTCCTATAAAACTGGCTTAAATTCATTTCACAGAAGTCAGATGGAACAGAACTGAAGTCTGCCCACAGCCTAGTTCGTTTTAACTTGTAACATTGAACTCAATAGCATTTCCAACTGTCACCTGAAGAAAAAAAATAGAAAAGCTAAGTCTCCTCCAATACATCTAGGCTTTGTTTTAACTACTTCAGCAATAATTGTTAACATTCTAAGCAAATAAAACATTTCATTCCAAGAAAAAGTAATAGAAGCCAGACAAAATGACTCAGTCTGTTTAAAACAAGGCATTTCCTCTGGAATTTGTTGCTTGATATCTAGTCCTGTTTATTATTCTATATAATACTCTCTGAAAGAGGAGCTGTTTCTCAGGAGAAATTTGGCTAATAAAAGGAAAATATTTCAGCTCAACATTAATAGTATCATTTAGGAGGGTGAACATAAAACCATCAAAGAGTATGCTAAGCAATTAACAGTGGGGCCAACGTATATGGGAACGGAGTCAATCAGAAATCTGATTTAAGCTACACTGCTGAGAAACACTTATAAAACTGTCACAGAAAGGACTTTTTCAATCCATGTATTATAACATCAGAAGGAAATTCTCTTTCATGACATAATTTAAATTATACCACTGCTATTTTCAAACTTGTGGTCACATGGAGCCTCATATAAGTGAATTAGCCCAATTTATGGTAAAGGTATGATTTCTGGACGAGTACTTAAACCACACTTTGAAGTGATTTAAGCCAAATCCAATCAAGGTCACTCTAAGTCTGAAAGAGAGCGTGGACAAAATGTATCTATGTAGTCCAAGTGATCCTTCTGGAAAGCCTGATGCAGACACCTCAATGTTCCTGGTAGGTGACACTCAGCAATTTTATTTATAAGAACCACTATGATTCCCAGAGTAAATGGCAACCCTAAAAGTGGACTCCATAGGCTTGCCTTGAAGAGACACCTGTACCTCTGATAATCTGCCAAGGGGCTGTGACAGAAGACATCTTTTTCACTGTAATTCTTCCAGCTGTGCCCAGAACACTGAGCCCCTTTTAGATTTACCTTTTTTGGGGGTAGTTGTTAATCTTGCAGATGTTTTGTGGTGACCCAGAAAAGCCTTCTCAGTTTATTAAATGCACTAGTCTGGGGTTCTAAAATCAATATGGAAAAATGAGCTTATACCTATGGCTAGGCTGGCAGCATTTCTCTTCCTCAGGTCACTCAGGTGAGTGCAACAGCTAAGCTGTTACATCACCTAATCCTGGCTCTGGCAAGCCCAGACAGAAATAATAGTAAACAGGAACGTCTATAAATGGCTCCAGAAATGACATCTTGTTTTTATATACTTTTCTTTGAGTTGTTAACAGTCAGGCGCCACTACTACTGAAACTTATCATTATTAAAACCACAAATGGACTCACTGTCCAAAAGGATTCCCTCAACTGGTTTAAACGAAATAACCAAGTCCAACCCATAGAGACCAAATAGTAACAAGAAAAAAATAAACCCAGATAGATATTAGAAGACAGTATTTATAACCATAGTTTAAAGGCCTCTTGAAAATGAGTGTTTCAGATACTGATCAAGAACAAATTGTGGTTTACAGAAATGGTTAAATAACAAAAACAAACAAACAAACCCCGAACAGCACACAACCTGTGGAAGGCTCCTACTAGCTTAGCTGACCAGTAACAGGGAAGAGGAAGGCTTTTCATTTTGGCTTTGAAACATCACTGTAACTGCCTGACTGATTATAAGTAATTGCTTGTGAGAACAAAGATCTCAGTGCTAGTTTTAGAACTACAGGAACCATGCTCTTAAGCCTAATGATCACAAGGAGTCTATCAAATTCCATTTCTCCTCTCCAACAGTGGCCTTGAACCAGATACCTCACTGAAAAGTGCCAGAAACCCTAAAGCAGTGAATAGTTACAGAACACATATCATGTCAGGAAAAATGTTTTCCAAAATCCCATTAGTCAGATAGTTGGCTTCACTGTGAAGTAGGATACTTCATATTCCTACAGATGTTGTGTTCTTTTTTACCCCTGTGCTTTCATATGTAGCAATGCAGTCCTGTGTTTTCTCATTCTGCCTGAAAATATCTACTACCTTTCTAAATTCTGCTGAATTCCTGCCCTCAGAATTATCCTCTGTCATTGTATTCTACAATCTGATTGTATATATGTCTTGGTCTGAGTTAGAACAGAACAAATTCTGTTTGCTGATGCTACTTTTCAGCTCAGCTTCTTCTAAGTAACTGCACTTTCCGAGGTTAATGGCGTATTTTCACAAACAGTGTCTGTTTCTATGAGTGATAATGCTCAATATTTCTAGTTAGTGCCAAGCAATGGTATGCAGACTAAGGTCACTGCTAAATCTTGTGTACTATGCTGGGGGTGCAGAGTAAAATCTGTACTAGAGGGGAGGAACAGATATTTCAGATGAGCCTAAACTGACCAACAAAGTATTCCATCCTGTATACCTCATAGTCCTTACGAGGGATCATGAGGGTCAAGCTCTCTAATTCCATGAACAGTGTCCAAGGAGGACTGTGTTCATTCTGTGTTCAATACCAGTCTTTCTGTTCCTGAATTCAGCTCCAGAATCCAGCTCCTGAATCTGGTTTCCATCTGTTGCTGAGACCAGTCTGGGATTTCTGCCACAGAAATCCCAGACTGCCACAGTGGTGATGGTCACTAATTGCCATCAGGGGTTTCTGGTTCAATATTGGTTTGCATATATTTAATTTCATTGTTATTACTTTCAGCAAAGTAGATTTCTTTTCTGATTCATAAGTCTCTTCCCCTTATTCCCTTTCTTTTCCTCTTTGGGAATGGAGAGGAGTTAATAGATGGTGTCTGTCAGTTGTTTGTGTCTGGCCCAGCCCTAACCTTTGACAATCTGTTATTAAAAAAAAACAGTATTTTGATTTATAGCCTATAAGCAAATACCCAAATTGCAAAACTGTGTATGAGTTTTTAATGAGGCACAAATCATTTTAGGTAATATTAATTTTATATATGATGTCTATATTCTTTGAAACAATCCTACATTTTTCCAACCATTCTTCATGATGGAGTGTCTCACTGCCTGCTCCCTAACAATTCCGTCTGCCCATATTTCAAATTATACTCTTTTTAAAGGGAGAGCAAGCCAAGGACAGGGGACTGGCTCAAGCAGTTTTTCTGGGAGATATGAATTTATAACCTCCTGTCTGCCCTTTTTAGCTGTGGCTGTCCTTTAGAGTACAGACTAAAGTTCAGTCACCAACAGTCATGCTCAGCACTATCCTCCAGTGGAGTAAAGGCTACACTGGTGGGGAGGAACAGGGCCCTTGAAAATGTGGATTATTTCGTTTCTGTTTTTTTTGTGTTTGTCAGTAACAACACAGAAAATGCTTCCAGTCATTTAAAAAAATATTTTCCTGTTTGTTTTTTTTCTCTTTTTTTTAGCTCCCAGGATTAAATCCTAGTCCGGGATTTTTTCAAATGGTGAGGCAAGAAATGGCAAAATAATTCAGTTTATGGAGAAAAGAAGCCCAGCTGGCCTGCATCTAGCCATCCAAAGAGATCTGCCTCTTCTGCATCCTTGGCACAAAGATCATTCCCAGACAAGCTCACAGACAGGAACTGAAGTAGCCTATGTGACTTTGGAATTTTCTTGTAGTTTTTGTTTTCTCATGAATAAATAATGATTCTCTGTGCTCCCCATACCTCCCTATCCCAAGTGCAAGAGTTGCAAAACCAGCAGAGGAGTGGTATGGACAGGAAGACACAACTATGAAAGTGTCAGGACCACAAAGATGATTAGAAGACTGCAGCATCTCTTAGAAGTAAAGTCTGAAAGAGACAGGGCTCTTGAGCCTGGAATAGAGAAGTCTGAGGGAGAAGCTTATTGATGTTTATGAGTATCTAAATGGTGGAGGTCATGAAGACGGCACTTAGCTCTCTTCAGTGATGCCCAGTGATAACACAAGGGGCAAGAGGCACAAATTATAGCACAGGAGGTTTCATTTAAATGCAAGAAACACTTTGTTACTTTTGAGGGCGATGGAGCACAGGAACAGGGTGCTCAGAGAGCTTGTGCAGTCTACTTCTCTGGAGACTTTCAAAGCTCACCTGGCCCTGCTCCTGTGCAATGTCATCTAGGGTAGCTGTGTTAACAGGGGAGATGGACTAGATGATCTCCAGAGGTCCCTTCCAACTCCTATCATTCTGTTATTCTGTGATCTTCTTCATCACCCTGTTCAGACTCTGCTCTCTGGCACAAGGGTGCTACAGGGTCCTATATTAACATTACCATTCCCACGCAGCTACAGTCCCACCAGTTCCCGGCATCAGGCACCTTCATCTCAATCTGATTCACACGCATCTCCTCTTTTCATTGTGGCTCATCACTTCATTACATCTTCTCCCCCTCAGGTGGCCCTCGGCCCTGCAGCCCGCTGCCAAGGCCATTGCCCGCCACTCTGTTGACCGCAGCCCCTTCCTCGAAGTCAGGCCGCCACGTAACCACGCTTCTCCAGAGACCCCTTCCCACCAGGTCACTCACGGCCTCCCAGCCCCTGACCTGCGTGTTCTGACCGGGCTGACTGCGGTAGGCCGCCGCGGCCGCGCCGCAGTGGAGCGGGGCGGGAGCCGGAGCCGGCTGCGCGCCTGCCCGCTCGGCTTTGGGCGCGGAACCCTGGCACCGCGGGGGCGTGTTCCCAGCCGGGCCGGGCGGCCGAGCCGCGCAGCCTCTCCGCGCTGGAAGCGTCGGGCGCCTTGGAAACGGGCGGAAGCGGGGAGGAAGCGGCCGTGGCAGGATGCTGAGTCCCGAACGGCTTTCGCTGCCGGGCCTCGAGTACCTGGGTGAGGAGCGGCGCGGCGGGTCACAGCCAGAGGGACCCGCGCCCTGGGCGTGCTGTGGTCTGGCATAGGGAGGGCTCGGCGGCTGTGGAAGGAGCTGCGGCCTGGCCTGGCCTGGCCTGACGTGACCTGGCCTTGGCGGGGACAGGGAGGAGCGGTCTCAGGGCCTTGCCGCCCTGTCTAGGCTGGGTCGGGCCGGGCCTCTGTGTCTGCCTCCTTGGCTGGAGAAGGGGCAGCACCGGGGGCTTGCAGGTGGGCGTTGTCGGGCGCTGCTTCTCCGGGTGCTACCCTGAGGTGGGAGGGCTGCAGAGGACTCTCTCGGGTGCAGGGAGCTCTCCTTTGATGCCCTGATGGTCTCCGTGAATGCACCGGCCTGAGGGAGGTGAGCTGCTGCCTCCTCCGCTGTCTCTTTTGCACGGCGTGAGTAGTGGCAAGCAGCATCCAGCGGCTCTACGGCAAACTGTAACCTTAGGAGTTGTGCTGACAGGTCTGTGCGAGACGCCTTATTTCCCAGTCCTGGGAGAAGTGCTGTTCTTGTGTTGGAATATGGCGTGTCAGCTTTTCTTCCGAAATAACATAATATTGGTCTTATTTCCCTCAGAAAATGGAAATATTTTATCTTATAAAGCAGCCACTCCCTCGCAGACTACATCCTTTTAGGAAGACACAATTTGTGTCTTCGCAGAGAGAGTGATTGGCATTGGAATGGGCTGCCCAGGGAGGTGGTGGAGTCGTCGACCCTGGAGGTGTTAAGAAAAACGACTGGATGAGGCACTTAGTGCCATGGTTCTAGTTGACTGGATAGGGCTGGGTGCTAGGTTGGACTGGATGATCTTGGAGGTCTCTTCCAACCTGCTTGGTTCTATGAATGTTCCAGAAGACTGAAAAGCAAAGTGATTTGGTTTTATTATGTCAAATGAATATAATTAGGAGGACTAGATCAATATGATTTTATTTAATTGTTGAAGAGGAGATGAATTGCCAGTAGTGAGCATGTACTATGTGTTCAAGACAGTATTTTTGAGGCGAAACTTTTCAGCCATTACTTCTTAAATCAACAGGCTGTATGATAAGAACTGTTATAAAGATATACATAATCTCCTGTGGCTTTCTTGCACAAAGAGAGGTCAGAAATGGCATGGATTGGTTTGTGCTACTTGTTCCACACTGATTTTGCTATTTCTGGTAAGTTAAAATGGACCAAGACTAGAGAAACATTGCTGGTTTCCACTAAATGGAAAACCTATCTTGCAGGGAGGAGACTAAAAGACCTTAGTTTTCTTAGCCTAACAATAGCATCAGTGATGAGCAATCTGTTATTTCAAAGCTTATCATAGCACTAAAGATATTTAAGCAAAGGAGTCATCTCCTTTGTCTTGGAATAGTCTCTGGGCTTTTGCTCCTAGACTGCTGTTAGGGGACTTTCTGCATACCTGCAATGCTATTCTGTGTTAAGGAAACTCAAGGCAGAAACGAGAGTTTGGTTAGTGCTCTCTTAGGGATAATTCTCTGGAGATTAATTTTGCTGAAATTCTTGTTGCTGAAATTCTTATTGCTGATTTCAGTTCTGGATCTAGTTCAGATATTTGAGAACAGTGTGCCATGTAGATACACCCTTTGGTCTTGTGCTACTCTGTTGTGCTGTATCAGCATTTTCAGCTTACACGTTAATAGAGAGACTGATATCTTTTCCAGAGTTGCTCTAGGGTGAAACTTGCAAAATTTCTTTTTCCTTTTTCAAATGAGCCAACTTGGATTTAGGTTAATTTAATTTTTAATGAAATGGGCGTTTTTACTTGTGTGAAAGTTGTCAGTAAGGCTTGAATCACTCAAAACAGTCTAGGAAGCAGACTAAAAATTCCTCGGTTGTAAGAGTACGCTAGGTTTCTGCTTCACATCTGAAGATGAGAAATGAGACTTGTAAGAGATGTGCAAGCAGCTTTGTTAGCCTTCTTAAAGTACACCTTGTATCTCTGTACCATTCCCTTTCTGTTTCGTGAAGCCTTCAAAAAATATGCTGACATTGGGGTTGGCAGAAGGCGTATGCGAGCATGTCAGGTTGAGCAGTAACTTATATAAGAGTCTGCTGTTTGTCACATGATAAGTCCTTCTGTTTAGGTTGCAATATCTGTTGTCTGTTAGGAGGGGAAAAGTGTCTGCTAAGTGATGGTATTGTTATTAGCTGTAAATATTATCAATAACAGTGGTTTTGTCCTTTTGAGATTTTGTAACTTACCAGACTGCTCACAAATCTTACTGAATGAATTGTGTATGGACAGGAGCTAAGTGGTTGAAAAACAAACAAATAACCCTCCCCCAAAACACAGCTCTTCACCTCACTCTCCCTCTCCCACTACACACCTCCCCACATGTTCTCATAACATGCTGTTATGTTTTCTCTGTTGACCTGGCACTCTGAAATCACCGTTCTTTGGATTTATTCCATTGCATGCCTCAAAGTCTTGTTAACATAGTTGTCTGATGTGGAGTTGTAAGCAATTGTGGTAAGTTTCACTTTCTGTAATTTCATTCTGAAGTTCTATTGCCTCAGGCTGCCACATAAGTTATTCTCTAAGTCTCCCAGATCTGATGGCAGTGTCTTTCCTGGCCTGGAATGGGTAAGCTTAACCTAATCTCTTTTCTCTCTTTTCCTTTTTCAATATGAAAAAATACCCAGACCAACAAATAGCCAAAATTGCATTGCTTGCTACTCACTGCATTGCTTTTTTTGTTAGTTTTCTTCTTCCTATTTAAATTGTTTTTTGTGTCCAATTTGAATGCTAGGAGGCAAATACAAGCTGCTGTGAGCTAAAACAGAAGTGAACAGGGGGACAATTAAGCATTTGCTTGCGACATAAAATAATTGCAAAGCTTTGGTACAGCAAAGTTCTTGGAAAATAAAAATCAGGGCAGCATGTCTTATGCTACAGTGATTGTGAGACAGTAAGCAGAAGAAAAGAGATGGCTGATAGTGAGTAGGAAAGAAGTTAGCAGAAAGTCTACAGTGGAGATGGCTTCACTAGCAGGACTTTTTAAACCATTATTTTCACTGAATAAACAATATTTAGTGTTCAGGGATAGTGATGAAAACATTTATCATTTGATGGATGAGACTGGAACTACAGTAGGCAAAACGAGGCCTATTTGAGATGCTTTTCCATGCCTTCCTCATTATGGTTTAATAACTGGTGATTGCTCAGTTATTTATAGCAGGCAATGAAGCACTCAGTGTATTGTTCTGCTCATGCAGCTGTCTTCTGAAGCTTCAGATTGTATCCCATTCTCTGCCCTTCCCCCCTTTTATGTTATGGAGAAAAACAGTAGATTATTGCAAATTTATGAAATTTGATCTGGATTGTCCTCCCCTCTGCTCCCCAACTTTAAGATGTGCTTTCTCCCTTTGCCAGTATAAATCTAAGAACGCATCTAAGAACACAAGTACTCTATTAGGGAAGTGCCTTATCAGTAAAGCACGGGGTTACTGAGTGCCAGAAACATGGTCGTGTTTCCTCTCCTCTCTCATAAGAGGTCTTAGGCTTCATGATTAAAAAGATCCATGGTATTGGTGCATTAAAACAACCTCCCAGCAGAGAACATCAGTTGTGTAGAGACTTTGCAGATAGCTTGGGTTTACTCTTCTTCAGGACAGTCTTAAGAAGTACTGAGCTGTAAAGTCCAAGTGCAATGGTTTTCTTTAACAGCATAACCAGTGAATCAGTGTATAGATGATGTTGTTATCCAGGCATCTCAGCTGAAACTGAGTCTCTGCTTAGTCTAGATATTTGTTAATCTTAAGGTCTAAAAAAGAGAATGCCTTTTTTTTAATTTCATGCTCTGTTTTATAGATAGGAGAACTATAACATAGAAGTTTCCTCACTGATTTGTAAGAGTTTGCTTGTAGAATTTAGCTAATTTTGAGTCTTGTTAGACTCAGTCTAGTACTTTCTCCAAAAGATCAAAGTTTCATTCCTAAACTTCCACCTTATCTTGAAAGGTAACAGTTGAAATCTGATCCTGGTCTAGGTAGAGTTCCAGAACTGGAGAGTACACAGTCTTTCTGTATCCAAGTATGAACAGAGAACCCTTAAGCCACCTAATGCCTTAGAACAAGCTGAAATGCCAGTCTCTGTGCAGCCTTAGTAGTGCAAACTGAAAGAGAACAGTGTCATGCTTTGTGACTAATATGCTAATGAATTGGGAAAAAAAGTTTCATTTATGGTCAAGATTAAATTATAAACTTAAACCTTTTTTTTTTTTTTGGGGGGGGGAGGGTGGTTGAAAATGGTTGTGGAACTGAGAACACAGGAAATACAATATAGTTATGTTATACAGCATGTGTTCCTGAGTAGCAGCACGTCTCACATCATAGTGTTATCTCTGGTGTGACAAAGACTGCTGCTTGTACATCATTAAATGTTCTGCCCTTAAAAAAATAAAATCAGGGTCACTAGGAAACTGAACTGTGGAACTGCCAAACTGGAAGGAACTGCAGCTGTAGAGCGATTCAGCTTTTAGCTGATTGTTTTGTTTACATACTTCTCTCCCTCAGGCCATTCCTTAGTGATATCTGAAGAGAGTAAACCCCTCATGGTATCTGAAAAGAGCAAAAGGAGCATCCTGATAGATCGTTAATGCTGGAGAAACTTTCAGACTTGATGAGATTTTGTTCTTGCATTTTGTTTTTACAAATTCCTTCTTGCATCTTAATTGTTTTGGTACTATTTGCTTGAAATTGATTTTATGTGTCTTTGCAATGTGTGTAATACAGTAGTGTCATTAGTTAAGCTCCAAGTTAGAATGAATTCTGAAAGGATATTTAGCTCTTAGTTTATGTGCTTTTAGGGTTTAAAACACACCAGAAATATTCCAAATATATTGGTGCTTGTTATGCTCTTGAATTTCTGATAACTGAAATGCATCAATGTTAATTGCATCAAATACTATGTATTTTTCAGCACTTCAGTTGAGGAGAAGGCAAATAATTAATAAAAGCCACTCTTATTATCCAGGAATTCCCACTCCTAATTTTTCAGCATACTCAGTTATGCCAGGAATGAACCAGCCACCAAATAGAAATAAAAAAAAAAAAGCCTTCTTATGTGCCTGCAATACAAATAGTTTTAGTAGACAGTTCATGTTGCAGGAGAAGTCATTTGTTGTGAGGAGTTAAACAGTAATGTAGCTAGTCAATTTTATAATAATTTGATAAAGACTTCTGCTGTAGGGCTTTACGCTTCTTTGGACAAGGTATGTCATAAATGTTTACTCTTTGATACCACTTATTCCAGTCAAACTCTTTTTTTTTTCCCCAGATCTTTTGGCACACATTTTTCTTTTTTTCTTTGCTGCATCTGCTGTTATTTTTGTTCCATCTTTTGGCCATCCCATGTTTGCTATTCCTTTCAAGTATGACAGGCAGCATCACTTCTTGGGAAGTGTACTGGTATACAGATCTTCAGTTTTTCTTCTCTGCCTTTAGAAAAGGCAAACTTATTGGAAAGAGAAGCTTCTGATCAATATAGCCTTAGGGAGATGCATCCAAGTTCTAAACCTGGGAAATTCACGTGCGAAAGTATTATGGTTCAGGTGATTTTGTTGCAAATATATGCTACAGTAGGTATCATGTAACTGACACTAGCAGTACTGTGGCTCTTCCAAGGTCTTAATCTTATCTGTTCCTGAGCAGTGGTGATAATAAAAGTGCTACATATATGTGATATCATTGCTTAAAGATTGCATCTGTTTTCTTCTTTCCCAAATTTTGCTTTTGGTGCATATATTCTGTTTCATGCAGTGGTATTATTTGGAGTATTTTTTCCTTTTCCTTCAAGATTTTTCAAGTGTCAGTGCTTGTTCTTGTAACATCTCAAACCTATGAATTAGTGAATTGCTTGTTCTTGTAAAAAGACTGAAACAAGTAATTCAGTGGCTTATACAGGGACTATTTTGCCTGTTTTAAATACACATGCAAGACAATTTGGTGCAGTTACGGCTAAATGGAATTAGTTGTGATAATCTATTGTAGTGGAGTCCATAGAGACACTGCATTGACTGTAGATATAATCCTTGGTTTGCCTTTTACTTGCAAACTAGAGGAGCTACGTAGGATGTTTTGGCCATGCTTCAATTGAACTTCTACTGTTGAGCCCTGGATCTGATTGAGTAAAAAGAACATTAATTCAAAATTTCACTTTTAATTCTGCCTGCATATGTAGTAAATGTTCCTGTGTGGTTCCAGTGTTTTGTTATGGAAAGTACCATTAGTATGAATTATGGAACTACTATTTTGCTGTAACCAGACTTTTGGCACTTTGTTGCCTCTCTGTCCTGCTAGAACCTGACTGCAAATTAAATTTTATTCTATGACTTTTCTGTGTAGAGTAGGATTGATTGGGTTATAAAGCATACTTACAGAACTGGGCAACTGATGAACAGGAAGCCAGAGGTAGAATTTGGTTTGGCAGTGAGATCCATGCTACCTGGAAACCAGCACAACAGCCCAAGAGCCAAAGAAAGAGACTTCTCAAGGAGATTGCAAGTGCTGTTTTCTCTGTTTCTTAGCTTGCCAATTCCTTCCCTCCCCCATACCTCTACCTACATTTTGGGAAGCAGGGAGAAAGGTCCTTTGGCAGGATCTTTAAGCAACAAAAATACTTTACAGAAATACTCTTTTACTGTATTTAGCAGTGGCCCTTGTATGTTTGTATACCTTTTAAATTGTGACAGAAATGTCTGAAATTCTGTGTTGAAAGTTAGTTTATTCTTCAGAAGCAGACTTGAAGGTATTTGGTATAGAGGTCAGCCACATTGTGCAGTGTAGCACTATGGAACCATGGCTGTCCATTCCCATAGGCTTTTGGGGGGAGGTTAATGACTTTAAAGAAGCAAAACAGCAAAAATGTGTTCATTGATAGGGGCTATACTATGAAATCAGTATATCCTTCCCCACAAAGTTTTGAGAATTGTTTTGCAGTTAAGCAGAAGTTTATTGCAGCTTAGGGGAAGCCTGCCTGCTACTACCTGGCTTGATGTGGTACTGCTGACAACTCAAGAGGGGCCTGGGAAGCGTGCTTCAGAGTGTAAGATGGGCTGCATAATGAAGAGGGCAGGAGAATGGGCTGAAACAAAGTTACCCAGTTGCTGTTATTCTGAGCCTGTGAGTGAGCTGCACAACTCATTCCTCCCTCAGGGGCCACAGGTGCGCAGAACTATTTTTCTTTAATCATTCACATAAATTAAATTTATTCCTTTGCATTAAAATAATTAAATGAAGCTACGCCCTGTATCTTTTAGTACCAGATAATATCTTTGAACCTTTGGCTCACCATTTTGCTATCAGCTGCAAGGTATTTTCCAGGGTGTACTTAACCAATTTTACCATTGTCCTGAAAAGTGTTTTAGGCAGAGAAATCCCCTGATAGCAATCAATGTTCATACATACTTTTAATCACTGTATCCATTGGGAATAATAATTTCCGGGCCTCTCTTGAAGTCCACCTGCCTCACACTACGATGAAAGGGAATGCCATGCTGTGTATCAAGTGGCACGGGTTTGATGCTTAGCAGGATATTAAGCACAAATTAAAAGGTTTTGGAGAATGTTGATGTGGGTCTGAGGTTGGCCAGTTGCTGGTGAGGGGATGGTGCTGCCAAGTCTGGAGCAGATCGGCAAGGAAGAAGAGCAGCCCTTGCCTTTCCTATATCCCCTGAGGGTTTTCTCCTGCTCTTTTTAGGACACGACACTACTTGCAAAGATGCAGTAGCATACGTGTTTAGGATGGAGGTGTGTGCTTTGGGAACAGGGTTTGTGTGCTTTTCAGGTTAGGAATGATTTTCCTGGGTTCGTTGTGACTTGTCTTCTGATTGTTGAACTTGTAGATTTGGAAAGTCTACTGCGTGGTGGCTGGCGCATCACCCCTGCTCGGCTCTTTGTTGCTCCAGCTTGGTTGCTAGCCAAAAAACATCAAAGGGGCTCGGTGGCAAATCTATACTTCTTCCTCCCTGGCAAGTGCTAGATATATACAGAGTCTGCCCCCTGTAGAAGCAGCGAGATGGTTTGCATTGCACTGAACCATCTTTACTTAGAAGTCTTGTAAGGGAATGGCATTTTGTGGTTGGCTACTGGCAGATCCACTGCTTGTGAAATTTCCTGATGTTTAGTTTAGGCAGTTAGCTGAAACTGACAGTTGAATAATATATGTCTCTCTTGGCATTGGACCTGTTCTCTACCTGCCGCTCCAAGTACATTCACTGATGCTTTTAGAGAAATAGGTGTACTTTTATTTGTACCTTTAGGGAAAAAGACTCACAGAACAACTGTTGAGCTACTTGGCTTTGGTGAGGAAGGAAGGGCAGGGAACACCTAAAGCTCTGCAGCAGCCCTGTTGATAGAGCATTGGCAATCTGTATAGGAAAGATGTCTGTGAAAAAGGAGCTCCTCTTAAATAAGCATTTTTCAGTGAGGGAGTCTCACAATTCCTTCTCCATTTCCTTCCCTTCTGGAATCAGAAGGGATTTTAAAGAAGGGTCAGCACTGTTAATGACTAGTTTCATGTAGGCAGGAAAGAAAACTAGTCAGAATTTTTCTATCTATGTCTGAAAGAATGAAACCTCTGCTTTCTGAGGGAGCAAATGTTTGTTGACTTGCATAAGGCACACAACTAGGCTAGCCTGGCTTTGGGCTTTGCAGGCCCCTTGTATTCTAATTTCTGTCTCTTACTATCTTTTATTTTCAGCGCAAAGACATGTTCTCACGTATATGGAGGATGCAGTGAGCCAGCTGCTGGAGAACAGAGAAGATATTAGTCAGTATGGCATTGCCAGGTTCTTCACTGAATAGTAAGTACATCAGGATGCTGCCAAAAGGGCCAGCCTGAGGGAGGGCTTTTGGAAACAGGCAGGGTACATCGAGAATGGAGCTAGGCACATGCTGATTATGTTGTGAATGCTGGATTTCACTGGGTTAGCTAAGGGCTGCATGAGCATGTTTTGGATATGTGCATGGGTTTCACACAGTTCAGTACTCCTGTTACAAACATTCATGTGAAGCAATCACTTTAGGGAACAGAGCTTTTAAAAGCATATAGAAACCCAAATTAGGCTTGACTTGATCAGTACTTTCAGTATCAAAAGCAGAGACTGCTGCTGATTCAGCAGCATTCATTCTTCAAATGCATGCTTGGTAAAAGGAAGTGTGTTGTCTCCTTGTGCAATTGTTCTGTTAGAATGCCTCTTCCTCACTTATAACCTGCACAAGTCCTTAAGTAATTAGCAAAATAATTAGTAGTAAGATATTATCTGTGCTAATTTGAAAGATTTTTCTTGAGATGGAGGTGGGGAGAGAAGCCACCCCAACTTAGTGGTGCTTTGCACAATGTTTAAAACTCTTTTGATGAGATTCATTAAAGATCTGTTGGTAATGCAAGTGCTTGCAGTTGTAGTATCTTTCTCTCTTTTTGTTGCACACGTGAAAGTCTTTTTTTTGCTTGCTTCCTTTCCTGTAATCTTCTGATGCAAATCAATGAGCAGAATATTTTCACAACTGTCTTGGTACTACATCAGTGGAAGAGCATCTCAAAGCATAGGAATAGCTTTCATCCTCAGTTAATCACAGTTTCAAGCTCTTATTTTTGGTTTTTGTTTGGTGCTTTTTTCCCCCCTGCAAATCAGTGTCTATCTAATCTCCAAATGAGGTCTAACTTGCTAGTTTGAATGATTGTTCAATATATTCATCAGTGACCTAGATGAAAAGATGATTTACCCTCAGCAAGTTTGCTGATGACACAAAACTGGGAGGGGTGGCTGACACACCAGAAAGCCATGCTGCCATCCAGTGTGAGCTGGACAGACTGGAGAGGTGGGCAAAGGGGAACCTCATGAAGTTCAACAAGGGCAGGTGTAGGGTCCGGTCCTGCACCTGGGAAGGAATAATTCCGTGCAGCAGCACAAGTTGGGGGCTGACCTGCCAGAAAGCAGCTCTGTGCAAAAGATCTATGAGTCCTGGTGGACAGCAGGATGACCATGAGCCAGCAATGAGCCCTTATGACCAAGAAATGGACACATCAGGAAGAATATGTTAAGCAGGTAGGTTCTTATGCCACTCTGTCAGGTGCTGGTGATGCCTCATGTGGAGTACTCTGTCTAGTTCTGGACTTCCTAGTTCCAAAAAGGCAAGGAACTGCGTAAGAGGGTACAGCAAAGGACTATAAAGATGACTGTGGGACTAGAACATGAAGAAAGGTTGAGGGACTTGTATCTTTTTAGCCTAGACGAGAAGATTGAGAGGGAATCTTGTTAATGCCTATAAATATTTCAGGGGAGGGTATCAGGAGAATGGGGGCAGTCTGTTTTTAGTGGTACCCAGAGACAAGAAGTAGTGAGCACAAACCTGAACAGAGGTCCCTTCCAACTCTTATCATTCTGTGATGCTCTGATTACCTGACACTTTGCATTTTATTTTCTTGCCACATTCTAAACTTTTCAACAACTGAGATTGTCAGTGGTAACGGAGAATTTAAGGTAAAGATATAAATAATGCAACAAGTCTGAGGGAAAATTTATTCTTGACCTGCCTTTTAATGTATTTTTTTAAAGAGAATAACAAGCACTTTCAAACTAGTGTGGCTTTTTACCATTTTGGCAAAGGAGGTAAGATAAAGGCCATCTGTGTATACAACAGATCTTCTAGGTATAGTACCAGGAAAATATGGTTTCTTGGTACTATGTTATCTCATTTGCTTTCAGCAAGGTAATTTCACTTGGTGTAAATCCTCCATATTGCAAAATGTAGAAGACTTGTGCAAAACAGTATAAAGGCAATTTTACTAGAAGAATCAAAAAGCATAGCAAGGCTCTTTAGTTTTATTGTTGACTTTCCTCTGTAGTTTAATATAAATAAAATTAATACTGACTTTATAAGACCTCAGTATGATAGAATTAACAGATTTAACCAGAATGGAAAAGAGCTTCAAGATTGAATCCTATCTATCACCTAATACCTTCTAATTAACTAAACCATGGCACTAAGTGCCTCATCCAGCCTCCTCTTAAGCACCTCCAGGGATGGTGACTCCACCATCTCCCCAGGTAGCCCATTCCAATGCCAATCACTCCTTCTGTTAAGAACCTCTTCCTAACATCCAGCCTAAACTTACCCTGGTGCAGTTTGAGACTGTGTCCTCTTGTTCTGTCCCTGGGTGCCTGGCAGAAGAGACCAACCCTGCCTGGCTACAACCTCCTTTCAGATAGCTGTAGAGAGCAATAAGGTCTCCCCTGAGGCTCTTCTTCTCCAGACTGAACACCCCCACCTCCCTCAGCCTCTCCTCATGGGGCTGTGCTCCAGCCTCTTCAGCAGCCTTGTTGTCCATCTCTGGACATGTTGTAGCACCTCAACATCTTTCATAAATCGAGGGGCCCAGAACTGGACACAGTATGCAAAGTGTGGACTAACCAGTGCTGGGTACAGGGGCAGAAGGACTTCCCTGGTCCTGCTGACCACACCATTCCCAATACAGACCAGGATGCCGTTGGCTTTCTTGGCTACCTGGGCACACTGCTGGCTCATGTTGAGCTGTCAACCAGTCTCTCCAGATCCCTTTCTGCTCTCCAGCCACTCTGTCCCCAGCCTGTAGTGCTGCATGGGGTTGTAGTGGCCAAAGTGCAGAGCCCAGCACTTAGACTTGTTAAAACTCATGTCATTGGTCTATGCCCATCTGTTCAGCCTGCTCAAGTCTTTCTGCAGAGCCCTCCTACCCTCAGATCAACACATGCACCTAGTTTGGTGTTGTCAGCAAAATAACTGAAAATTGGACTCAATCCTCTCATCCAGCTCATCAGTAAAGATATTAAACAGGCTTAGGCCCAACACTGATCCCTGGAGCACACCAGTAGTGAGTGGCTGCCAACTGGATGTGGCACCATTCACCGCCACTGTCTTTTAGAAGATACTATTGTATGGATTTTACAAGGCAACCAATATTTGTTGCTGTTGTTTGTAAAGCAGCTTAAACTTTCAAAATGCATTCCTTGGTTTTAGACTAGCAAAATGGAAAAAAATGCATAGTATCAGCGGTGAAAATCTTACTAATTCAGACCAATGCACCAAATACTTCCATGTTCTGAGCAAGTTGCAGTGGTCACTGTTAAATGAAGGCTGCAGAGAATTAATCACTGAGAGTTAAGTATTGGCATGAAAAGAAGATACAAGCTGTGCACTTGACATGATTTGCAGTCATGATTCTCCATCTGATATAGGTGAGTTTCCACAGAAGGCAATACTGACATTAGTCAGCAAACAAGAGCTTAAAAAAGATAAAGAACATAGCTACAGTGACCTCCACCCACCAGTAGGATTTCTTTACTGAAGTTGAAAGCAAGGTGGCTCCAATACTGACATTGCTTCTCTACAGTATTTGTTCGTTGAGATGTGATTATCATCCTCATTTCACTTCTTATTCCTCTTCTACCTTTGAAAGAATAAATAATAATTCAGGATCATTATAACAAAGAAAACTGTCACCACAGAGCACAACCTTCTGGTTGACTTGCATGCTGGAGATCATCCTTTCCCTATTTATTTTCAGTTTGTTGTTGTTGGTGGGTTTCTGGGTTTTTTTAATATATAGTGTGTCTGGAGTTTTGCAGACCAAACAGTCCCTCTACCAAAGCACAAACAGGCTTAGTAATTTTGAGATCTGTGAAACTGTTTAAGGTTTGAAATGTGGGATTCTTTGTTTAAAGTGAAGAATAAATTGGTTGACAGTATGGGTGTAGGATGACTTGGAATACAGATTTTCCTGTTATGAAATTGTCATACAGCCTAGATCCCAGGACTTAATGGTGAGCCCTCACTGCCCACTAGATTTCTGTTCATCCATGAAGCTACATACTTGGGCTATGATTTGAAGGCTATGCTTCTCTGCCAGGAGCTAAGCTTGATCTAGATTTTTTTTCTTCAATCTCAGAATCTTTGAACTGAAAGATAACTTATGTGATTCTAGAAGGTTTGTGTGCACTCTCCCAGTGTTTTTCTTGTTCCAGATTATTCTGAGAGCATTGACATGTGCATCTTTTGAATACACTGCAGTGATTTAAGATGAAAGGACTTGCTGTTAGGTTGTCCAGTTTTTCACATCATGCTTTCTCTATTTATGATCACTTAAAATTAGAGACCAAGCCCAGGGTTTGGAAAGCTGGCAGGCCCAAGCAACTGACTTTTTTTTTTTTAACCTTATTTTTCCTTAAAGTGTGTTGAGCTAAAATAGCAACTTCTGGAACTATTGAGAAATAATGAAGTTAGTGCATCAGAAGTGAATATTAGATATTCTGCAAACTCTTCTCAGAAAGTGCATTTTCAATAGAGTGGTGTTTCATTGACCTCTGTTGCTGAAGAGCAAGTCATGGCTCACTTCACCATGAGTCACTTCAAATCTTTGTGCCAGTTACAACTATTTTTAGGGGTAATTAAAAAAATTTTGCTGGGGTTTAGCTTACCCGAGTAAAATTTCAAAGCTAAAAATTCTGTGGTTGGGTTTCTCTGTGTGGATCATGCAGACAATGAGTGTTTCTGGTTGTTTCTAGGAAATTAAAAGGATTATATACTCCACTGCTATCAATAGCCGAGCACCAGGACTGCTGAAGCAGAGGGCTGACCTTTCTCTCTGCAATTCTCCTTCCAGAATATGTTTAGTCTTCAGGGATATTTTTCCCCACTTTATTCCATTGTTCATTTGTCCCAATCATGTGAACATCTGCTTTCAATCTTGGGAGTACCTTGAGGCTCTTTTCATCTGACTTGCTTCTGACTATTACAGGGATAGAGATCAATCATCCTTCTGCCAATTAATCCATGAGTAAAATTATGCCTCTCTTAGGACTAGTCTTGATTTTATAGATATACAGAAATGCTACTGGTAATCGTTCATTATGAACCCAGGATATCTCTGCTCTGCTTTTGAATCTCCATAAAATCTCTTGAAAGCTCTCTGTGTAATTACACACTAATGTTGCTTCGTTTCTTCCAGCCCAGCTTCCATGCCAATATATCTTAAAGTGACAAATTCCTGCTATACATAATTTATCATTCTGTTCTCTTGATCTTTGCTGTACTGAAGAAAAACAGGGCCCCCATGCTAACTAATTTGATCATGCAGAGGGAATGTGCATAGCATCTCACTTTATATTTCCTGGAATCTTCAAGGGAATCTGTGTGGCTTTTTGTTTTTACTTTATCTGGAAGAGGCAGCAAAAAAAAATACTGACCAACAGACCTCCTACTCATCATTTTTGCTTTTCTCCTGAGCTAACGCTTTGCTTCAAACTTTCTTTTCAGTGCTGCTCTGTTCAGGACTCTTTAGAAAGCTCAGAAATATTACCCAGTGATAGCTTACCTTGGACAGGAAACTCTTTTTCCTATCACTTTTATAGTTTGTTTGGTAAACTAAACACAAGTGAACTGGAGACAGGGCAAAAAATATTCTTTTGTTCCTTTGTTCTTTTCCCAAAGCACTTCCTGGGTTTGGGGTTTTTTTTGTTTGTTTAGTTTGGGTTTTTTTTGTTCTGATTTTTTGTTTGTTTGGTGGTATTTCTGGTGTCTTTGCTGCCTGCAAGCTGGAGCATGATTCAGAAAGACATCTTGCTTTCAGCTTGCAGATGGCAGCAGTGCATCCACTGGATTCTACAAACTGATGTATGAGAGCCCCCTTATTCTGTAATGGATGTTTCTGCTATCTCAAAATTGAAGTGCCCCTACTGAATCTTATGTGACAGTTTGATAGTATTTATCTGAGAAGGTGTGTTTGGGGGGGTCACATGCTGCTTTGAGATCTGTCATATGCCTGGCAGTTCAAAATACCAAGGTCTAGAGCCTTGTTTTACACCAAGGAATGCATGCTTTGTTCAGAGTAAGAGGACTGCCAGTGCTATGTACTTTGAGATCCTTGAATAGCAAGATGTTATCAAGGTGAGAAGTATCAACTCGTAGCAATAAAAGAACTGCATTTTCTCTTGCCATCTGGTTTCACTGGAACAATTTCTTCAACTCATTCCTTAGGGACAAATGTGATACTGTTCTCTTGGGTTTCTCTGGCATTAGCAGTGACACAGGCTTTAGTGTTAGAAAAACTTTTGGCTTGTTCAGTCCCGTACTGCTATACAACATTACCTGAATAATTCTGTAGAGTAAACAATGTCCTCCTCTTTAAATTAGTCTCATTTACCCTTGAGGGGGTAAGGGCAGAGAGGAAGGGCCAGCAAAAGGACAGATGGGATGCCCATGAGAGATAAGCCATTCACTGAAAACAGCCTTAATTGGCAATTGGAAACAAGTTGAATTATCTACATGTAAAGAGCAGAGATTCTTAGAGCTACCTTAAAGCCATCATTTCTGTTTAATTTTCCCCCCACCTCTCTGTGTGTATGTGGGCCTTATCATTGTCATTATCTTGCTGTCACCTGCTCTCCATCTTTTCCCTTTTCACAGTAACTTGTTCTGTCTTGCTTGCAGGTATAGTGTAAGCTCTTTAAGACAGCACTGATACTGTACTGCATGTACTTTACAGTGTCTAGTGTTGTAGAACATCATCTCTGTGCTTTGTACTATTGCAGTACAAACAGCAAGAATAGTCATGAGAAGATCCTTAGGGCTTTGGGAAATTGTGGCAGATTCCCTTTCTAAGAGATGGAGACATTCATTAGAAATTGTCAGTAAGACTGTTTGAGGGAGGAATGTTGGTTATCAGGGATTTTAGTGTTAGTTCTGTGTGTTTTAGCCAATCAGTAGCCTTTGGGAGACAACAATACCTTCAGGTTCTTACATAAAGAGTTGTTATTCTCTCTCATATAATCTTAAAAGCAATTGCAAAAATAATGTTATATGTGTTCCTCAGATAGTCTCAAGATTCCTATGTGCCTTCTGCCCTGGAAAGAAAAAGACCCTTCTATACATGATTGCACTGAGCTATGTCATCAGTATCAAGCTGCTGCTGCTGTGGGTGACCTAGCTGTGAAGCAACCGACTGGGCTGAAAAGTCTCAGCTGGGATCATGTGCCTGATGGCTCCTGACAGGCTCTTCCTTGGGATTCCCTTGGGCACTGCATAAGTGTGCTGTCTGCCTGTTCTTTGCTCTTCAGTCATCCATGGAAGGAAAATTAATATATACACCCTGATGCAGCACTTGTGGCAGAAGCTCTGGGCAGCAGATTTTGCTGCTAATGCAAATGAGTTGCTACAAGAGGGACATTTTCAAAGTTTTTCTCTACAGAACACGTGGATTTGCAGGACTACATTTGTTGATAAATCTTTTTGGGGAGCCTTTAGCAGATACATATTTCTCTCCTTAGAGTGTTGCTAGTGAGCACAAAGCCTTTTTGTTGAAATCCATTTGTTACCTTCCAGTCTCACCTCTACAGAGAAGAGCTGTCAGAAGAGCCAAGTCTCTTCTTTGTAATCTAAGTTTCTCCAACTCATGTGAGAAATGGGATTTTCATCCCTCCTGTCCCTATGCATTTGGGATGAGAACTCTGGAAGATTTAGGAGTTGTGAATAACTCTGTTTATTTCTGATTAGATCTATGCTAATTTTGTCCATAACCTGCCAATCTGCCACCTGAAGCGTGTTTTTATTATACAATTGCTTGACTGCAGGAACAGCTTTGGTGTTTTCATCTGACAGGCAGGATCTATGGATTCCTGATTTTCCCAGAGTTGTTTCTTTGTAATAAACATTGCAACAAGTCTTAGCCTGACGAATATGCTGATTGGGATGACTGCTGTTGAGTAAACAGCTAGAAAAAATGCATATATTAATGACACTAACACGGTGATTCCCACTGTAGCTTGCACATGTTGCAAATATATTAGAAAATGGAGTATTTTCTTCCCACATTCTTGGGAATCTCAGAGGTGAGTGGATACTCAGATATCCAAACCCTCCTTGTAGTTAAGTACAGAGGAGGGAAAAGGTTAAGAAGGTTTTTGATAAGACAATCCTGGAAGGCTTGTGACCAAAATAACAATGTAGAATTGAACAGGAGAAACAGTATTTGCCATTTGGTGCTGTGTGTGACAATATACTAGCTAGGTGACAGAAAGTTCTAGACAACTTGCCATAGCATACAAATATTAACATCTTGTCAGCACAGGGTAGTTACCTACAGATAACTTGAGCTGCACTGTGCTCTTGCTGTTTGAACAGAGGCAATCACAATTTTTGTATGCAGCATGATCAGATTGTGATGCTTCTACTATGTACTCACTGGTGCAGCAGTGGAGTCTTTGCCCACTTCTTGCCTATTTCTTTGCATCATGGAATTATATATTTGTTCTTTGTCAGAGTAGTTGCAGCTGAGTATCTAATGGAGATAATTGAGAGTATATTTCTGTTCTTTTTTGCAGCCTTGAATGTTGAGATGCAACACATCTGCCATGAAGTTGAGCTTCCTTTAACAATGCTTCAAGCCAATTGTATACAGGAAGCGTTGATAGCTAATAAAACTGAAAAAAACAGACCTTTGAAAATTGCCTAAAGCCCAAATCCAGAAACCTGGCAAATGGTACAAGCATTAGGACTACATGGATCTGAGTTATTTGTGTTTGCACTTTCTTTCTGGGCCGGAGTTGAATGTACTATTCTTTGGCTAGTGTTAGTTCATAACTTAAGCGTAATTGTGGTTGTGCTTCCAATTTCTTTATGGCTTTTCATCATAGTTGTTAATGTTGCTAGTACAAATTTGGTGATATATACATGATTCCATCTGGGAGGTAAAATCAGACTTTTGTGGCATGCTTCAAATGTGTAAATTTATTCTTGAAACATGTTTGGATAATTAAGAGAGAGAGGAGAAAGGACAAAATCTTAGAGCTTGCTGGAAATTGATGTCTCTGATCTCAATTAGAAGGTAATAGAGCTTGGAATGTGTGCTTTTATGATTCAGTTTCCCTGCTCTCCAGACCCATCCCACTGCCTGCGTTTGGTGGTACAAAATAGATAGACCAATCATTACTACTCCTAAGAAAGTTTCTAAGAAGCCTCCTATGTGTGTGCTTTTTTTAACTATTTTGCCATAACTCATTTTATCAGTGATCATGATATACTTTTTGGAATGCCACAGGTTTAATTTTACCTTCTCCTTCAGTCTGTTTGTGGTATTGGGTAGTCCCTGCCTTACCCATATTCTTTCAGTTCTGATCACAAATCTATTCTCTGTTTTAGTTTGTGTTTTCATAGAAGTGAAAGGGCCCTGAAGCCAGATGGGTGAATTGTGGCAATCTTACATTGTCCATCTTCCACTGAGGACAGAGCTCACTATTATACAAAACAAATACTCAGAGTTGAGATCCCTATTTGACAAGCATCTTTCTCCATTATCCTGGAAAACCACTCAGCTCTGCTTGCTAAGTTACTGTATTGGAATACATAGGAAAAAAAAAAGAAGGATAAATAGTGGCATATCCACAACAGATGTAGTGGGAGTACTTACAGTCATTCTTGTACAATCTGCAGTGGGTTTATCTAAAGCAGTAATATCTTTATATGCTTGGTCCCTTGCTGCACTGACTGGATTTCCTGCAGCTTTGGAGAAAAGGGTTTTGGTAACGTGAAGTTGACACCTGGGATTCAGTGAAAATACTCTAGAGGACAGCAGTTTGTAGGAAGTTTGGTACATACTGGGGTTTTTTTGTCTTATTATATGAACTTTTTAGGTTTTTTTTAAGAATAACAAGGCATTATTTCACCATTTTCTGATAGATTTTAAAAAAAAAACTCAGACAATATTTCCTCCAACACAGTTTAGTTCTGTCGAATACATGTTAGCTTCATCAATAATTATACCTTTCTCATGAGTATTGCCAACTCATACAGTTTAGTTTTGGTTTTAGTGAAACAGTTTGGCATAAGTTTAGACTACTGTATCACAAAATCACAGAATGTTAGGGCTTGGGATTGACCTCCAAGGATAGAGTCCAACCCCACTGCCAAAGTAAGATGACCTAGGACAGGCCATGGAGGAACACATCCAGGCAGATTTTTGAAAGTCTTCAGAGAAGGAAACTCCACAACCCCTCTGGGCAGCCTGCTCCAGTCACCATAGAGAAGTTTCTACTCATGTTGAAGTTGAACCTCCTGTGTTCCAGCTTCTACCTGTCATTGTTTGTCCTATCACTGAGCACCACTGAAGAGAGACGATCACCTTCATCCTGACATTCTGCATAGGAGATGAGTTTCAGAGTTCTTAGCTTCCACCCATCTAAGCTTACGCTACATTACTCCAATTGAATACAAAATTTAATACAAAGTCTCATAATCTTGAGGGACACTTTGTTTTTTCCAAGAAGATCTTTAAGAGAAAAATAGATCAGAATTTCTTAGGTGTTGGAAGGGCTTTTGTTTTAATTCACAGACGGTAAGCTATTGTGGTGTCACAAAAATCATAGAATCATAGAATCAGCCAGGTTGGAAGAGACCTCCAAGATCATCCAGTCCAACCTAGCACCCAGCCCTAACCAATCAACTAGACCATGGTACTAAGTGCCTCATCCAGTCTTTTCTTGAAGACCCCCAGGGACGGTGCCTCCACCACCTCCCTGGGCAGCCCATTCCAATGGGAAATCACTCTCTCTGTGAAGAACTTCCTCCTAATATCCAGCTTATACCTACCCTGGCACAACCTGAGACTGTGTCCCCTTGTTCTATTGCTGGTTGCCTGGGAGAAGAGGCCGCCCCCCACCTGGCTACAATGCCCCTTCAGGTAGTTGTAGACAGTAATAAGATCACCCCTGAGCCTCCTCTTCTCCAGGCTAAACAGGCCCAGCTCCCTCAACCTCTCCTCATAGGATTTGTGCTCCAGGGAGCACTTTTGTTAAGAATAAATATGTTCCAATGTGGACAAGGTCAACAAATGTAAAAATTCTCCTAAGCTGGATATGCCAAGCTGTAAAAATCAGCAAATGTCTGCAGCAATGGGATGTGAGCAGATCTTATAATAGAATTTTTTTATCCTTCACAGGATAAAATCCTGTAGCTGTCTCTACATTCCCATGAATAGCAAACTGCTGAAAGCATTGTAGCTTACCTGAAAATACATTTGTAAAAGTTGGTTTGTCTTGGTTTTCCTAAAGAAAAAGATAAATACTTACTTTGTAGAATCTTGGATGTCTTCAAAGAACTGAAACTTTCTGTGATATATAGTGTTGAAACCATACAGATTCCAGACTACATTAGCCTTGAGGGTTACAGTAACCTGATGTCCTGCAAGATTCATGCTCTTGTATATCTTCAAATGAAATGGACAAACTGTAGCCAGGCAATTGTAGTGAGCAGAAAGTGCTAAGCAATCTCTAAATGCAGAGTTAATATGAATGTCAAATGATGAGGCTTCATCTCTGTTAAGGAATTTTGGCAAGGTATTTTTGTTAGATGATAGAAATATTGGAAGCTGCAGAGTCTTTGATGTGCTATTGTTCTTGCCCAGGCAACTGAATAGGTGAGAGGGTATCAGTTATAGATAGTTTTATTCTTCTGAAATTCTCCAGTCTAACCAAGACTGAGAAGAGCAAACATGAAAACTGCATGCGTGACACCAATGTTGAATCTCTTTGGAACAGTCATGTTATCTGTCAGTAGTTCCTAGATCACCACCAGCCATAACCTAACTGTGCCTTATCAAATAATTGAAAGTCTAACATGGAACTGTCTTAAAATAAGAGAAACAGGAGGCAACATGCAGAATGAAGCAAGCAAGCACTTGTGCTTCTGCTTTGGCCTCAACTCTCCAATAAACCAGTTTTCCTTCACTCAGCAGCAGAAGTTACTCGATAATTTTCATATTCACACTCCTCCTTCAGTGGACATTGACATTTTGTTAACAAAGTCCACCTCCAGCCAATGTCAATTCCAGATCTACTTCCAGAGTTGCTGTTAGGCTAAAGGAAATCTTAACACTACCTTATGCTGCTTGTATTTCTGCTAGCATTTCTCTTTGTGCAACCTTCTCAACCTTGCCACAGGTTCACCACGTGGTTTCTGAAGCATCTTGCAGCTGGTGAGTCAATTCCACAGTGTGACATAAAGAATGGATCTTGTATCTGTATGATAGTGACACTTAGTGAAGACTTGGCTCTCTTGTGCCTTCAGCATATGTAAAAATTATATAGAGGTGCTCAATGAGGAATTTTCTTCTTGCCCCAAAATACTTAGTTGGACCAGTTTGAACAAATGGTAAATACACTAGCTTGAGAGCTAGCAGCTTTCTTTGTGGGAACTGTAGCTCTGGAATTTATTTATTTATTCATTATATGTTGAGGGGTAAAGGACAAGGGTTTTTGAGGGAAACTGAGTGATATCTGATATGCAGATATCTCCGTGGTGCATAAGTTGCTGTGTTTTCCACAGTAAGAACTGTATCCGTTTACACCAGCAAGACATCTTCTTTCTTCACTCACTGAAGCACCATGTGGTCTGAAACAGCACCTGATTGGACTGAAAGAGCTAGTTCTGTGTGATTGATGCTTATCTCTGAAGGCTTCTTTGCTTTTCCATTAAGCACCTTGGAGGGCTTCTGTAGGGCTATTTAACCCCTTCCATTGTATGCTCTTTCCCATCTTCCTGAATACTAGGTTTCCCAGCTCATAACTCTAAGAAGAAGCTTTACTTCAGAGTAGAAAGGGGCCCCAATATGTGGCCTATTATATCCATATCGGCTTGCTTACCCTTTTCAAACAGCTATTGTGTTTTAATAGGGCCCTGACTGGCAGGAGAAGTCCTTAATTCCTCCTATATAAGAATGGCCAGCTTGAGTTACAGCAAACTGCAGGATGCTGCTCTGATCAAAAGACTTCTGGTTTTAGTGATTCCTACCCCACCACCCCCTCCTTGTTTGCCTTTTTTTTTTTTCTTTTTGACTTTCAATAATCCTAGGCTAATAATTCAACACAGTAAGGTCAATTTAGATTTTCATTGGAAAACGTCAAGGTGTTATAATACTGACTTAGTATAGGAAAAAAAATAAGAAAGGGGGACCCAAAAAAAAAAGTAAAGGTTTTCTGGGTAATAAAGAGCAAACACAGCAACTCCTTTAATCCTTCCCTTCTTCAGAGTCTGTAGACAGATCTCAGAAGGTTTGATTTGCTGCAAAGCAACATAGGCAGCAAACAAGCTTTCTTGCTCTGAGCTGGCACAGGTGCCGCCGTGGCTTGGTTCTCTTCCTTTCAGACAGTACTTGCCATAATTTCTGTACCTTTCTCCATGAACACAGGTTCCTGAGCCTATACCAAGAAGCCTGGTAACGAATCATTACAATTTATGTCACTCTTTCCTCTCTTTCCACACTCTTCAGTGGAAATAAACTTGAGTGGGTCAAACAGAAAGCATTTTAAAAAACCCAGTCTCAGTGGTTGCAGTGCTGCATCATTCAGTCTGGCCAAAACGTTTAGAATGTTAGTGATTTCTTGTCTGCCTGGTTGTTAAAAAAAGGATTTTCCCCTTTAAAGCCAGTGACCAGGAATAACTTTCAGCATCTGTTTCATCTTAACAGTGCTAACACATTTCAGAGTAAGTGCCTAAAAAACACTGCTAATTTCAGTTGTGGAAGATGGTGATCTCCTTGAAGGTTGACTTCTTTGTCCCAGTATTAATATCTGTGGACTATTAAAAACCAGTTGATACAACAGCTTTGAATTGAAGCCCACTAATGTTCCTAGTCTTCCCTTCCAAGAGGGATAGCTAACACAACAATCTACTGATTGGTCTGAATGTTGCGAGTAGTGTTACCCACTTAAACCAATAAGTGAAGAATAGAATGATCTCAAACTACACTTTTGCAGCAGGAATTTATTCATTACAGCAGTGAAAATGGGATTCCCCCCCCCACACACACACACAATGGTCCCTGCAGTTTTAAGTGTTCTCTCTCAGGACTCCTTCCAAGCAAGGTAAACCTCTCCTAGCTATTTCAGAGCGTAGCCTTGGGGTAAGCATGATTGGTCACTTGGGGATGCTTTGTGTGTGGATGAGTTATTTAACAACAGAAATTGCCTGGGTTTTACAGCCTTTTGAATTTCAGTGTTTTCTATTGCTAGAGCTAATTCTTTGTTAGCCATTGTACCATAGTCTCTAATCCTAATACTCTTGTTTATCCCTACTTACTGTGCTTTGCTTCACACCGTGAAGCAGTCTTGCAGTTTGTGACCTAAGTTCCTTTGAGATGTAACTAAACTGGAAGATGTGTTCCAACTGCAAATGAGCATTCAGTTCATGGGACCAGACTATATCTAGTCTAGAGTGTGTTTCAAGAGAAAAGCCTCAGATATCCATAATGTTAACATCGGGTTCTCTGCACTGTTTCTGTAGATGTCTCATTAAGTCTAGACATAACCTTTGATGGCAACTTTGCATCTTATTTTCACTTAAGATACTCAGTTGTGGTTTAATGACTTGGACACCTGTGTAACCGGAAAGAAAACCTGTGTGCGTAGGGAAATCATTCGTGCTGGAGAAGTAGCATAAGCCTTCAAAGAGCTTTTCTTCATCATGATCTCGATGGAAAATGAAAGCAGCAATGCTGCAAGTTAAGAAATAATGGTCCTCGTTCCTTGTTTTGCATAGGGGAGGAGTCCTGTGAACTCATTCAGCTCTTTGCATGGTAACCAAAGGTGGCACCTGCTAGGAGGACAGCAGGGTCCTGGCAAGCTGTTCTGTCCTTCTCGGAGACTTAGGGCTCTCTCTGCATTATGCATACTTGGCTTTGCCTGAGTTCAGCAGGCAGAGGCTAACTACTGTAGTGAGTTTCAATTGGGATGTTACCATAGCATCCTGGGACTTTTACAATCTATTTAGAAGTCCAGAGATTTGAAAAGAGTGCTTGAAAGTTTCTGAACTCTGGCAGGTTGCCAAAATGTAATTACACAAAAGACAAAGCCTTACTGAAAGCAGCTCTGTTCAGAGGAGCAGCACCTGAGTGTTAGAGTTCCCAGCATAGCCTTTTCTAAGAGCTGGGGCTGTTTTATCATGGTCTCCTCCCAGAACTGTTTTTCTCCCTTTCACGTGCACACATCATCCCACAGGCACGGACTGGGTGTGCTGCAAGACAAAACATTCTCAGCAGTTGCAGTGGAAGAGACCATTTTGTTGTTTGGCTTCTCTGGGGCATGTAAAGGAAAGGAGTGAAAAAGTAAGCATCTTGAAGTCCTTACTGGAAAAGTTTAGATCTCCCCATCAAGCAAGAATCTTTCTTTATTTTTCTCTCATCTTTCTCTAGGTTATTTTCACATGTGAATAGAGAAAGCTGTTTGGTAACAGAATATCCAGTTGCATAACGATTATTGCTTGAAAAGTGAGTGTTTGCAGAGAGCTGGTGTGAACTAATGAACATTCAGTTCAGGTTCTAGTCCCAGTTTCAGCAAGACACATAGAACCATGTGGCTAGTAACTTTTTTTAAGGTTCTAATTTACGTGCTCTGTTTACTGGTAATGTATAGGGTCAGGGCAGCTGTTAGATTTGCAATAGGAGACTTGCAGGGTTGTTGAAAGGTTTCTTCTTGAGGGCATCTCTGGCAGATGGCTCCACTAACTGCCTAAAATGGGGAAAAGGGAAGTTGAGGAGAGAAGTGAAAAACTGTTTTCCCTGCACTTGCAGCCCAGAAGACCAACAGGGCCAAATCAAAAGAAACATGGCCAAGGAAGGTGGTTTGCCCACTCTGCTCTGATGAGACCTGACCTGGAGTGTATCCAGCTCTGGAATCCTCAGAATGAGAAAGACAAGGACCTGTTGGAGTGTTTTCAGAGGACAGCTAAAAAAATGTTCAGAGGGCTGGAACACTTCTTCTATGAAGACAAGCTAAGAGAGTTGGAGTGACGAGAAGGCGCCAAGGACACCTTACTGCAGCTTTTCAATACTTAAAGGGGGACTATAGGAATTATGGTAACACTTTTTTTTTATCCAGGCCTGTTCTAACAGACAAGTGGTGATGTTTCTAAACTGAAAGAGGGTAAATTTAGACTAGAGAGAAGGAAGACATTTTTTACAGTGAGGGTGGTGAAACACTGGCACAGGTTGCTAGAGAGGTGGTAAATGCGAAACCCCTAGAAAAAATCCAGGTCAGGTTGGGTATGTAGTTGAAGATGCCTCTGCTCACCGCAGGGACGTTAGGACTCAGTGACTTTTAAAGGTCACTTCCAACTCAGAACGTTCTGTAATTCTGTGAAATGTGCTGATAAGCTCTGATGCCCTAACCTTGTTTAGGGTATCAGTTGTTCAGTGAGAGGGGAGTAGACAGGGGAAAGACTGAGCAATGCTAAGGGAAGAATCTCAGTGGCTGTTAAATTTTATGAGACTATTTGAGCTAGGGTGGTTGCTTTGATGTTGATATCTTGTTTACTTAAGCCACTCCTCTGAGTCTGCAGCTTGTTTCTTTTTTGTATTCAAAAGAAACTGGAAAAGATGCCTGTTTGTATGTATGTAAAAATCATAGGGAAGGTCTTGGCGTGCTCTCTATGGGCTGTTGGAGTACCTGCAACATCATTTCGTTTTCTTCCAGAAGTGTTTACCTGGAGGCCATTTCTACTTGTCACATTAGCAGTAATGTCACCTCTGGGCAGCTGCTTAGGAAAATGTGACCTAGATATTTTTGTACTGTTCATCTATTCATAATAAAGGAAATTCAACATATATAGTTTGTTTTAAAATGTGTGGTATTCCTGTCACTTGTAGTGATCTTGAATCTGCCTGAAACTAGATCTGTTGGTTTGTTACTGGGCTGCTTGCTGGATAGCTTCATCATGGGCTGGCTCCTTTGAGCTGAGCTTTTACACCTCATAAAAAAGAATTTTAAAATTAGGGTTTCTGAAATGCAACCTCTTAACCAGGATGACATTCTGACTTCCTTGTTTACAGACTTAAGCTTCTTGGAGAAAATCCTTCCATTGTGTAGTTAAACAAACCCTTTCTGCAAGAAATAAGGAAATGAAAGAAATATTGTACCTCTTTTGCTCAACTAGCTGGAGGTACTTGGCTATCAGCACATTCCAGGATATTCACCCACTCTTCTAACTGAGTAACAACAAATGATATCATACCCTTCTGCCTGCTAGGTTTAGAGCAATCCCATGCTGAAAATGCAAGTGATTTGAGTTTTCACTTATTAGAACTAAGGACTAATGTAGTAGGGCTGTCTGCTGTGAATTGATAGTATGTTAGCTTCCTGTCTGGACCTTTCCATTACAGTTGTGCCAAGAACTGCCTCCAGAAGTTGGTTGCATGTGCTGTAGTTGTTCTGAGCAACACGATATGGTACATTTAAGTTGTATCACTGTGCCTTCAGCTTCTTTCTCTTCTTAAACGTCCGCTTAATATGTGTCCTCTTTCTGAGAGCTACCTTCTATTACACTAAGTTTCTTCTTCTTTGTTCCTCTCACATTCTTCTCCACTGTCTGTCAAATCATCAGCAAAACAATGCAAATCAGAAATGTCATGAAAGTCATGCAGGCTGTGTTTTGGGATAAGAATAGCTGAAATCCTATTTCCATCTTGGCATAGGCATCATATGGGACTTTGTGCAAGTCACTTTCCCTTACGCTGAACTCATTCACTCCAAAGTGGTGAGCTGCAGCACATTGTAATGAGTACTCTTTACTTGCAATGATAGTCATGGGAGCTTTTTCCTATAATTTGGCATATTTTGATCAGATACATGATTTATTTATCGAATTTAGTCTCTGGGGACAGTGGCTCTGCTTTCTTCGTGTTCATACAGCACTGGTACATGATTAAAGTTTCATAAATATGAAAAACTATGTTTGTCCATGGTATTTACAGAAGGAGTATTCCTAATTCCAGGATTCCAGGAATCATGAGTATTTCTTAATCATAAGGTGATTGTACTTGCTGTATTTGAATTGCATTTCCTATTGGGCAGGAAGGCTAGAAACAGCTAGAAACAGTGTTCAGCACCTATCTTCCAACACATGACAAAAAAAAATCATTTACTGCTGTATCTCTGAGAACCAGAACATGAAAAACAACAAACTATGACTCTGATTTTGGAAAAATTGAATTTACTGTTCTCAACACACCCCCAAAGTTATTACATCAGTTTTTGATTTTGCTTAATTCTGGTATAGTTCTCTTTAAAATCCTTTTCTACACCATGAAGTATAAAGTGATTGGAACTATTTCAGTTTAAAAGATGATTAAAAATTTGTAAACTGGGAAGGTTCACACTGACCACTGGATTTTGTCTGTTGCAGCAAAGCTACCTATGGAGAGGTTCTGCTGTGATGAAAGTAAACTTGTATCTGTTCATTAATTCTCTCCTGTGTGGGAGAGTTAAGCTGCTGTCCCACATGAATGTTTTTAATGATCTCTCTGGAGTGTTTGAAAGCTTTGTCCCACTTGCCTGATGCAGAGTGAAAAACACACAAAATCTACCTTTGAGATAATCCTGGCACTGTATCTTTTGGTATATAATGTTTATATTTGCATTTCTATTGTTCTTGCCTGTTGAGCTTTGCCGTGCCCAAGGGAGAGCTTCTTACATTTCAGAGAAACTGGTTTTTAGAGACATGTTTACTATAATGAGTTAGCCTAAAGTGCTTACAATTCAAATGTAAGAAGTCTGTGCTAAAATACAAGAATGTGAACATCAAATTGACTCTTTATCATAATGACCAGCTACTGTTTCCAAAATGCATTAATGCAAAGTGTCATTCAGTGAAGTGTCATTCTGCTCTTCATAACTGAGATACATTTTATGCATTCATTGTAATCAAGTTTCAGGAACCTATGGAATCTTGAAGAAGAAATTATTTTGTGTTGTTTTGGTTTGAGTTTTGTTGTTGTTTTGTTTTTTGTTTTGTTTTGTTTTGTTTTCCTGTGGCTTCACAGAAAACTGTGATGAGAATAGCAATGAAGTTCAAATAGCCCTAAAAGAAAGGGCATCTTCTGGTCAGGTAAACAACAGTTACTCTTGGCCAGACATTTTCCAATGGGTAGGTTTCAATTAAATGGTTCTTGGACACCCTGTGCTGGGATTCTTTGGAATTAATTTTACTTTCATAAACCCCTAATTCCTATAATAAAGCTGCAACGTGTAGTTCTTGCAAATAACCTTCTCTCTAGAGAACAGATGGGTACAAGTTTTGGAGATTTGGTTTCACAAAATGTAACTGCTGGTGGTTTTGTGGCTGTTCCAGCTGGCCTCAGAACATTCACAACAGTTCAGCTTTCTAACGTTCCATTGTTTTGACTTTATCTTTGCAGTTTTAACAGCGTGCGGCAGGGAACACACATCTTGTTCCGTGAGTTCAGCTTTGTTCAAGCTACCCCTCACAACAGGGCATCTTTTCTTCGGACCTTCTGGAGGTGTTTCCGAACAGTGGGGAAAAATGGAGGCAAGTATTCCAGCATCTGCTGCTACCTTGTTAGCCTGAAAATCATTAGGTAGGCTACTAATGCAGCACAAATACTTACAGCAGTATAGGGGGACACCATCACAGTTGTCTGTGGAGTAGTTAAAAACTGATCACAACATAAGCGTAGGAACACCTCGTGGCCACTGCTGTTTCTGTTACAGAACAAGGTGTCAGGCAACAGTACACTGGAGGGAAGACACTTCTGAGCCTGTGTGTGGGGATGGATAGAAAGAAATGGAAGTTCTGGGAATTGGTGAGTGTGAGCAGGGAAGCAGATCTGGATGTGGTTAGAATATAGGGTATGAAGTGTGAGAGAAGTAGGGACCGAGATCTTTAGGAAGTTGGGGTACTTTGACTAGGAGCCCTGCAGGAGGCAGAGTGTTTAGTGGTGTTGGGCTGTAAAGCAGTGAAGGTTACCACCCAAGCTAGTCCTGGCACATGTAGATGATGTTGCAAGATCCTGATGGCTGTGGAATAGGGACCACTGACAAATTTGTGACCTCTTCCCCAACCCTACCCGCAAAGAAAAAGCTCCAATATCAAAATAACTATTCAGCCCTGTACTATTTAGTCTAGCCATTCTTGTACTGGTGTATTGCAGAACTGGCCAGAGTTCAACATAAACTCCTGTAACTACACACAACTAGAATAGTTTAGTTTTTTGTTTTTAATTTAGATTTTAAAGCCATACACTGAATGTCACTATATACAAATGAATGTTTATGGGTTTTGTGGGTTTGTTTTTGTGTTTGTTTTTTTTTTTACTACAAGCCTTATCTGTTTTCAGTCTATTCAGCCTCGCTTCTTTTTGCAGAAAAAGCTAGAACCATCTCTTAAATGTAAACAAAGCCTCACCTGAGCTTTGCAACACTTCTGCTCATGGTGAACAGAATTGGCCAGTCCTTATTCACAGTCTAGCATTTTTTGACACTTGCTATTTATATCCTTGGAAATTAGACAGTTGTAAATGTGACGAAATCTGGAATTAGTTGCTGAAGCAACCAGCTGTGCTGTATGCAACACCTTCTTCACAGTGATGTTCTAAATAATTTGCATTAGTGCAAGGGCAGTGTTTCTCAGATTTCAGGTAAATTCTCTGGTGGCAATCTAACCAGTATGTAGTGAGGACATACTGGGTTTGAGTCAGGTCATAGTCACAAATGATGAAGTGTAAACTCCTAGAGCACAGCTCTGCAAGAAGGTTAGAGATGATAGTGAAGAAATAATCCACCAGAACTGCAGCTGTCAGTGGTAAGCCTTGCTGAGAAATTGAGAAGAAACTTTCTGATGACAACTACCTATTGCTATGTAAGTGCAAGTTTGTAGCATCTGACTTCAGCCAGGTGATGGGCACCTGGATTTTTGGAAAGCTACGTAATATCTCCTCCTTTTCTTTTAATAATTCTGTATAAATATGGAAAGGTTGTAGAAGAAAATGCAATTGCTAAGGTTCTTTGAAGGGGAAGAAGAGAATAGGAACAGCTCACATGGATGTTACTGTCTATGGTTGTGGCCTTAGAAAGAGTTCAACAGTTTTTTGACTTGATCTTCAAGTGGCTGCACTTTTTGGTCTGAAAATAAGGCATGTTTACCTGTATATTTATACATTTATATACATCTTCTTTTTATGTGAACTGAGAGACAGAAATGCCTTACTTTAGAGAACTTGCTGCCAGTATTTTCATCCACTCAGCCCAATTTCTCAGTAGAAACTAAAACCTTGATTTTATCCATGTCAGTTTTATTTGCTGTGGGATTTTTTTCTTTAGCTATGCTTGTGCGTAGGGAGTCTCAGACCGTTAATCACCTCTTAAGAACTAAACTTCTTTACTAGAAGCTGAGTCTTTGCAACACGGTGAATGGAATATGGTCATGAGCACACTTGGACAGAGACTAGACCTGGGTTTTTTATTTGTTTTGGGTTTTTTTTTTGCTTGAGATATGTTGTTCTTGGATAAATGTGAGTGGGAATCATATTATGCAACAAGTAGCAGTGACTGGAAGACTGGAAGTAAGCTCTTTGGTCATAGAACTACTGAATGAGTCTCTTAACAAGAGGTAGTCAGCCTCACTAATGCCTAAGCAAGTAAGACTTTCAACTTGGAGCTTTCTTTAGAAGTGTGGATGGTGGTATATCTTCTGATTGGATTACTCCAGAAGTTAGCTTTAAGTTGTTTTTTTTATTATGACCTCACTAGAATACAAGACCATTTGTACCTATCACATGGAAAACAGTTGTAAAAGCATGCACAGACTTGTAATTGATTCTACAGATGTTTCCTTGCTACATCATCTCACTTAACGATGGTACAGTTGTGACAAATTAAACATATTACTTACAGGAGTGTAACAGCTTTTTGTGGCAAAGCTTTGGAAGCAGGGGGCACTGCAGGGATGGTTTCTGTGGGAAGCTACTAGAGGGTTCCCCTATGTCCTGCAGAGCCAATTCCAGACAGCTCCAAGACAAACCTGATACTGGCCAAGGCCAAGGATATCCACAGCACCTTTGTGGTAAAATACTTAAGAAGATGGAAAAACAAACGAACAAGCAAAAAAATTGAGCACCTGTAGCTGGAGAGAAGAATGAGAATATGTGAGAGAAACAACTGTGCAGAAACCAAGAACAGTGAAGAAGGAGAGGAGGTGCTCCAGGTGCCAGAGCAGAGGTTCTCCTGCAGCCTGTGGTGAACACCGAGGTGAGTCAGACTGTCACGTTGCAGCTGATGGAACAAATATCCACCTGCAGCCCATGGATGACCCCACACTGGAGCAGGTGGATGCCCTAAGGAATCTGTGACTTTGTGGGAAGTGCACACTGGAGCAGACTTGTGGCAGAACTTGTGACTCCATGGAGGGAGGAGCTCACACTGGAACAAATTTGCTGGCAGTACTTTTGACATAGTGGAGCCATGCTGGACCAGTCTGTTTCTGAAGGGCTGCACCCTGTGGAAAGGACCCATTCTTGAGCAATTCGTTTTGTTTACTGTAGTTTTCCCTTCTCATTTACTTTGTTTCATTCCAGATTTGAAGTTCTGGTTTTGGAGTGAGTAGTGGCTTTTTATTAGTTTCATCCATCTGTGGAGGATATCCCTGATCAATACCAGCTCTGTGAAGATATAAATCAACACAGTGAATGAGAACTTGCATCAAAATTTGTTCCCTGGCTGGTGGGAAGCAAGGGAGAATAAAATTAAAGTAGCAAGATAATGCCATTTCCAAGCCTATGCAAACTGGAAAAAAGACCAAACAAGCAAGAAAATACCACCTTTCCATTCCTGAGTGTTTAACTGGGATTTTAGAAAAGTAAGCATTGAATTGATGGCTTAATCTGGTTGCTGGTTGCCTCTCCTTGATGCCTGGAAGTATACTGTTTTGTCTGCCCGTCTGGAGATAACTATGCCTTGTCTTGGAACAAGCACCTTCTTCACTCAAGCAGATGCATCTAGCCATCAGTTCTCAAAGGGCCAGTAAGGGAGGAATCTATCTGAAGAAAAGCAATACTTAAATGTAACAATCCATGTATGTGCAGAACCATATATACACTAATTGAAGTGCACTGACATTACTGTTTTTCTCAGGAAATTAAGAGAAACAGCTTTTGTGTTACATTTTCCTGTGTTAGGTCTGCTACTTGATGGGTTCTAGTTGCATTGCCCTTCATAATTCCTTTTTGTTTGGAGATATATTTTTCCTTTTGTCTCCAAAAAGCTAAGAAAAAATTGTGACTTCAATGAATGTGATAGTAGCAACTGGTTTGTTTTTAAACAATAGGATTTCTGTTTGGTGGCATACTGGATCTCTTTCACAAGGTTTCCCATGGGTTTAGAAGTTTAGCAAGATGCAGAGCTTTATTTTCAAGTATGCATAAGCATATATGAGATTCCACATGTTGGGGTCCTGAGGGAGAGGGTTTATTTCAGGATATGATCCAGTATCAAGAAACTGGATTGGACTACAAAAAAACCCTTCCCTTCCCTCTGTTCAACATGACCAATGATATGCAACACCCATAGAAGTGGTTAGAGGACAGCTAGCTTTTGTGTTAAGAAGCACAGAGTGTAATGCTCAATTAGCAACAGATTTCTCCCAGAGGAAAGCAAAATGACCAGAAGTCTTGTTTTCCCTCTGCTTTAGCTTAGATTGACCTCTTGGAATCTAGCTGACCTGCCCTTTTGAATTGTCTTTTCCTCAGGACTCTTTAATTAAAACTGTGCTTTCTCAGTTTAAACAGCCCCTGCAGAGTTCTGCTGTGAAGCTTCATAAGGTCAACATATGCCGCTCCCAACCCCCATAGCTTTCATGTCTTCTTGTTTCTCTGTTTTTAATTAAAAAGATTTTTCCTTAAATGCTTTCCAGCCAATTAGAGAAATTTTGCACTGAGAAACTTGTTCCAGGCCTGATGTATTGAGAAGTGAACAGAAAGCTCGGCCAGGACCATTGGCACTTTTCTTCTAGAGCACCAGCTTTCTTTGGTGCTTTTCAACAGCTTTTCTCTTTTCTCTTTTTCCTTTTTTTTTTAGTACTTTGCCCCACTCAATTTAAAATTGCTTCCAGCAGAAATAGCTGCTGCTCCATAGCTTAGATATAGCCCTGGAAGGATCCAACACCAGATACGGGATCTTTGTCTTCCATTCAGAGGTGATTGTTGCTTTGTTTAGATGAACACAGCACTGCAGCATGAAACTGCTGCACTGAGTGTCTTGAGCTATGTTTGCTGATGATCTCTTTTGCAGACTCTTACCTCCCCTTCAGACAAATCATACAGTTACTGCTCATATTGAAATAAAACCTCCTTATAGACTTGTTGCTTTCATATTGATCAGGTGGTGTAATGGCCGCCTCTGCTTCTGCACACTTGAACTGGGAAATCAGAAGCCTAACTACCTTTGAAGCTCGTGGAAGGGAGGTTTACCACAGCCAAGTATACAGGCTCTATAAGGGAATTACAAGAGTTAAGTGTCTCTCTGACTAGTTCTTGAGTTCACCAGAAAGGCTTACTAAAGTTAAAGAAATACCCTATCAATATGAGTCATTTAACCTGGAGAGCAAGGGGAGCGAGAAGGACCACTGCTCTCCCAGCAATTTTCAAAGATGCTATTTTAATGCATTTTGCTGACAAGATTACTTTCCTGAGGTTCCAAAAGCCCTTAATTCACTAATGTCATTCTAATGTTTCCACATGTAACTCCTTGTATTAAATTCCCTTCTCTCTTTTCACTCCCTTTCTTGTAAGCTGTTACAGTATCTCCATTTGCAGCTCAGGCATAGAACAGTACAGTGATGTTCACTGCAAATGTCAGAATCTTCTACCCTTTCCCTTTTGTCATTAAATCCAAATCAGATTTTTATGCTGTGTTATTGTAGGAAAGTTTTTATGTGCCAGTAAAGTCTTATTATGTCCTAAAGATAATTAAGTTGTGGGTTTTAATACAGTATTCTCTGGAAACTTACTCTGCAGCGAAATAGCCTTGGCTGAAATGATTGATCTCCAGCCTTTATTCACTTCACAGTTTCTTTGCCTTACAACTGTAGCTGTTGCTAGTTATGATTTATTAACATAGGTCTGTCTGGAACCACTGATGACTCTTGGAATATCAGGACAAAGAATTGCTGAGGCTGGGCAGAAATAAGTGGAGGATTACATTTTCGAGATGGTGAGATATATTTGCAAGCCTTGTAAGTTAAAACATCTGTAGCACATAGCTCTAAAATGCATTGCAGTAATCATTTGTAGAAGTAGGAGCATGTGGGTCAGTGATGGAGCCTTCAGCTGGAGCTCTCTACATTCAACTCCTACCATTTTGTGGGTGCAGTTTGTGAAATTAAATGTAGTACACCGGAAGCCCTTCTTGCCTAATCCGGTTTGGGTTCTGCTCACCCTCCCAGTATTACATTTCTTTTTCATCTTGCAACTTTTTTTCAACTTTCTCTGAACTTGCACCAGCTCATCTTAATTTACTATTTTTTTTCCAACTTCGTATTCTAGATTTATATCTCTCTAAATGTACTCTTTAAACAAACAAACAAACAAACCCAAAAAACCCACACCAAACCAACAAACTCTTCTGTTTTTCTAAAGTGTTCTGGCTATTTTGTGTTTTGACACTGGATGTGTAATTGGCCAGGAAAAAAAAAGAATATGTTTGGTGGTTTGTGTTTTTTTTTGTCCCAGCTGAGCAAAACATTTAAATGAGCTTACACAGAGTGATTATTGTTGCATTCTGCTAAACAATTATCCAAAATTCAACTGGTAATTATTATTACCATTTGCTTTGCAGTCTTTTGGCAAGTTTCCCATCCCTATGACAGCATTCTCATTCAAACCCACTGAAAGGGATTTTTTCAATTAAGACTTTTTTAGATTTCAATATGGGCCTGAGTAGTTAGTATTCCAAATTTTGGGAAAGTTCCTTGGAATATGTTCTAAGTTGTGTGTTCTGAGCTGGCATCCTGAATGCTTCATGTTTCTTATGTTAAATGAACTTGGTCTCTTTCTCCTCTCACTGGTAACAAATCTTGAGATGATCTGCACACTACATATGCATGGACATAGACCAATAGAAGGTCTTTGAGGCACAAGCTTCATTAACTATTACAATATTACAAGTTTTCTGTTCTGTTCTTCAGCAGCAGAGATGCTGGTGGTGGAAGGGGAAGTAAGGAAAGGAGATGAAAATATTGTTTCATCTTGATTCTTTATGCTGTGACTTTCCTTAAAGAGATTGTAAGAAAATAGGAGCCTTGTGAAGCTCTCAATTGCTTTCAGCCAACTATTGTCTCTTAACCTGCCCTGAGTTGCAAGTGTGCCTTGCGTCGGGGGACTGGAGGGCATGCCTTAGGAGGAGAGGCTGAGGGACATGGGACTTTTTAGTCTGGAGCAGAGAAAACTGAGAGGGGATTTAATAAATGTCTATAAATATCTGAGGGCTGGGGGTCAGGAAGGGGGGGGGACAGGCTCTGCTCACATGCTCCCTGTGATAGGATAAGGAGCAATGGATGTAAGCTGCAGCACAAGAGGTTCCACCTTAACACAAGGGGGAACTTCTTTACTGTAAGGGTCACAGAGCACTGGAACAGGCTCCCCAGAGAAGCTGTGGAGTCTCCTTCTCTGGAGCCTTTCAAGGCCTGTCTGGATGTGTTCCTCTGTGACCCAGCTAGACTGTGTTGTCCTGCCCTAGCAGGAGGGGTTGGACTCGATGATCTCTTTGGGTCTCTTCCAACCCCTGACATCCTGTGATCCTGTGTAGAGGCTGCAATCTGAGGAGGAACCCTATGAAGACATAATGTGTGTGCTTGTTCAGTGAACAAAAAAGGGTAAGGACCCTCCTTCACAAGCATGCAATTAATTTCTCAAGGTAGCCTAGATAGTAAGAGATGTCATAAATTAAGAGTTGAGTTATCTACTATTTTTAATATTTAAAGTATTGTTGTCCAGCTGCACAAAAAAAAAATCTCCAAACCAGTAGTATGAGTGTCTTTATTGTCAGAGCTTCTGCTTATAGCTTTTCTCTTTTGGTGGTCTTGTTATTCATAGTTTCCATCACCACATACTCACTTTGTAGCTTTCCTAGGCTAACCCAACTGATTTAAGTAGTTTGCTCCTGACTCTAGTCTATGTCTCCTCTTGGATAAAGCAGGCCCATGCTTGTTTGTTGATTGTATATATGGATAACTGTAATCTCTCACCTGCTGTTCTTCCACTCCCTCTATTATTTATACTCAGGAAAACTTAAATTCATTTAACCTGGTGAAATAGTCTTGGGAGTTGTATTTATTTGTTTTGAGGAACAGATTTTTCATTGTGGTGTTAGAAGGACCTGATCTGTGCAGAATACCTGTTTCTGTAACTATGTTGCCAAACTCTTCCACCAAAGCATTTCATGTTAGGCAAGATAATGAGTACCTACAAACTCATCATCTCTCAATAAGTCCCTACTCCACGCTTATGTCTGAGGCCTTGGTGCCATTCAGTATGTCTGTGTTTGGCTAAAGGTATGATGTCGACTTAGTTTAGCTAAACAGTACAGCTGTGCTTAGATGTAGGTCACTTACAAAGTGATTACATCACTTTAAAGTTGCCTTAACCTTAACAAATGTCTGCAGGTCAGGTTTAAATCAGTTTGATGACGAATAAAGGTGTTGTGTACGATTAAAGCATTTATTGGTTTGTGCTCTGTTGTGCACCTTTTAAGAACCCTAGATAAGTATCAGCAGAAGTGATCTGCATACATGATTAGTGCTTTGATATGCTTACTACTATGATGTGAAGTGGGAATAAGGTAGTACTATGGAAAACTCGTAATCTGAAATAGACTTATGAAATTTAGTTGGTAATATTCATACAATAAGCTTGATCTATTCTGAATTTGTCACAGGGACATGATTCTGATAATGTACAGTCTGATACCTTCCTTTGTAAGCTGATCTGAGAGTAATTTGCATTCCATGCTCTTACTAAGCATGAATCTCATCACCTCTGTTGGCACAGTGGACCTTTCTTGAGCTTGGAAGAGGAGGTACTTGAATATCAATGAGCTGTTCTCAACCCTTTTTTCTCTCTAGAGCCATATTCCACAGGACTCTTCCAAACAGACTCCAGAGACATTAAAGGCTGCTTTCCTGAAATCCAGGGCTGTGGTCCTGCTTTTTGCCAGGTAGTTTTATCCCAAAAGCTTCATGAAATGTTTTTTTCTTTGTTGGTGTTGGTTTTTTTCTTCAGATGTAGAGACAAAGGCCTTAGAAATGCTTCAGGTGCAGGAAAAGCCTCCAAAGAAGTTCACACCTTCCTAGACTTCAATGTCAGTTAGCCAAAAGCCACAAATGTGTGGGATAAAAGCTTTGCTAATTCTAGTGTTCACAGAGATACTTGTCAAATCTTGTCTTCTCTGAGGTCTTCCTGCATTAAGCTCTAGTCTCAGAAGCAAAATTAACATCAGCTGATTTAATAAACTGGCATAAATTCTCCAGCAGAACTTGTGTATTATTTTAATGGAGTAACAGGGTATTTCTTAGTAGATGTAACAGTAGTGTGAATGGGGGCTGGAGAGTACACAGAGTACCTAATAAACCTGAAGGATTTGAAGCATTTGAAAAGAAATGCATTTTATTTTGTTTTCCTTTTGAAAATGCAACTGTATCTGGTTCCAAAGTGTTACTAGTGATTATTTTCAAAGAGAGAGGAAAGATCATAGGATCAGCCAGGTTGGAAGAGACCTCCAAGGTCACCCAGTCCAACCTAGCACCCAGCCCTATTCAGTCAACTAGACCTTGTCACCAAGTGCCTCATCCAGTCTTCTCTTGAACACCTCCAGGGATGGTGACCCCACCACCGACCTGGGCAGCCCATTCCAATGGGAAATCACTCTCTCTGTGAAGAACTTCCTCCTAGCATCCAGCCTAGACCACCCCTGGCATAACTTGTGACTGTGTCCCTTTATTCTGTTGCTGCTTGCCTGGGAGAAGAGCCCAACCCCCACCTGGTTACAGCCTCCTTTCAGGTAGTTGTAGACAGCAATGAGGTCACCCCTGAACCTCAGGAAACACAAAATTGTCCTGAATGGTGTTTCAGCCCTTCTCCTTTTGTTTCTTTGTACTGTAGGACAAACTTTTATATCTGAGCTATATTCACTCTGTCCTCTACTCAGCTCTTTACCTGCCCTTTTTTTTCATTATTTTTGTCATCATATTATCCTCCTTTAGAATTGATCTGTTTGTTTTTATTCTCTGTTTCTTTCCTTGTATCTGGTTATCTTTTAATACTTTCCTCCCTACTCTTTCTGCTGAAGATAAGTCATTGCATATTCCAAGTTTTCATGTACTTTCCAGTCAAATTTCCCAGAATTTGATAATACCCAGAGCAACTTACGCATTACCTGACAGGAAGTGAAGCTGTCAGTGCTTGTGGTGTGAAGTTGTAGTCAGGAGGAGGTGGCTCTCTTCTCTCAGGTGGCCAGCACCAGAAAAAGAGGACACAGCCTCAAGCTATGCCAGGGGAAATTTAGGCTTAAGGTGAGGAGAAAGTTCTTCACTGAGAGAGTCATTGGACACTGGAATGGGCTGCCCGGGGAGGTGGTGGAGTTGCCGTCCCTGGAGCTGTTCAAGGCAAGATTGGATGTGGCACTTGGTGCCATGGTCTAGCTTTGAGGTCTGTGGTAAAGGGTTGGACTTGATGATCTATGAGGTCTCTTCCAACCTTGGTGATGCTGTGATACTGTGAAGCTGTCTCTGCATCATTATCTTATGTCAGAAACACTTTTTTTTCTTGATTTCCTTTCTCATCCCAGCTCTCCATGCTGCTAATAGGTATTTCTTTCTGCCAGCAGTGGCAGAGGGATTGCTGTGCTGTGCAAGGCTACAATGCAAAGTAGGTACTAGTCAACATGACTAAGTTACTAAACAGTTAACATTGCCACTTCTTCTGGCAGGAGTTTTAGGTTTTCTGCCTACTTTGAAAACTTCTCAAACCCTTGAAATGACTGTGAGTGTAATTGTCCTTCAGGGGCTGAGAACTGTTTCACAGCTTTCTTCTCTGATAGGCCAAACATCAAATGTGATGTCTTAATTTTCAAGGTGCTGATTAACGATGACACTCTCCTGCTATCTGAGGATTTCCTGGTATTTTACAGGTGCTAAGAAATGTTTTTTCCCCAAAGTCTTGACATTAATGCTTTCATTTTACAGTTCAGAAAGTGAGACAGGAAAATTATGTGAACTTCAGCTAATCACTTAGAGGAAAAATGAAGATCATAGAATCACAGAATCAACCAGGTTGGAGGAGACCTCCAAGATCATCCAGTCCAACCTATCGCCCAGCCCTATCCAGTCAACTAGACCATGGCACTAAGTGTCTCATCCAGGCTTTTCTTGAACACCTCCAGGGACGGTGCCTCCACCACCTCCATGGGCAGCCCATTCCTATGGCAAATGTCTGGCATTTTGGTGTTCTGAGTTCAATTTTATGTTGAATTGTATTTTTCTTACAGATACAGGCTTCTTTTTTACTATGAGACAAGTGGGAAAACATACATATGTTAGTATAAGCAATGTTACTTAGATAAATTGTTTGTAAGGATCGTTGTGGTTTAATTTTTAAAAGCTTGGAGAGTACTATTGCCTTGCTCAGAATAGTTCACTCTGCATAACCTACATGGGATGATGTAGGAGATATTTTTAGCTGTCCTCATTTTAGTGTTATAACATCAAACCTTTGCTACTTACTTCTCTTGACAAATTCTTTAGAGCAAGATAGAAGTTAGATTAGTTAACATATGTCAAGTCCATCATCTCTATTGTAGAAACACATGCTCGGTATCACGTTCACAACAATCCTTCCCTCCCGGGGAAGACAGTTCCATGAATGTGTATTAGCAATATGTACTCTCCTTCAAAGTACCTTGACTCATGGGCATTTTCTTATTTACTTAGTGACTGTATCACTTAAAAAGCCAATCTTCCTTTATAGAAGTTGCTGGCTTCTAAAATAAAATTGGTGAGAGATTTTCCTTTTGAAGGATCTGAAAATAGAAACTACTTTGCATGCTGTGATAGCTTCTTTATTCATCTTCCTTCATTTTAAATTCAGAATGTTTCCCTTTTATATATAAAGGTCACAGTCTTTTGTTGTTTTTCTGTAGCTTCAGTCACTAACCAGTAGAGTCTTGTTCAAGCATGTTCTTCAAGGGATCTCCCTAAAAAGTAGAATGCTGTTCTTTCCTCTTGGGTTCAGTCTGATAGGTAAGTTGCAGACAATGTCTGAGAAAGGATTTCCTAAACACACTTTGTCTGCGAAGGGATAGGTTCTGAGTTCTTTCATTTAAGCAATGAACACAGAAGCCTCATCTGGCTATGTTACACCTTGCTTTTTATCTGGAAGTACAGGCTTAAAAGCCCAGGTTTGGGTCTCAGACTGAGCAAAGTGGGATTCTAGTTGTTTCTCTCAAATTCTCACCCTTCTCTCCAGCTACGGTTGCTCAGATTTTTTTGTTTGTTTATGTTGTTTTCCTCCTTCTTATATATGTTAGAGGTGCTCTCAGAATCGCTGATGGGCTTGGACTTGGCCAGCCATGGGTCTGCCTTGGAGCAGGCTGGCATTGGCTCCGTTGGATGTAAGGGAGCTTCTCACATAAATCACCACTATGGCCCCACTACTACCAAACCCCTGCCACACAAACCCCATACACAGATGCAGCAATTCAGTATGGTTGCTGAGGAAAGCAGCTTTTTAAGGAAGTCACACAGCTACTGAAGACTTAGTTAATTTCTCTTTTTTTCTGACTTTCTCTGTTAGAAAAGTGTGTCAGCAACATCCCTTTACATACCCTCTCATGGACACACAGAGCATGCAGCTTGTTCTACAAGGTCTTGTGCTGCTTTAAGATAAATTAGATTAGATCTTGTGTACTCAAAATATTATTTCTGATAACAGGCATACTTTAGGTGTATGTAAAGTGAATCTGTAGGCAAATAGCTGATACTGAATATGGGTTTGGCTTTTTTTTGTTGTTGTTTTTTGGTGGTGCCACATGGACCATGTAAGCATATTCATCCTTTCTCTGCTTTTCTTCTTGTTATTAGTAGGAAGTTCTTCACAGAGAGAGTGATTTCCCATTGGAATGGGCTGCCCAGGGAGGTGGTGAAGGCACCGTCCCTGGAGGTCTTCAAGAAAAGACTGGATGAGGCACTTAGTGCCATAGTCTAATTGACTGGATAGGGGTGGGGAATAGGTTGGACTGGATGATCTTGGAGGTCTCTTCCAACCTGTTTGATTCTATGATTCTGTGATTCTATACTTAGTCTGCTGCTGAAGCAAATGTAGGACAAGCAAAGAAATTCAAACTGGCAACTCCTGAATCCTAATCCTCTTAATTTGTGTCTTGGGTAAACCACTTAATCTCAAAGTACCTTCATTCATTTTTCTATTTATAACCTGGAGTTCCACCTGTTGGACTAAATTAAGTAGTCTTTGGACATACAAGTTTTGGCTGGGTAGATAAAACTGACACTACTTAGATATCTTTATAGATCAATGGAGTCAAGAATGACCTCTTTTTTGTTAGTTTTAAGCAGTTACTTTTACACAGATGCCTGTAAAATTCCTTTCATCTTCTCTATTGAAAGGACTCTTCTTTGAATAAACACACACAGAAAAAGAGGGTGAAACAGCACAAGCATTTGAAATTTAAAAACTTTAATATAAAAAAGCTTTTAATGTAAGCCTTCCTTCTCTTCCACCCTCCCCTATTTCCCAGTTCAGGCTCAGAAGTGTTTTTTCCTGTGGGAATTTTTCTGCCTTTTAACAGTTCTTTGGATTATATTAAAACCAGTTCTGGAGGAAGGAAGTAATGACTTTATGGTAGTTAGAACTGGGTTTCAAGAGCTATATCTATTCATGTGAAAACTAACCAAACCTGCAGAGAGGCAATATGAAAGTGGCAGCTCCCTTTGTTGTGGTTTGACTGCAGAAGATTGTCACATGCAATATAAAGAATCATCTTGAAGTCTTTCAGACCGAGTGTAGTTTCAGCAGAGGGTGAGGTGGGCCACTGATTTTAGGCAGTTAGTTGTAAGTTGTTGTCTTGTCTTGCCACTTTCATTACTCTCTTTGTATTTGAGCGCTTCATAAATATTTAATTTTTAAGTCATGATCAAATATCAATCATAGAACAGGCTGGAAGAGACCCTAAAGATATTTTAAGCAACCTCAAAACACTGGATGTTTCATTGCTACTCAGTTGTTCTTAGAAAATTGTTTGTTTGACTTGCAGGCAAGACAGCAAAAGGAATTTACTGAACTGCTAAAGTTATACAATAAGGATCAGTTTCAAGCTAGACTGTAGTAGCAATTGGCTGTAGAGGAGCCTGAATCATCAGGGAGTTAACTGTGTCATCAAACATACTCTTTGTAATCTAGTCTGTGTGGAACATCATTGTTCCAGTTATAGCCAGAATGTATTTTTTAAATCTTCTTCTCAGACTGTAGTAGCTTTTGCAGAAATAAAAGCAAGAACAAATAAATCCAGGATGAAGTAGCCTCTGCATGAGAGATAAGTTAAAGGAAATATCAAGAGGCTTTTCCTTAAAATTCTGATTTTTCTAAGTTACTGAGGTATCCAGGAGTGACTCTGCTACAGGAACCTTGTTCAGATAACTTTGAACTGAAATGGTTTCAGGTTAAATGCAGAGAAGACAGGTATTATGCTTGACCCCTAAGGAAAGATGAGCATTCTAATTACCTTCTGTGATGATTCTGAGGAGAAACAAAACTAAATATTGTAACTAGGACAATGATACCACCTTTATCTTGGCATTATCTCTGCTGTCCTTGGGTTTTTTAAAAGTTGATCTTAACTGGTGCAAGAGAAACAAGAAAGTACCTCTGTGTGTGTCCTGTAGAATTGTCCCATATCCAAGTAAAAGCTATTGCCCATCCTGCATTTTATGACCCCACACTACCTTTAATAAAGGGTATATACAAGACTGTATGTTCCACCATGCAGTGTGAATGGGTTGATCAGGGCAAGATGGAATACTGCAAGTTGAAACCTATCCTGTCAGAGATTGCACTCAGCCCTGGTGAGGCCACAGCTTGAGTACTGCGCTCAGTTCTGGGCACCACAGTATAAGAAAGGCATTTTGGTCCTGGAGGGTGTGCAGAGAAGCTGCTGAGGAGTTTGGAGGGCATGCCTTGTGACAAGCAGCTGGGGACAGTGGAGTTGTTTAGTCTGGAGAAGATAAGGCTAAGGGGAGATCTTATGGCTCTCCTCAGCTATCTGAAAGGAGGTTGCAGTGATGCTGGTGTTCATATCTTCTTCTATTTAACTAGCAATAGGACAAGAGGAAATTGAGATATTCGAGGTCAGACTCAGCAAGGCTCTGGCCAACCTGATCTAGCTGAGGATGTCTCTGCTCACTGCAAGGGGGCTGAACTAGATGACCTTTGGTCCCCTCCAACTCAAGCCATTCTATGATTGATGATTCCATGATCCTACTCTGCAGAGGAAAAGGCTCAGTATTTGAGAGGGTAACCTAGTGATAGAGTTTCTTGAGCTAAGCAGGAAAAAGAGACCTGTTCTGACAATACAGCTAAGATAAATCAGGAAACCTAAGTTGTCTTCTCGGAGTTGAATGCATCTGAGACTTTACTAATGCCTTAATTAAAGCTGCAGTACCATGTCAGCATAACCTGATCTAACTGTTAGCGAGGGGCTGCCTTCTCTCATCCTTCTTATGGCAGCTCCAGCACTTGTCATGCTGGTCTGTCTCTGCATGCTGAACTGGCAGGCCAAGTACTGACTACTGCTACGCTGGAGTTAGTTTTCTGCCAGAGGAGCACACAGTGCAAGGTCACACAGAGGTGGGATGCAGAGTGTGGTGCTCTGCAACTGCTGCCAAACTCTAACCACCTAGCAGTTTCTAAGTGCAAAAATCCCAGGGCTGACAAATATGGCCTCAAAATAGAGGTCATACTGGTTTGTGTTGATACTTGGCCTGATTTGATTGGGCAACATCCTAATACTTAGTTTTAAAATTTCTTTTAGAGACTAATATACTTGTCAGCTTCATAGCCAGAAAGCAATGTTAGGCCATGAAGTCTGACTTGAATAGCACATCATTAAACTTCACTTAGTAACATCAGTATTGAGCCAAAACACTTTTGTCTGGCTGAAAAATAATTTGCATATCTTCCAGAAGGGCATTCAGGTTTGATTAAGTCTTGCAAGCCTAAAGGGGCTGAAGGGCCCCTGGGAAAAGTAGCTGGAGGAAGCTGTCAGCTGTTGGTGCTGCCAGAGCAATTAGGCTGGCCTGCAGCCCGGTCCCCATGAAGTGCAGGGTTTTCATGGGAAGGAGGGCTGCTGGAAATAGCCAGCGCTGGGACACCTTCCCGGTGTGCTCACACAGGCAGGAAGCCTGACCCGTGGGTAGCAGTGCTGCAGGTATGAACTGCTGCTCCCCGCTGCTGCCCTTGAGAAACAATTGCTTGTGAAGACTGCCTGTGATGATAGAAGTGCCACGTGAGAAGAAACTACCCTAACAGGGAGGGAAGGTTGTTTATTTGGTAGCTTTTGTTTTGTTGACGGTCAGAATTTACTAACTAAATTTACATTACTTAATTTAGAACTGAAAAATTAGGAGCCAGTAAGATGAGAATCCCAGACGCTACTATAGTCTCATCTTGTGGCAGTCTTTAGCAATGTGATTATCTGCACCTTAAGGAAAAAAAAAAAGAAAATCCTGTGCATTGAAGTATTTGATTCATATGCTGAAGTAAATTTCTTGTCCTTCTGTTCGATAAGCTGAGTATCTCTCTGTGAGGCATGTTTTGTAGGCACATCATCATTCTTGCAGCACTTCAATTCTCACCATCATTCCTGAGTGGTGGGTACTTCAGATTGCTCAAATGCTGGTATCTCAGCCTCTCTACTTCACATTGCTGTGGTTACTCATCTGAGGGCCATATTATTCTCTTCATCATTTTATTCTGACCGTTTGTGGTCATGTTCCTCTCCACTTCTCCTCAGAGAAACTGTTTACCCAGGTGTAGCTCTCTGCATTCTTTGTTTCAAAATAGAGTGTTTCGAGTGTGAGAGTACTCTACGCTAGGTGTGAGCAAGCTATGTCAGTGAGGTTTTTCTCTGTTACTACTCATTCCATTTTTTTTAGTGTTTTCTCAGTTCCTGTATGATTCACAAATGTTAGCATTAATTCTTGTTCTTTTCTAAGCCATTAGTTGAAAAACTGCTTCAGAATGCAGAACTAAGGGGACATTCTTCAGGATCCCAGGAGAAAATTACACCTTCTAAGTGGTGATTCCTCATCCTCAGTTTGAGATGTAACAGTTATTCTATTAATGTGTTCACTGGCTATTATGAATAATTCATATTTTTAATCACAGCATTGTTTGATATAAAGTGTAGTATCTTTCAAAGCCCAAATGTTCTGTGATTGATGGCTTTTTCTATCTAGACATGTGTTCCCATTTGAAAAGATTACTTAATTCACCAAGAATTCTTTTTTTCATGGTCATAGCTATTAGTAATTGACCAGTCCAGTATCTCCTGATTGAGTATTTAGTTTGGGAGTACTATCAAGCTGGTCACAGTACAGATGCCTAGCTTAATTAATGGCAGCACTTTAGGCCTTATTCTGACCCCATCCTTGCACTCATTGCTATACTGTATGCTCTTGCTGGGTAGTCCCTTCAGTCAGAGTAAGCCCCTGATGTTACAGTTTCTAAGTGCTAATATGACTTCAGCTTCTTTCTAGTTCTATGAAATTCCCCAGGTGTTTCAGACTTAGAAAATAAACCCCCAGCAGTGCTGAGAGCTTGCCAGCCAGCCCTCTTCAGAATTCTGATAGAAATCACTGACATCTGCTTTTAATTTTTTAATATGTTAAGTACCACTCCACTACTGCCATCTTCCCAAATTATCACTGAAATGGAAAATGGTTTGGATTATGCAGAAAAAGAAGGATGATACTTATTATTTTAAATGCAGCACATGCCTTTTCTGAAGACTACTATATTCCCCCCCCCCGCCATGGAGCAAATGTCAAGAGGACTGTCATTAATACAGTTTTCTCCTGATATGCATATCATTATCTCTTGTCTTTTTGTCTCCTGGTTTGCTTTTTTTAAAATCTGTTTAATTTTGTTTCTCTATTGATTTTTTTTCAAATTCCTGGCTTCTTACTGTTATTCACTGCTGTCAGCACACTCTTTTGTATGCTTAGGAACCTAAGAAAGATATCTGTGCTAATGTTGGATGAGTTTTCCTTGAAATTTCCAGTTGAAATACATCAGAAAGGTAGTTAAAGCATTGTCATTGTTTGGCAGAGAACTTAATCCCTCCTATTATCTGAATTTCATCTTGGGTAGGCTGTGTGCCTTTTTGGAGAGGAAAATATGTGACATTCCATCCAAATAAAGTATGATACAAACATCTGTCAATAGAGATATTTGGCACCACTGTGATAATGGCATTTGTGTCACATATTGAAGAATGATAGATATGAAGCAACTAGGGAAATTCTATGGTAGCATAATACTTAAGAACAGGATTTGCAGAGTGGAGGGAATTATGATGTAATAAAGTTGTCTGCACATTCATAATTTTAGGCTGTTATGACATCTACAATGCTTAGCCTTCCAAATATAATGCTGTATTACTGTCATGGCTTTAAATGGCTTCTCCTTGGATGTTGGTTGGTTGGTTTGTTTTTTGGGGTTTGGTTGGTTGTTGTTTTTTTTTAATAAAGAAGATCTTGCATTACTCTAATAATTGATTAATACCAACTGCTTTTTTATTCCATGTACTGAAGAAACTCTATTGCAACTAGTTCTTCTTTTTTTCCATTTTATAACCTGTGGATAAAATTAGGTTGGACAAAGCCATGTTATACTCTTTGTATGACTTCCAAAACATCTGAAGGTATAAAGAGGGAAAATTTCATTTTGAAACAGGAAACTGTAATATAAGATGTGTCCAGTTCTGGGCTCCTCAGTTCAAGAGAGATGTTGAGGTGCTGGAGTGTGTGCAGAGAAGGGCAACAAGGCTAGTGAAGGGCTTGGAACACAAACCCTATGAGGAGAGGCTGAGGGAGTTGGGGTTGTTTAGCCTGGAGAAGAGGAGGCTCAGGGGTGACATCTTTGCTGTCTACAACTACCTGAAGGGAGGTTGTAGCCAGGTGGGAGTTGGTCACTTCTGCCAGTCAACCAGCAACAGACCAAGGGGACACAGTGTCAAGTTGTTCCAGGGGAGGTCTAGGCTGGATGGTAGGAGGAAGCTGTTGCCAGAGAGAATGATTTGGCATTGGAGTGGGCTGCCCAGAGAGGTGGTGGAGTCACCATCCCTGGAGTTGTTCAAGAAAAGCTTGGATGAGGTAGTTAATGCCATGGTCTAGTTGAATGGCTAGGGCTGGGGGATAGGTTGGATCTTGGTGGTCTCTTCCAACCTGGTTGATTCTATGATTCTAAGAAAATTTCAGTGCTTAGGCAGTGCTGTAAGGTCTATGGAAGGTGTATTATTTATAAATGGACTGTTCCTTGTACATCCATATTTAATTCTGTTGAGTGGAAAAAGTAGATATTTAGTCTGTGAAGAGCCAGAAGCAGTTCTTCCAGTTTACTCAGGTCAGAGCAGTTTGTTGTAATGTTTGCTGTTCATAAAATTGAATAGTAAATCTTGTAAATAGTGAGAAAAACTGACAGCAAAGGCAAAATATGCCTTCTGCTGGCATACAGGTTCAAATGTGGGTGGAGTTTCAGAATTTTGAATTCTTCAGCTATTAATAACTTGCTCTCTGCAAAGAACTCTAATCTGGTAATTTCAAAATTATTACAACACTTCCAGGCACCTAAGAATAATGAATAACCCTTTAAAAAAGCCCAATTAAGCACAAACCCCCACAAAACTTAAAAAAGGTAAGTACTCCCATTACTAGGGAAAAAAAATTGCTTGGTTGAAAAACCATAGGGCAGATGTGGTACTTCTGAAGGAGGTGCACCTTTCCAAGTCAAACACAAACACCTAAGAAAGACAGGTTGGAACTGTCTGCATCTAATGACTTTTTTGCCCAGAGCAAGCTATGTTACTGTTTTCTTTTATAAAGCTGTTTAACATTCAGCCTTTGAGCTTCATATACCATTGCTGAGTACCAAAGTGACTGGTTAAAGGTTCATTTGTCCTTAATTGAGATGACCCTAAATGTCTTCAAATGGTGGCTACTGGAGGGTATAACTGGAGGCAACTGACACTTGTTCACTAAATGTAGTTCAAGATTTCACTCTTGTAAAAGATTATTTAGTAGATAAATTCAGAATGGTTTATCCTTTTAATTCTCTTGCTTTAATAACCATAAGCTATTTCCTTAATGATTTAGAACTGCATGATACAGGAGATAAACTTATTTTCCAAGAGATTAATTTCCTGCTTTTTCACTAGCATTCACTTTCTTTTTCATTGTTGTTTGCTTGCTCTTGTTTTGTTTATGTTGTCTTTTGTAAGCCAGGAATATTAGGGATTTTGTTTTAGTAACCTGTACTATCATCTGTAAAATATTGCCTGTCACTCTGTGCTGTTTGCTGTGGAGGTGGGGACATTCTGTGGATTGCATTCTGAGGAAGGTGATGCATTGCTTTCAGACACTGAATAAAGAAGAGAGTTTTACTGGGAGTCCTGTGGCCAGCTTCTTCTCAAGAAAGACAACTGAGAACTAAGCCTGTGGCTAGATAAGCACTTTTATATTGACACTGGTAAGGGAAGTAGTGCTTGGCCCTCTCTCTGCTCCTGATTTTCTTCCTTTTCTTTGTAGGTGTGCTGTTGGGTATGTAATAAAGACATCACAGAAAGTGTTTCTTTTCATTTCAATTTTAATCAGTTTCTTGTCCTGTTCACAGTAAGGTGGTACAGGCAGCTGTGCTGGCGTAATGGAGATGGCCATCAAAAGTAGAGTAGGACTACTCTTTTCAGTAGATGACAGTATAAAATCTATGTTGGTATTACAACTTAGCTTGGTGATAACATCAAGGGCCTAGCAGGCCAAACTTGCTCTTAGCACCATAAAACTTCTCTTCCTTAGAAAATAGTTTATATATAGCCTCAGACCTCTTGTTTACAACCATAGTGTGAGCTATCAACAGCTGGCTAAATTTGTCATGTCTGGTTTGAACTGCATGCTGAAGAGTAGGAGCCAAGGCAGAAAGATGATGAGTATATTGACTCAGAGAGTATTTTACTGAAAATACCCTCACTGCAGGTATTTTGAGACTCTTGCTGAAGTTTAAATACAGAACAGATATGCTGGAGAGTTGGGCAGGGAGAAATTTAATAAGAGCAAGTGTAGAATCTCGCACCTGGGGAGAAACAACTCCAGGTATAAGTATAGGTTGGGGACTGACCTGTTATAGAGCAGTGAAGGGGAGAGGTACCTGGGGGTCCTTGTAGAGGGAAGGTTGACCATGGGCCAGAAATGTTCTCTGGTGGCCAAGAAGGCCAGTGCCATTCTGTGGTGGATTAGAAGGGCTGTGGTTAGTAGGTTGAGGGAGGATCTCCTCTCCCTCTGCTCTGCCCTGGTGAGGTCACGTTTGGAATGTTGTGTCCACTTCTGTGCCACTCAGTTGAAGAAGGACCTCAGGGAATTGCTTGAGAGAGTCCAGTGCAGAGCCACAAAGATAATTAAGGGAGTGAAACATCTTCATTATGAGGAGAGCCTGAGTGAACTGGGGCTCTTCAGCTCAGAGAAGAGACTGAGGGATGACCTCATTAATGATTATAAATATGTAAAGGGTGAGTGCCAAGAGAAGGGAGTCAGGCTCATCTTGATGTTGCCCAATGACAGGACAAGGGGCAATGGGTGGAAGGTGAGGCATAGGAAGTTCCATGTAAACCTGAGCGTTTTTTCCCTTTGAGGGTGACAGAAGACTGGAACAGCCTGCCCAGGGAAGTTGTGGAGTCTCCCTCTCTGGGGGTATTCATAACCTGCCTGGATGCATTCCTGTGTGATCTGTTATAGGTGATCCTGCTCTGGCAGGGAGGTTGGAATAGATGATGTTTTGAGGTCCCTTCCAGCCCCTAACCTTGTATGATTCTGTGAAAATATTATAGATGATTAACTCATGAGTAGTAATTCCTCTTTGGTATAGGTCCCACCTTTTTCTCAGTTTGTTTCTTCTGCTCAGCCTGCAGTTGCCAGAATGTGTTTTCCACTTTTTCCCAAAGCCCACTTGTATTGCAGCTAACAAAGTAGCTTCTGTTCTTTTTTTCCCCCCCTAACATTCTGGCATACATTGTGATTTTCTGTACAGAGAAGAAATCAACTGAAACTATGCATGTTTTACCAATACGTAGATGGTAGTGAAGATGCTTTGACAAGCAACTTCATTCTCTCTGCCCTTCTTAAGCTATAGAAGGTTTGCCAAAACTGTGTAGACAAATGCCTAAACATATCCTCCAACTACACTCAGAGTGCTTGGACACAGCAGACACATCTGAGTCAGATGGATGGTGCTTCTGAAATAATTCTGGTTCAGATGCTGAAATTTGTGGATGGATAATGAAAGCATCTCTGCTGGCTCCGAGTGCATTAGAATAAGAGAGCAAAGCACAACACTGCAGACAGTCAGGAGACTAACATTAATCAAGGTGTTCGCCTGTATTTTGTATTGAAGCTTCCCCAAACAAACCCACTGAAAACATTAAGGCAGTTACTACCAGTGGTTCCTTCATCTTGACAGTGCCATCTCAGTTCAGACCTGGCTGGCCTAAGGCTTCTTGCTCTTTACTAAGTAATGCTATCTCTTGCACTTGTCTTCTGAGGTTGTCCACTTGTATTGAAGTGCCTTCATGTGGCAATACTTGAAAGCCTTCTTTAGAAGTCTTTGTGCCCCATGCTTTGATTGAACAGTTTATATTAAAACCATTTCTGCTTCCCTTTCCTTCTTCTCCCCTTCTCCTTTTTCCTGAGTAACTACAGGGTGAGAAAAGAAGCAGTTTTGCATTTCAGGACACTTAATGCAGCTAAGAGGTTTGTTTGTTGCTGCTTTGTACTTTCAGGCAAACAAGAAAATTTAGATTAATAGGTTGTTTATGCTTTTGCATGTTCCTCCAATCAAAGGCACTGGATTGCATTATTAAAGAAGTTTTGTGTGGCAGGCTTGGAACTGTCCTCACTGAGCTGTGCATGAAGAAAAACGACTGCTTTTCATCCCCCACTTATTATGCAGATTGGCACAGGAACGCTGTTAAATGCGGTATCATGTATTATCACTTAAAGGCCTTCCTTCTGTACAGCTGATGTTGGGCTCCAGTTTCACAGGATGATCTGTCTTGGAAGAGAAAAGGAAAGCCCTAGAAATAGAAATGCATATGCCCTTGTATTTTAAAATGTGAAATATTAACCAGTTTAAGAAGAGAGATTTTGTTTAGAACACTAGTGACTGCTTCACAGCGCTCTTGTATCTCTTCACTGCAGATTCTGTTCATTTGTTCCCCATCTGTTCAGTTAGAAATAATGCACAATTCCTTTCAGCAGTAGCCTAACTACCCAGACAAATCAATGAGGAACATATTCAACCTTATTTTGAGACCAGACATAACCAAAGGATCTAGCTAATATTGAGTAGCTGACTGAATGTACGACTGTGTCCCATGGATGTTTTGTACCAAATGGTAAATAGCATGTCTCTGATTACACGAGGTTCTCTAGTTCCCTTGGCATTCTATGACATAAAAGTGTCTCTTGACCCAAGGGCTTTTGCTTTGAAGGTGAAAAGTCTAGGGAGTGCAGATCAAGAGAAAAGGACAAGATTAGCCCTGTCTTGTTTACATAAGAGAAAAGAAGTTGTTTTGTCTTGTAGGTTCTGCATCAGCTATAGCTAACATTCAGAGCAAGACAGACAAAATTGCATGTTCAGCACTGCAGTTCACTACCTTAAGGAATGAGAAGACCTCTGTGATGTGCCATGCACCAGCACTGCTAGGTGCACAATGAGAAGTAAGCAGTATCACTCTTATCAGACTGGCCAAACTGTTGATGAGTTTTCCTTGTGCGGTCTTAGACCTGATGCAGGATGGAATAATTCTATTTTGTCTCATTGCAGGCTGGATTCCTGATTTTGCACTCCCTTTGCCCAGATTAGAACTCTCTTGTTGGTCTGAGGTACCAGTGCTAAGTTCTCCCTGTCTCCCTAGAGAAAAGTCTTTAAAACACCCTTGTGTGTAGGCTTTACTGTAAGGTATATATGTATATATATACTGTCATCTTCCAGCTGAGGAGCATGCGGAGTTCCTCCAGCCACTTCCATGGTTCACTTCTCTGTATTGCAAACCACCAGAATTTTCCCTGATGTGTAGCTGTCCTCTTTCTCCAAGGAAAATGAGAGTGCTCTCTCCTTTTGGGAAAATGAGAGTGCTAGTGCTTTGGGTTTTAGGGGCTGCTTGGTTGGTTTCCAATCTCTGCATAGGAAGGTGGTGATCTCTTTTCTACCTGAAGTACGCCAATGTACTAGTGTTTTGTAACTGCTAATATCATCCGAGTTTGACCTTTTCATAAGCACTCAACTCTCTAGATTGTTCATTCATGCTGTTTTCTATTCCCATTAATGCTTGCAGCTTATGAGAGCTAGGTTCATTAAAGCATTACAGATCTTGATTTATGTTACATATCAACTCTGCAGCTGTTATCTCAAGCAGGGGAGGAATATGGGACCTAATCTCAGGCTTCCTATGCCTGGCTAGTGCAGTTTGATCTGTGACAAATCTACGACTAGGCTGAACTTGGTCAGGTTTTTGAGAAAATAATTATTTATTTTTGTAACTTTTTGCTTAACAATTCTAGATCTTATTTCACCTGCTGTAGATTTACCCCTTTATTCAGTTACTGATTTTTCCTTAGAGCTTTTGGACATTTTTGAGTCAGATATGGCCATTTGGTGATACATCAGTATCTCTAAATATTAATCTTTTTTATGTTGCTGAGCAGCAGTTTTCACACTTAGAAAAAATAAGATACTGGAAAGATGAATAATGAATTAGTTTCACAGATACAAGGTTTATTAAGTCAAAACTGTTCCATCCCTATTGCTGTTTGGCATCTGAAAGCACATTGTTGCAACCACAAACTCCAGTCCTTCATCTGCTTCTAGTGGTTGTATAGTTGTCTAGTTTTCTTCTTCTTTCATAATAGGCATAATAGGAAGTATTTTCATTCCCTCCTTTTAACATCTAGAATAGTTAACATTTTACTCAGGCACTGAAATTAAAATCTATTCTATCTAGCACAGAAAAACTTTCAAACCGACACTGTATTCAAGGAAAGGCCTTAAGAGTACTACAGACAGCACTTCAGAAAGAAATCAGAAGGAGAACTCATTAAATTACCAAATAATTCACTGATCTGTTGTTTCAAACCTCAACTGTAAAGCAAGAAATCATGACCTTCCTTGTGCAGTGGCAGCGGGTGCAGAACTGCATGTCCTTCATGCAGCAGAAGTTTGTTCTGGTCACAGCTGTGTACACAAAGCCACAAGTGAAAATGAGATGTACACATAAAGGCTCTCAAGTCTGTTTCCCTTTGCAGCATTCATCTGTTTGTTCTTTACTAAACCCCAGAAAACATCCTCCTAAAAGGGAAAAGCAAAAGTAAATAATGAGATTCGTTTTTTCCATCTATAAATGTCATGTGGAATAACTCTCCAAGCATACCCCATTTAGTGGAGATAATTTAGAAACCTTCAGCATTGTTTGTTGCCCACCAGCATGGATGCTCAAGGCCTTTATTCTTCCTGTCAGAGTTTCCAGTTTCAGGAGCTGGCAAGCAAAGTCTTGTTTTGACACATAGTTCTCAAGTTCAGAGACTCACTTCTATATTTCTCTAATAATGGAGGAGCTGTATCTTGTAATTTGTATTTTCTCCTGAACATCTTGGAGCTTGTTTGGAGATGGGATATTTTCTGCTTTCCTTTGAGATCCCTTATATGATTATAATTTGATTTAATCTTGAGTTTCTTTGAGAGTTTCAGAGACCTTAGTACCGCATGTGGGGACTTGGAACAGCAAAGCCTGAATCAGATCTAGAACTCATATGAAAGGCAGGTGGAAGAATAAATGTTGCCATTAAATGTGGTGTGAAAATGAGAGGCCTGTAAGTTAATACATTTATATAGTATTCCTTTTTTTATTATTTACTTCACATAGAGTACTACTACAATGCATCTGCTTTTGATGCAGTGATATTAGGGATAGTTCTTCTGCCAAAACACCAGGAAGCATTTTTTTTTCATCCAAACAGGGTGGTGTTAAGAAACAGTTATTATCGCATGGAGCAAATACAACCTCAGCTTTTAAGCTTTGAAAGATCCATCACTTTTTTACTTTGAGTCAGGAACATATGCTGAAATACATTACATTTAAATCTTTCTTAAAGTTATATTGCTGTATGGTCTGCACCATCTGATTTTCAGACTTGCTCCATAAGGTTCAATGCTGAATGGGAAAAGGAGGGCAAATGTTGCAGGAAATAGAAGGAACATGTGTTTTGTAACTCTTGAGTGACTGGAAATGCTTAAAGAGCAGTTTTCTTCTTGTCTCCCACTCTGAGGGTTTATCATAGTTGCATTTCCATTATGGTTTTTGGGTTTGGGTTTGGTTTTTTTTTTAATGTTTGCTAAACAGTCAGGATATTGTTGCATAGGAAACAAAAATGTGTAAGTGAAACCATGAAGCACACAGCTATATTAGAACAATGTATCTGAGGCCCCAGCTGCTAGTAGGGTTAATGCAGCGTTACTCACTGTGGATGATCCATCTCACTGTTGCCATTAAATGGGTTAGTCAGCAGTAGCTTCGTTTGGGGTTTTAGGACTCCTGCTGTCTTTTCTTCCAAGTAAGAACAGTCCTATGTCTTTTAGATGTTGTGTTTTATTTCTTCTTTGCATTTTCTTCTCAGTAGCCTACATCACAGCAGCAATCCATCCAGGAGTTTGCACAGAATACTCATCATACTTCCTTTAGGAGGAATCACTGGCATATCTGGTCAAAATCGTTTGCTTGCTGTGATAACTCAACACAAATCAGTTAATTCGTAGACCTTTTTATTGCTGCTGCCATAAAGATCTGTACAAAGATCCTGAAGAGCCTGACCTCATTATGAGACTGAAAAAGATTAAATGACTGAACTCTATCTATTTTCAGTTTCTACAAGCCAGGATTACAGTATGGATTCATCTTTACATTTGCCCTCCAGTCGAAAGCCTTTTTATCCCCTCTAGAAAGCCCTGTGCAGAAACAAGAAAATGCCTTTTTTTCTGTCTACAACAAGAGTTGCTCTTTTGTCTAGTTTCTTACACTTCACTGATTACCATAATATATGCATACCATCAGTGTTAGGGCATGATGCTGGAGGATTTAGGGCATTTGCTTGAACTTTCCTTCAGCAAAATATTTTTAACTTGTGGTTCATGGTAGATAGTGTGTGGAAATGTCTTTAGGTGTAAAATAGATGGCATTTTAGTTAAACTTTTACTAAGAAGCATGATGTCTGTGAAAAACTTTCAGGATTAACGAGCATCCAAAGAGTCTAGAACTTCCTGGGCTGAAGCTTAAAGAATATAACAACACAAAACCAAAAGAAACCCCAACCCACTATTTTTTTTATTGAGCATGTATTTCTGCAGGTGAAAATGGAGGAAACTAGCTTGCTTCCTTCTCTCTCTTCCCAGTCTTCTAAAAAGTTGTTTTCTAGGACACACAGCTAACTAGAGCAGTGTTAAGAGTTAAAATCAAGAGACTTTAGGGAACCTTAGCCAAAAGCATACTCTTAAAAGGGGTAGTTGGATGCCTTGTTGTTTCAGGTTTCTCTTAATGCATTCATTCTGTTCTGCATTCAGACCAATTCTGAAGCGGTGGTCATTTATAATCATTAATCTAGTTCATTGATATTGTAATGGGCTCCAAACATTCTCTGTGGAGCTTGCATGCTCCACTGCATTTCCTTCTAAATAACTGCTGATGACTTCTTCAATCTTGTCATTAACCAGATTACCTTCTTCCATAGAGTTTACTTGTTAATTTGGTTTGAGGTTCGTTTTCTTCTCAAGATTTTACACTCATAAAAGAGACTCAATACTGGCGTGCTTGAGAGTGTTTTACAGAACTGAACAACACTGCCCAAGCATAGTTTCAGATACTGCAATACTTATTTCCATGAGTAAAGGCTTTAACTGTTGATTCAGAGGCTCCTAACAACAAATTCCTTTCCTTTCAGACTGTTTTTCTCAGCACTCTAATTTGTGAAACAAAATTGGAGAAGACTAGCCAACAGTCCAGATGTGTGGGCTTGTACTGCATAGCTTGTATATAAACCTACACATGCAGATACTGTGCAGTGAAGGAAAACAGTGGCTGGGACTATGAATAGCTTTCAGTGCTTGAAAGATCCCTGTTTAAGTCAGGTCATCCAAATTTTCCAGGTGAACACAAGTGCACAGAGAAAGACCAAGCAGTGTTTTGTGGATCGCAGTCAGCTTCTTGATCAGTTTCAACCTCTGTGAGTTAACTGCTTTGCATAATTGCATACTGGTGTCAGTTTTGGTGGCATATGGATTCTCTGTTCTTCATAGGCCTGAGCTAGTCTCTTCTGTGACTGGGCACATGATGGGCACATGTCAGAGAAACAGTGTCAGCTTTGCAGTGGATTAACAGTCAATGCAGAGCAGGAATAGGGGTAGACACATGATCTAAATAATGCTGAAATGGTTTGCCTGTCTTTCATGGGATGTTTGTTGTAACTGCACTGTTCTTTGAAAGCCTTTTCCAAACTAGTCATTAAAAGAGGAAAGTCCAGAAGGTTTCTGTTTCATTCATAGTTCTGTTGCCCATTGTACTTCATACTTTTACGTTCCATGATGAAGCCTGAAGCACTTGGGAGATTCAAGGTATTTGAAAATACCTGATTCTACTGAAGCTGGTTCACCAGAATCTTTCTTTAGTGTTTCCTGAAAAGAGCAGGCTACAAAGTCAAGGAGATCTTTGATCTGATACTGCTGCAGCAGTCTGCATTTATGTAGTTTTTTTAATGTGTTCCTTAACCCTGATCTCCTTTTCGTTTGAGGCCAGTGCCATGGTTTTCTGATAGCCCCTGACCCTCTGAGCTGTCTGCCGGCTTAACTGTATTTCTTGGGGCTCCCAATGCAGAAAGGAAATACTAAGCAGTAACTGAAGACTTTGTGTCCCTCTCTGGCCTTAGTCCCATTATTGTCACTAGACCTAGCACGTGTCTGGGGAGGGGGGAGGTTGTATTTAAGGTCCTATATTGCACAAGATGCAGCTGCATACCACCTGCTCATCTTGTGATGCCTAGCTGTGAACTCTTTAGCTGTTTTGAAGATCTTAAGCTTAATGACAACTTGTTTTCTTGACTAGAGACTGATCCACATCTTGTCTAAAGATTATTGCTGCTGTTTGGAAGCTTGGGGAAATGCTGATGGTCCCCTCCAGTGAAGTGTGGCCAGCATTCCTGTACTTTACTATTAAAATTGCTGTGGGTCCTGTTTCAAGTGGTTGAGCAGTCTGCCCCACAGATGGCCAGAACTCCAACGGGAATGTTTGCTCCTTATAATTTACAAGACCAATTAGGTCTGCCATTGGATAGATTATTTTCTCAGTGTGTGACTGAAAACTGCTCAAATTGAGGAAAAATCAACTGTTGAACAAGACAGATGCAGTCTAAGTCTACTACTTCACCTATTGCTTGGAATATCTGTGAGTTACATCTTTAATGATGTCACAGTGAAAGAAAAAGATAGTTTCATAGTCGACACAGACAAAGAATGTCAAATGTTACAGCATTTCACTTTGAAATTGTACTTTATGTCTCATTTCCTAGTTAATTAGTCTTAGGAGACATTCTTGTGGTATTTTATTTGGGTTTAGCTGTGCCTATGTTTGGTAGGTTAAAGTACCTCTTTTTATCTAATGTCATTTCCCTTGTAGCTACCTACAGACTGAGGATTACAAGGGCAAATTTCTGCTGTTTCAGAGGCTTACAATTCTCCAAGAATATAAAGTATGTTTATAATCACACTTAACTTGTTAGGACGTTCTTAACATTTCTTCCTATTTTTTTCTTAATGCTTCTAACACATGAGTTGAAGTCTGTAATTTTCATACTGTAGTTCACAAAACTAGTGTCTTTGCTTTAGGTCTGTGTCCTTTAGAAGAGGCTGAATGATCTTTTTGGATAATACTCAAAAACAGCTGAGCATATCTTTAGATTATTTGTGCTTCAGAATATCACAGTATCACCAAGGTTGGAAGAGACCTCATGGATCATCAAGTCCAACCCTTTACCACAGAGCTCAAGGCTAGACCATGGCACTAAATTATCTTTGCAAATGTTAGGGAAAGCTGCATTAGAGAAAACTGGGTGCCCATGTAGTAAATATAGTTTAAGCCACTATTTGGTTGCTGTAGTCAGTAATGTACTGGAAATTTCAAACCAACCTCTTTTGTTGTAATCTCTCTTTCTACCTCTGAAAATACTGACGGGAGTTGTGACTGTTATTCCTTTCTTTTCATTTGCTGTTCTTGCACCTCAGGAGCTCTGAATTCTTCATTCAAAGTCCATTCAAGAAATTAAAGAGTTAGTATTGTCTCTAGTGTTGCATTAGGTATAGTGTTAAGGTTCCCAAAGGAAGTGGAAGGTTCAAATTCGAATCATAGAATCATTTAGGTTAGAAAATACTTTTAAGGTCCCTAAGTCCAACCATTAACCTAACACTACCAAGTTCATGTCTAAACCAAGTTCTTGAGCACCACATCACATCTTTTAATTACCTCCAGGGATGATGATTCAACCACTTCTCTGGGCAGCCTGTTCCATTACTTAACAATCTTTTCAGTGGATAAATTCTTCCTCATGCCAAATCAAAACCTCCCCTGGCACAGCTTCAGGCCATTTACTCTTGTCTTGTCGCTTACTACTTGGGAGAAGAAACCAGCACCCACCTCACTACAATGTCCTTTCAGGTTGCTGTGGAGAGCAACAAGGTCTCCTCTCAACTTCCTTTTCTCCAGACTAAACACAGTTCCCTCAGATGTTCCTTGTAAGACTTGTTCTCTAGACTCTGTACCATCTTCAGTGCCCTTTTCTGGACATTCTCCAGCATCTCAATGTCCTTCTTGTACTGAGAAGTCCCAAACTGAACACAATATTCAAGGTGTGCCCTCACCAGTGGCAAGTACAGGAAGACAATTTCCTCTCTAGTCCTGCTGGCCTGATGAGATCAGAATGCTCCTGGGCTTCCTTGGCCACCTGAGCACACTGGTGCCCCATGTTCAGCCAGCTGTTGACTGACAGCCCCAGATCCTTTTCTACCAGGCAGTTTCCAGCCACTACCCCAAGCCTGTAACCTTGCATGGAATTGTTGTGACCCAGTCTCAGGACCCAGCACTTGACCTTGTCGAACCTTACAGAATTGGCCTCAGCCTATCAAGTTAAATAATCCAAACTGTCCCATCCAGAGCATGCTTCAGGCTGTCCGTGGATTCAGGAGTACCACACTGCATCAGTTAAACTCTTCCACTATTGGAATGTTTTCTTTACAACCATGAGAGCCGAGAACTTCTTTGTGTTCCTAAGGCAAGTTAGGAGTTTTCAGTTTGCGGATGTGCCACGCTAGCCACATAAGCACACCAGATGATAGCCTTGGACTGTGCTTTAGGCACAGCTCTTCCTGCCCTGAGTAACATTCACTTAAAGCTGAAGTAATGTTGCCACATGAAACATTTGATACTGAAAGATAATTATGGGGGATCTGAAAGGGGCTAGAGGATGATTAAAGTTTATATAAACAGCTAGATTCTGGATTTTGGAGATCGAATTGGAGCAGTTCTGTGCAAAGTGGGTTTTTTTTGTTGGTTTTGTCAATCTGGCAAGTGGTTTGCTGATAAAAGGGGTTGAGATCAAAGGGAATAAAAACAATTACACTGTCTAGAGGATTTTACTCTTTTTAAAAACCTTTAGCTCACTCAAAATATGGATATGGTGCTACTGAAGTTTTTCACATAACAAGAAGGCTTTTCAGTGAAGTTACTGTTCATATGAACAATCCAGATTCCCTCAAGACCAAATGAGTTCATTTTTCACATCATCTGCAGCTGAATCTTTTCCTTTCCACCTGAGTGACTCAAACTCAGCTATTTGCTCAACCACAGTGGTAGTACCTCCAGCTGTTCTCTTTTGCAACACTTCCCCAACAAATTATTTGCGTCAGTCTGCTTAACTCTCCATTATATTTGTCTCTTGAGTCTGACACAGGCAAATCATGTTAAATCTTAGCTCTTTTCTTTTTCTCATCATAAGATGAATCTTTCTATTGACTATTGACAGGAGTCAACTGTCTGAGTCTGCTGATTGCAGCCACGCTCCTTTTGTAGAGAACAAAACATCTTCATTGTGAAGGCTACTTGCATGCAGCAGCACATTTACATTTTTAGGTGAGGAGAGGCAATCTGTAGTGCAGCAAATGATTCAGGTACTCTCCTGGAAGAAGCCAAACTCTAGGAACTGTCTGCATTCTTCAGTTACCCTGTCTGCTTTTGCTGTTGTGTCAGACAAAGTCTTCTAGGGTCCTTTCCTGAGTATACTCTGGTGTCCCTTCTGGGAGGACATAGACAGTATCAGGGGAAAGAATAGATGGGGTTTGTGAGCAACCTGAACTCATCTGCCTGTTTGGGTAGCAAGAACACCAAAAGTTCTGTCTTTAAAGTGTGACTGATAACAGTCTTCATGAACCATCTTAGAAGGTACAATGCAAGTACAGGCAGTAAAGCTGAACCTGCTTTTAATTAGGACCATCAGTAATCCTGTGATGACTCTTAAAGTCCTGGACTTTAAGAATTAAAACATCTTAAGCAGGGAATTACCTGAGCTTACCTAGTAGTTTACCTCTGCTGAGGAGGAGAGGTTCTGCTCTCCTTCTCTGTTTTCTTGTCTTCTCTGCACCTGGCCACAGTTTTTCACAGCTTTTTTTTGCATGAGCTTTCATCTGATGTTTCTGAGAGTCAGTTCAATTCACTAGCTCAGGAAAAATCATTTAATTTTCTCAGCAAGGGGCCTGCTGAGTGCCAGAATTGGTGCAAGGTGTGTGTGGTTCAGAACCACGTGGCCCGCAGCTAGTGAATGGAAAACAAAGAGGCAGAGGAGTCAGACCTGTCCTTTTCAGCAGGAGTAAGGGTTGAGATTGGCTTAGCTGCTTGTTGAATTTCACCATCAGGGAGGTAGAGGTAATGCACTCAGTAGTGTTTGTTGTTGTTATTAGTATTGAATGAGATAGAGCCAGACGCTGGTACAAAGCCACATAGTCTTTTGAAGCTACTTATGTCCAAGACTTCATGTAAAGCACATATTCTTGTGCTGAGCCATGAATCAGATTTGACCATTACCTCTTTAAACTATTCAGTAGAAAACCTGCCTTTAGAAAGTGAAGTCGGTTTTGAGATAACCTGGCTTCTAGTGCATTTTCCTGTTGCTTAAAAGGTAGCAAGTGGGTCTTTCCCAGTTTTCATCCAATTCATATACACTCTTAGGACTTTATTCTAATGATTGGAGGAGCTGTCTGTACACTTCAAGAGCAGAAGGAATCCCACCGTGCATATCTTACATGAACATGCTTATACAACTCAAGGGAAAGTCTGTTCTGGGCCCTTCAATTCAAGAGAGATGTGAGGTGCTGGAATGTGTCCAGAGGAGGGCAACAAGGCTGGTGAAGGGCCTGGAACACAAATCCTATGAGGAAAGGCTGAGGGAGCTGGGGTTGTTCAGCCAGGAGAAGAGGAGGCTCAGGGGCGACCTCATTGCTGTCCACAACTACCTGAAGGGAGGTTGTAGCCAGGTGGGGTTGGGCTCTTCTGCCAGTCAACCAGCAACAGAACAAGGGGACACAGTCTCAAGTTGTGCTGGGGGAAGTATAGGCTGGATGTTAGGAGGAAGCTGTTGCCAGAGAGAGTGATTGGCATTGGAATGGGCTGCCCAGGGAGGTGGTGGAGGCACCGTCCCTGGAGGTGTTTGAGAAAAGATTGGACGAGGCACTTAGTGCCATGGTCTAGTTGACTGGATAGGGCTGGGGGATAGGTTGGACTGGATGATCCTGGAGGTCTCTTCCAACCTGGTTGATTCTATGATTCTGTGTCAGTGCTCGTTTTTTATCGTTTATTTTAGCTTGCTTTAACTTTCCTTTCAAATTGTGGTGCTATTTATGTGACCTGCTCTTTTGTCTTTTGTTTGTTGGAAAAATAAGCAAAATAAAATTTTAAAAGTAGACAAATTCACGTTCTGAGTCTGGTTGCTGTTTATTTTATATCTCTTCATGTCAGTGGAAAAAAGCAGATTAGTTGATGAAACAGCCTTTGAGTGTTCTGATTGTGTTTCAAATTCATATTTAAACAACCATTCTCTCAAAAGGAAAAGATCTTTTGCATTGTGAGATTGTATGACCTATCATGAAAAACTTAATGAAAGTTTAATTCCAAAAGGAAGATTTTTTTTTTCATAAAAACTCTTATGAGAAAGAAATAGGCTTTTTATATAGCTGTATATTGCTGATTAGGTCCTATGCTTAGCTTGATTTTCCCAGAATTCTTGATGTTCTGTTTGTTAGTAGCACTAGGTAAATGGAAGAAATTGGGCTCTAGGTATCTTGTGAAGAAGACATGGATAGAGCATAACCTGTTAAGCAGATGTGAGTTGTGAAGTTGCACTACTGTTAATACTCATGTGTATATTCTTTCTCTTTGTTTAATGCTGTCCTACAGACAGGACAAGCACACCTAGACCTTTCTTTTTAGGGCCTTTTTAAATTTTTCATTCTTTTCTTCAAGGGTGCAGATTTGCACAGACAGAGAGAATCCTAAGGATGTTATAGGTACTTATATCAGGAATATGAAAACAATTGAAAGGCCAGGAAGGTCTTTCCAGCACTTAAAAAAAAGGGAATTATTGATTATTAGGTTACTCTCTGTTATATTTTCAGGAGACTGTTTTAATGCTTTGTGACTCTTGAATGACTTCCTGACTTTGATAGAAAAGCAACCTGTGGAAATTGTGTCCCCTACCATAATAAGGGGAAAGCTACATTGCTCAGGGCTCAGCATGCTTGGGTGGTGGTTCTGTATGGGAATAGGACACTTAGTTTGTATTCATCAAGGCAATCCTTATGTTTCTTAGAAGCAACTAAAGTGACTTTTTTGGGCAGATTTCGTACACCAGCTGCAGTAAAGACTCTGCTACTGCTTTGGGCATGTTTATAGCTGTCACAGTGTTGTGACACAATTGTGGGGAGCTATACTTCTTGTGCTGAAAGCAGCCTAGATAAGGCAGAAATTACTACAACTCAGACTAAGTCCTAAATATTTATTGGCTTCCTGGGTAGATTTTACAGCCTTCACTGAGCTCCAGGCTTCTGTGGCTAGGTTGCTGTCAGTATGAAAGAGTACTAGTTTAAAGACAGCTCAGGTGTGCCTGCACTTGAGTCGTGACGTTGACAGCAGCATAAATGTATCATTTAACATTCCCAAAGTCTGCATCACTCCAGGTCAGGTGCCATCTATCAGCCACTGTCAAACACTGTGTTTTAAAGGCCAGGGAAGTACAAGGCAGCTGCCTCCATGCTTCTCAAAGGTGGTAGCCCGTTTTTATCCAGACAGAGCTGTTTGTTTTCCAAGATACATTTCCACATGGGCAAAGTTTCTTCTCCACTACACCTTTGAAATGCAAGGTAGAGTCTGCCTCAGGCACTGAAAGACCATAAACTACTAAGAGACGGTGACAACTGTTTGGCAGAGTCAGGATGTTGCTAGTGCAAGACAGCAGCAGCAGCAGTACAGGCGTTGAAGACCAGTACAGTAAAACTCAGGACTGAGCAGTCGAAGGCCTCGCTGTGTAACTCTGGCTATATCGCCTTACTTTTCTGTGCTTACTCTGTGAAGCTTCCCAGTTCCTTCTTGGCGTTCTGCTTTGTTAAAGTCACTTTGGAATTTGTTATTAGCTGCTTTGCAGTAGAATAGCAAAGGGTTACATTCAGCTGTAAAGGAACATGATTAACTTGCAGATTGCAGTTTCTCTCCGTTGTTAGCTAAGTGGTATAACCAAGTTTCTTCCACCGTGAGGGCATGGTATAGTGTGAATAGCTCTCAGCTCTGTGCTGTGGGATCAGATTTTATCTCTCCATGATTTGCTTCATTTGTTGCTGGAACCTGAGATACAGCAATTTGTGGTAGCAACCAAAGTGGAGGTTGTGGATTCCAATTTTCACTCATTCTGGCTGGTACCTTCTTCTTTCCTTTATTTCTTCATCATTCAACATTGAACACTATTTACTCAGCTGTGGCCTGGAGACAGGAAGGAGCAATGTGGTCATGCACCAAAACTGCCCTTCTTGATTCCAAGCAGCTCTTGGCAGACAATATGGTGCATGGGCAAATGTAATTTTCTGCATGGTTTTCACTGACCTTGCTGGAGGGACTAGGAAAACAGTCATCACAGTGAACTGTAGGCACTTCCTACGGCCTGTGGTAATCCCCCCTTCCTGTGTAATAGCTACCTATCTGTAGTCCGAGAAACTGATCTGATTTATTGGTCAGGCACCCTGGGATGTTCTCAGGCCGAGTTGTGTTACCGCCTAAAAGACTCTGCCTGCATACTTAAGTGACTCATTTGGTGCCTTTTCTCCAGGCATAAGAAACAAAAGGCTTCTTTCATTAGAGAAGGAACTTTTCTGTGTCACTTAAGCTTTGTGTGAAGTTCCTATCTACATAGCCCATTTGCTTGAAGACTGAAACTGTGTTAATTCCACTTCTGTTGACAATGAACTTCACCTTCTGGTGTGCTGGCTGGAGATCTCTGCCACGCTTTCCAAAGTCTCTTTGAGCAGACTTCTGTTTTTTACTCTATGTTGTTTCGTTGTTTTGTGATGAAGGGCTGAGAATGACTCTCTACCTTAGTACAAGGAGGGACAAGAAAAAGACAGAATAAATTATTTTAAGTTTGAAAAGTATATCCTTCCCAGCAAGTGAGAGATCTCTCTGCCTCAAAACTAGTGCTTGCAAAACTACTGCTTGCTTAGGGCTCAGTTACCCTCTCAAACTGCTTTTATCTAGCAACCTGATAAGGATTATGAAGAAGGTACAACTTTCTCAGGAAACCTCATCGTCCAAAAAAGCCTTAAATTCCTTCACCTTAAGGGGAAGAAAAGAGGAAGCTAAGATTGAGAATTACTGAAAGAGGCTTTGCTGATGAAAGTGAGCAGATAATCCTCCTAGAGCCTGTCTGTTCTTGCTGCTTGAGGGATGCTTTGTACACTGCTGGACACCACACTGAAAATCTAAAAGGGTTCAAAGGAGAGCAATAGATATGACTGGCTTAGGGAGGGAGGGATGTGGAGGGTATGATAGATGTATTTAAGTTTAAATAGATATAGTCATCAAATAGATTTCATAAGATACAGGGTGAAGAAAGAGTTATTATAATGATCTGTTGACAAATGAAAGGAAGAAATAATGGAGACCCAGTGTTGAAAGGATGCATAAACAGGAATGTGAACTTAAACAACAACAAAAAAAAGTAAATTGAGTGTTGCATAAAGCCTACAAATGTTGTGGCTCCTCCAGACCAACATGCAGACTTTTTAGACAAGGATTGGAATTTTAATGCCCAGCATTATTCACAGCTAGATTTAGAAAGCCTTAGAAAGTAGTTGTAAGAGGTCCATACTGCTGAGTGATGGGAAATTGTCTTTCAGAAGAGTCTTTTTATGCCAAATTTCTTCACTTTCCTGTAACCTACTTCCAGTGCTAAACTTGAAGGTGATTTTATGGAACTTGCATGTACCTTACATGATCAGATAGTTTTCTTGAAAGCTTAGATCAAAACCTCTGTTGCTATAAATGACTGTTCATCTAACAAAGTAATAGAGAAAAAAATGTCCTTTCCTCTATTCAGTGTCATGAAAATGAAACAGTGAGCTGAAAATCCAGATGAAAATACCTATCTTCCTGCTCACAATAAATGGGACTTTTTCAACAATATGCTTTTGCAGTAATACTTCAAACTAGGTGATATTTTCCTTCGTGACATTTGAGGAGCTGATTAGCTAACATGGCAGGAGAAAACTCCACCGTTCCTCTGGGTAGCATCATTAACCTCAGATATACACTGACTGAAGGAGGAAGGTAATACCTGCAAGAGAACATGCTCTGATTTGTGTTGTAGTGAGAAATGACAATACAAAACAGTTACAGTGCCATCCTTATTCTCTCAGACATCTGTAATTTCAGTGAAGTCACAGAAATTTCATTCAGCTCAGCATTCAGGTTTTGGGGGAAGAGAGCAATTTGTACAGCTCCCTGTGGTTATGTTGTAGTTCTGCATGAGCTGGGACTTCCTTAGGCTCTAGATTTGTGAACTGTGCAGCTAGATTTTCCAGCCAGAGCAAAATCACCTTTTCATAGCATGACTCTAAACCTAAGGTGCTTCATTAGACAGAAAGTTCTCCCAAGGGCACTGCAAAGTGTAGTACTCTAGAGGGTGTCTATAACAGATGTCAGACAGCTATAGGGTTTCTTGAACTGCAGAGGAAAATAGTGGCTCTCTACTCTCCTTCCTCTGCTTCCCTGACTAGCAGCTTTTATCAAGGAAAAGTCTGTAACTTGATTTTGGTGACAGTCCTGCATTATTTCTGCAGTCAGCATTGAAAATACTCATTTGGCTGAGTTAGATGTCACAGTGCAGTGTCCCTTTGATACTGCATACCTGTCTCTGGAAATGTCTGCCAAAGGCATAGCATTTTTTCTTGATTTTGATAGACTACCAGGCTTTGAGGAGTTGAGGAGATGCAAAGAAGCCGTGCCTGTCATCTGGAACAAGGTTGATTATTTGGATGGGAGCGTAAGGAAAGCTAAGGTGTGTCTGTGGCAGAAGAACTCATGCTTTGTATGACAATTCTGATGCCTGTGCCCTTTGGATCCCCTCTCTGACTACTACTTGGCTTTACTTCCACTCCTGGCTCTTCCATACTTTGCATTCTTCTGTATATAGAAGTACAGCAAAATTGCTGCTGTTCAGCGATTCTCCTTCTTAACTCCAGTCCACAGCCTTTTGGCCTGCGAACATACAATCATGTAGGGCTTTCTGACATATGTATGTTTCCATTCCCTTGGGATCCTGTGTGCTTCCCTGAGAGCCACTTATTTTAGACTTCTGCTGAACCACAGAGGCCTTTCATGACCAGTTTTTCACAAAGCTGCTCTCTAAAACCTGAATCATTTGATTGGTTTTCTTGTGTTTTTTGGATCTTCATTCTGTGCTTCCTATAATACAGTGACCAGATCTGTACATAGTATTCCAAAAGAGCCCATCCAGCTGCCCTACCAGATGCCAGAGTAATAACAGCTGTGGTTTATGATGGGTAGCCTTCCCTACACAGCCCAAAAACCTTGTTTGCCTTTCTTGCTGCTGCCAGATGTTTTGTGGATGGTTTCAGGCATATTGTGGTGAATGTCACCAAGCCAGTGAATTTTAGCAAATTTAAGCAACTTTGAAATTATTCCTCTTTCCACATGGTTGTATTCAAGTCAAACCAAATTGTGTTCTCACTTGTAACTACCCTGCTTTGGATACCTCTTTTTCCCACTGAACCACTACCTGTAACCAGCTTCTCTGCAGGAGTCTCTTCAGTTACTACCTGTTGGCAGTTTCTCTGCAGGAGCCTCCTCAATAGGTTTTCCCCTTTATCAGGCCTCTTTCTGATTGCCTTTGCTGGAAATTCCAGATGAAGAGCCCAGCTTTGAATGTCGGGGGAGCAGTTATATTGTCATTAGTATTTAGTCTACTTGAATTGGGAGTAGAAGGGAATATCAGGGGGGTTTTCCTAGAGAGAAAGCAAAGGAAGGGAACTGGCTGTAAAATAATTACAATCTTCTCACCTCTTTTTTCCTGCAGATTTGCTGACAGCAGAGGAATACCACTGCCTGCTGCAGCTGCTCTGCCCTGACTTCCCACTGGAACTCACTCAGAAAGCAGCGAGGTGGGTCCGCATCTTTTCTTTCAAGAACAGATCTTTTCTACACATGTGGGCTTAGGAACTAGATCTTTGAGGAAAAGTATGAACAGGGATCTTCAGCTTTTAAGATTCTAGGGAAAAGAGATGCCATGTTTCGAGGGTGTTTTAGTTGCAGCGAGAAAGAGTGTGTGTTTTTAAGCCATACAGGGACTGAAATATCAGTGCAGAATACTGCTGCTGGTTCTGAATTCATGTGAGTTGCATGCAAAAGAATGTCAGCCAATGTGTTTGCAGACATGGCTTTAAACTCCATTTCAAATGCTGTTTGCCATCTTGAAGATGTATTCCCCTCCCCCTGGCTTCCTATGGTTGATCCCATTTAAAAGGTACTAACCTCTGAAGGATTGCCAGGGCTTTAAAGAACATTACCTAAGAACATGGTAGCTAATCTGTTTGAAATTTTATTTTCATCTAAACAAAGCTTACAGTGGATAGATGGCTTGGGGCACTGATAATGTGATATGGATTGTTTTACTGATAGTGTTTGTTGGTTCCAGTCCAGCCCAAGCAGTCGATTATTAACTGTGTGATAGAGAAAATGTAGTAAGGCATATGTCTCTGTTAGGGTGGGGGTCAGTTCAGATCTCAGTAGGGAGTGTGCAGGCACACACATACATACACAGTCATGACAAGGTTACTAAATAAGTGCTTTTGTTCCTAGCTGTCTCAGCAGAGGGGACATGGATATCTAACATTTTTTGTTGATCTGAGTGTGACTTGTGAAGGGCATGGAACACATAACCTACAAGAAGCATCTGAGGGAGCTGAGGTTGTTCAGTCTGGGGAAGGGAAGGCTGAGGGGAGACCTCACTGCTCTCTACAACTACCAAAAGGGAGATTGGCGTGAGAAGGCGGCCAGCCTCTTCTTGGTGTCAAGTCATTTGGTTTCAAGTGTGCCAGGGGAGGTTTAGGCTGGGTATTAGGAAATATCTCTTCACAGAGAAGGTTGTCAGACATTGGAATGGTCTGCCCAGGGCAGTGATGGAGTCACCATCCCTGATGGTGTTTAAGCAGCCTGTGGACCTGGCACTCAGGGACATGGTTCAGTGTTGACCTTTCAGTGCTGGGTTGAGGATTGAACTGAGTGATCTTGAAGGTCTCTTCCAGCTGGATGTTTTCTGTGATTTGGAAATGGGATCCAAACAGGATCAGGATATTAACTGCTGCTGTGCTCTTTGTGGCCTAAGTAATGAAAAAGTCCTAATTTTCTATTTGTCATTCTGTTCTCTTTCTTTAGTATCAGCATCACATGAAAATTTACATTGAGAAAGGAAAGTCAAAGAGAGAACTCTTATCCATGTGCTAGTGTTTCCACTTAGCTGATTTTGATTCTCTGAATTCTTCCCTGGCTCCTGTGTTCTACTGTCTGAATTGAACCACAGTTAAGGCTGTGTTGGTTCAATTGAGTGTTACTTTTCCCTCTATCCAATCAGTGGGCCACTGGGGCTCCACAGAGGACAGTTGCTAGGGCTCTAGTGCCAGACTTAGAAAGAATTGTGATGCTATAGCAGGGATGTTTCTACTGCTTCCTCTCTTGTTGGTACACAAGCTCCAGACCCATGCACTGGTGTGTATTTCATAGGGTTCCAGCTGAGCTGATCAGGAATTTGTGTTGGTGCATAAGAGGAGTCTTCAGTGTATCTACACATGTTATGATGTTTGTGTCAAGGAATTTAATCCACAAGGCTGTTGTAAACTAGAGGCCCCATTCAGGGGCCTGCTGCACTGTTGTGCATGTGCTATCGTAAAGACAGACAAGCCGACTTTGGGAGCAGGTGTTGGAAAGAAATGAGATTCTGTCAGAAGCACCCAGGCTCAGGTGGGGATGACCTCACTCCTACTTTTGACTGGCTAGAGATTTGCTTAGACATTACTATTATTCTTGTACCAGCAGATCTAATTGAACAAGTTTTATAAAATTTGTCATAAAATTTGTCAGGCAACCAGCAACAGAACAAGGGGACACAGTCTCAAGTTGTGCCAGGGTAGGTATAGGCTGGATGTTAGGAGGAAGTTCTTCACAGAGAGAGTGATTGGCATTGGAATGGGCTGCCCAGGGAGGTGGTGGAGGCACCGTCCCTGGAGGTCTTCAAGAAAAAGCCTGGATGAGGCACTTAGTGCCATGGTCTAGTTGACTGGATAGGGCTGGGAGATAGGTTGGACTGGATGATCTTGGAGCTCTCTTCCAACCTGGTTGATTCTATGATTCTATATTTCTAAACCACCTTTCTCTTTCCTTCCATCCGGTGCTCACTCTCTTCTTCTTTTTCTGGTCTGCACTTAACCATTGTCCTTCATTGACTGTTAGAAAGGTGAACTCTGCAGGCTGTCTTCTGGCACCAGTTGACTGAGTCCTTCAAAGCATGAATGTCGCAAACAAACCTCCTTCAGTCTGCACACCCCCAGTGGTTTTGTTGCTAATGTGCTTAGGAAAGGAATTAAATAAAGTAGTGGTGGAAGTAGCCACAGCATTTACTGATACATCCAGGACTTGGGTAATTAATTACTGGCACTCTTGGAAAGAGAGCAGTTGTAGTTGTAGTCTCTGCACTGCATGATTGGGATGATCTCACAGCATGGTGCACTCCACTCATCCAGAAGTTGTTGCTATGCACTGATAACAAACACTGAAAGTAAGACCAGGACGTGTCAGAGCAGAAGAACAGAGGCTACAACAATATAGGTTTCATTCATGTGGTGCTAGTGAGCTCTATTTTTCTATTCCTGGTGCCACACAAATACAGAAGTCATACAAAAAAAAACAACTCTGCTATCTGTGTCTTAGAGATTTCTTGGATGTAGTTTTTTTCTTGAAAAGGATATGACCATTAGCAGATTGAAGATTTTAATCTACAGAGATACCTTTATCTTCAGAGATACCTTCTGGCTTTCTAAATCTTAAAACTTCAGGAGGACAGAAAATGCAGGTTTTTTCTGGTTTCAGGCCACAATTTTAAGATCTGTACCTGAGCACTGATATCTCTCTGGTAATAGAAACTCAAAGGTCTCACTGCCCACATCTGAGTGGCAAGCGATGAGTAGTTCACAGCTCCTATGCTGTTTAATGTGGTGTGGGAGCTCACATTGCACTGAACAGTGCTAAAGAAAGTGGGGCTTGCACATCTCTACCCCTGTTGTTAAAAGGTTGCCTGAGAGTGCAGACCTTGCCATTTTTCTGTGTTCCACTTATTTTTGCCTCTATGTATCAGTAAATAAACCAAGTCCCTAAAGACTCATTTGAGCTAGCTGGTCTTAAGACAGACTGTGTCAGTTAGCCTTTAATGGTAGCAGAGAACAGTAAAAGTCCTTTCAAATTGCCTGGCCTAGAGTTTGTCCTGGGGACATCCTGTCTAGTCTGGGTTTCTGAGATGTTAACTGCAATCAGTGGATCATAAAGTGTCCCCACTGGCATGGTGAGCAAGGATTTACTGCCAGTCAAACTCACTGGGACCTTGAAAGACAACTATACCCTTCCCCAGAGTCCCTCATATACAGGCATCTTCCTTCAATCCTCTCCAAGTTTTCTCCTTGATTTTCATTATTCATTGAGTGTCCACTACTATACTTTGTAAACACATCTATGTCCCTGAGGAGTTAAAGTCTAGTTTGGACAAGGGAGGGTGAATAAGGAATGCCTTGAAATATCAGCTACCCCAGGGAGTCTTTTGAGTTGTAGTTCACACTTTCAGATTTCATCCTCAGTTCTGGTTCTGCTGTCTGGGTTACAGTCTCGGATTCTCTCCTTGCCAAGTATCTCAGGGAAGAGGTGCAGATCTGTTGCATGTGATGCTCTCCCAGCTTCCCTGGCTGCTCAGTCAGCTGCCGTTGTGGGGAAATAGCCAGCTGCAGTCAATCTCCTCATAAATGATTGTACTGAATTTAAAGACTTCTCAACATTTCCGGAGCGCAGACTCTTGGGCCAAGTGGAGTCAGTAACCCAGCACCAGTGCACCTGCTTCTATTTAGACACTTCTCTGTCACATATATGCTGTACAGCCTTCCTTAGAGGCTCTTTGTTGTCTTGAACAGCAAATGTCCAGCAAAATCTCAGACCTCTGCCTACTTCCTCATTCTCTCCCGTAAGTAAGGGACTGGGACCTGATGCTGCAGCATGCAATGGTTGACTTCAGCTTTAGATTTAACAAGTGAAACAAGTTGATTGTCATGAAGGGGATACAATGTTGTCTCTCTGACTAAAAAATACATAAAAAACCTCTCTGTTATTCTCCTGCATCTTCAGGATGGAGAAGTGCACTGGTAAAAAGCTTTGGAGCTTGCACTTTGAGAGTTTCTGGAAGACAGACCATTGTTTCAAATGAGGAAGTGCAGCTTAGCAGTCATGTGGTCCATCACATTTCCAGTGCTTAAATAGTGTCTGGAAACACCAGTGGCTGAGCAGTGTTGCCTGAGATAAAGATGCTCTGCCTGCTAGCTTCAAAGCCATTTCCTTGATGTGGCCACTGACAATCTCAGTAACACGCTTATTAGTGAGAATTAAGAACTGAAGTTGCTACTTCTTCAGGCAGGAGGAGGAGGAGGCTTCTGGAACATAAATAAATCAGAAGCACTTTGACATCTTCAAAGGGTTTTGTTTTAAATGCTGCCTTTTCTCCTGAGGACCCTCTTAGCCCCAGTCTTTCTTCTTTGAGATAATTAATTCAAGCTGCTCTGCATGTTTGATTTTGCCACAGTGAACAGAAATGGTCTGAGTGGCAGGGAAGTCTTGCAAGATCCTGTAACTCTTCTAGGTCAGCCTCCCACATAGCTCCCTGGATTCTTTTACATGAGACAGAACAGTGTTTCCCCAGCAACGTATTTAGACCATTGATGCTGCAGGAGTTGGTCTGTGGATTGCATTTGGCCATGTGTTCAAAAGAATCCTACTAGGTGACCCATTCTTTGGCTATGATGAACTGGGAATCCTTCTCATACAATATGCCAAATACTGACTGCATAGACTCCATAGCCTGCACACAGTTGAAATATCAACTACCTTTCGTTAGCATCATCCAAATACTCTTTTTTTTTCCCCATCAGAGTGAGGTGTTTCTTTCTGTTTCTCAGTTTGAGCTGTCATTGATCAGCCCAAGTTTGATTTTTCCCCATTTCAGAGATTGGTCTTTTCATCCTTATGTAGTGGCAGTGACCAGAGCAGGTTTTGTTTTCATTTTTATGAATAATATTTACTACTGAAATCCAGAGCTTTTTATGGACAGGAGTTGAACTTTACTATGACTTATATTTCATCTTTATGGCCTGTGGCTGATACTTTCCGTATTCACAAAGTATACTTCATAACAGTGATGTATGTAGCTCACTATGTCCACCTGGGACTTAGCAGAGAGAAAGAAGACATTGTCCCTGGCCCAAGAAATCTTAATGTTCTGTGAAATTTGACCTGGTAGTCAAATGATAGGCTTGATAGATAGGAAAAGATACTGATTCATTCATTGGGAAGGGAAGATAGGATGTTCAGAGTGTGTAATTAGAAAGCTGATTGTCAGTGCAATGTTTTTTTGTCTGTAGTCAAGTGGAATTTGTTTGAGTGTAGATTGGGAATGAATAACTGTTGTTATCCTTTTGAATCTGGAGACATTCCAGTTTGATGAGCTCTGGTGAACAGAGCACTAGCATAAGCCTTGTTCTGTGTCCACCAGTTCAGTACTTGTGTCACTGCCCTGCTGTAGCTCTCTGCATAGCTGTGTCAAGCATGCTTGCAGGTTTTTTGCCAGGGTTTCTTCCATCACGTCCACCAGACTCTGACTGCTTGACATCCATGTCACACAGCCCTGTTCACACTCTATCTGAAGTGTGGTATAACACTTGACATTAGGATCTTCTTCTCAGTGCAGGTTCTTAGGTTGCTTTCATTTGATATGAAGGTGTCTGCATCCATGCAGACAGTTCCTGTTCCTCCCTCCTAACCTCTTCTACTAGGCCAAGCCATGAGCAATCCTCAGTTGCACATAGGTCCCCTGCTGTACTTTTTCTAGATCTCCAGCTGTACTTTTTCTAGATCTGGGCTTCTTGCTTTCACATTTTAGTTCTTCTCTAGGTGCTTAACTGTTTCTCTTGTTTTCTCCCAGGATTGTGCTGATGGATGATGCTATGGATTGCCTGATGTCTTTTTCTGATTTCCTCTTTGCTTTCCAGATCCAGTTCTACTACTCAGGTAAATGCTGGGAAGTTACAGGCTTTTTCCACTAGTACAGCATTACATCCTTACAGCTTCTCCCTGTACTTCACTGAAACTTGTAAGGATACAGTTTTTTCACAGGACATGTACAGATAATGGAATCTACTGACAAAAAGCATCACTACCCTGCTGAGGCTCAAGAAGGACAAAGAACTTCTTGAGAGGATGCAGCTAAGGGTTGTGCAGATGATCAGAGGGATTGGAACATCTGCCTTACACAGAAAGGCTGAAGGATCTGGAGCTTTTTAGCCTGGAGAACTCTGAGGGGGAAATCTTATCAATGCTTATTAATATTTAAAGGGTGAGTGTCAGGAAGATGGGGCCAGTCTTTCTTCAGTGGTGCCCAGAGGTAATAGGCACAAACTTGATTCTGTGTGATGCCAAGAGATTAGGAGGCTTCATAAGGTGGTTCCAAATTTTTGTGAATAACACACACCTGTAATTGTTATGGCTCATGCATTTATTTGTCTTAGGGTGTGCTAGCTCCTAATGATTTACAAAGAGCATGTCTTTCCTTTAATTCATGCAGGATTTCTGTTTCTAAAGTATCAGTCCCTGCTGGAGACAGGATAAGAAAAGTACACCAGCTGGTGCCTTGAAAGGAGAAGGAAATCGACAAATGAATTCAATTCTCCCCCGTAATATTTGCCCAACAGTGAGCTGATTTCAGCTCAAAGAGTTTCCTAGCTGGATATAGTTTCCATGGAAGCCCCAGTAGTCTCCTCCAAGGAACTTCTCAAGCCTCCCATTGAAATCATATAAACTTGTAACCTCCATAGTTTTGAGCAAGGAGTTGCACAGGTCTGGCACATGTCCCATAAAGAACTGCCTCTCTTGTTTGATTTGGGAGCCTCTATCTGGTGAAAGTGAATAGTCAGTCCCCATCTACCTTCTTCATATTGTTGGTCACTTACCATATTATACCACTCTCCCCAAGTTTGAGTTTTAACTAGATGGATACTTCTTGAATTCTTGACAGGAAACATACAAATCAAATAGTACTACTTTGTGTGTGTCTGTATTTTCATATGCTCACCTACACATACACATCTGGAAAAACCCACAGGTGTTTTTAAACTGAAGTTCGGGATACAGTGAGGATAAACTTGGATAAGCATTCAGGTGCTTGCTCTATACAGGGAAACTACCTTAAAATACGTTGGCCTGTTTGTCTTACCTCCCTTAAAAGATGGTTGAAGAGAGGGTATCTTATTCAGAGGACTGCTTAAGTGGGGAAAAAGAGGGAAGAATTTCCTTGCTAAAAGTTAGATACACTCCGAAGCACTGGGGGCTGCTGGGGTGCCAATTGCCTCCCAGCACAGAGCACTCTCTAAAGGTGGCCCTAAGTTCATAGATTTCTGTCTACTCGCACTTAGCTCCCTCTGATGGACATAGCTCACAGTTATCCTCGGCCAGGCAAAAGGGGACAGATTTGGATGCTGGGAGACACTGGCTGAAAGCCATCGTGGAACATAGTCTGTGGTTAAAAGGTAGGCTTGGATGGCCTCCTGATCTGATCCAATCTGTCAGTTCCCATCTTTCTAGCAGTTAAGATTCAGCTGCTCTCTCTAATGCAAAAATGTCTTTTTCTCAGTACTTCTCTGTATACAGCTCCTCTAACTCTCCTGTGCCTATCACATTATCCATGACAATTTGTTAAACAGTTCAAACTTATGCTTTTGGTTTGGACAGAACCAGGCTGTACCTTTAGCCAGGAACAGAAAATGGTTTTGGAAGTGTTTTCTCTGATATAACAAGTATTTCCACTGACCTGCAGAACCTCAGCACAGCCCGAGGGCCCACTAACATCCTCTGGACCCACCTCACGCACAGCATTACAATTCCATTCACTCAGGACTTAAATGCCACCAGAGACCTCACAGCCTACCCTTGTGTACACACACTCACAACATCCCATCCCTGTCCTGTTCACCCAGGAGCAATGCACACATGCAGCCTGTCCTATGCTCTCCCACCAACCCACACACATGCAAACCACTCCAAATGGAATCTAGATTTGTAAACTGCTGACCACATCCATAAACAAACTTGTTTAAAATTAGACTCTTGCAGTAAACAGTGGGTAGTGTGAGGAGCCTGGGGAGAGGATTCCTGCCAACTCTAGCCTTGACCTGTCCCGGCCCTTCCTCTAGATTTCATTTGTATTTACTTTGGAGCAGCACAGAGACAAGCTGGGTTACATCCTGAAGCTCTGGCTAACTCGTTCCCTTTCCTCCTGTTGCAGTTCCATATAGTTTGTTCCAAACTTGGATGAGTTTTTAATCAGTGGCAGGAGAATGAGAAGGAAAATTTTATAGACTTTGCAAACTAATTTTGTGTTTGACATTAGCTTTTATGCCTCACTGTTTTATCCATGTGCTGGGTAGCCTCTGTTCCCATGAGACAAATCTTGTGCAGCAGAGTGAACAACTTCATGTAATCATCTCAGAGTGGCCTCTCATACTTACTCTGACAGGAAGAAGCTTATATGGAAATGGCTGTTTGTGCCTGAATAATACCTGGTCTGAGTATGAAGGTTGCTCCAGTGATGTAATTATTTCCTGTTAGTGCTGTGTACAACAGAGAGCAGGGAATGACAGTTTAATCCTAGGTCTGGTGGGTCAGGAGGATGCTTTGCTGGTTGTAGTCAGTAGTTTTAAGTCACTTTCTGTTTTTTCAGAGTTCTTGGAAAGCGTGGCTGCCATTTATCAAGGTCTGCTGTCTGGCAAGAGTCCAAATACTGTTATAGTGCCGACATCATCTTCTGGGCAACACAGGCAGCGCCAGCCCCCAAATGACTCTAGTCCACTTGACGGAGTAGAGGCCTCTCTCTTCTACCAGTGCGTAGAGTCCTTGTGTGACAGATCAAAATACAGGTATGAACTGAATCCAAGACACAGATATGAAGTCTGTGTCTGTGGACATACTTTGTAAGCTTGGAGCTGTGATGAAATACAGCATTTGGAACAAGCTATAACTCCCAAATAGATCTCGTTGGAGAAGTGTCAAGGGAGAAATCATAGGAAAAAACACTTTAATTCTTCTAAGGTGCAGTTTCATAGACCTAAGAAACATAGGATTTGAGCTGATTTGAACAGTTTTCCTTCTCACTTCTGGACTGACACTGTAATGAAGGAGAGGTCAATCTACCATTGTGAGTTAGCTAGAGGAGACAAAGAAATGCAGCTGTGTTCTTGGGTACTGAAGCACAGGAAAGGCCCATTGGGTTGGATGGAATTTAAAGCCTTAGCACCTAGTCTAGATCACACTGCTAGTTTGTACTCGAGCCTGTGGTGGAGCTGGTCTCTAGATATAGATCCCAGGCACAAGTCTATCCTTAGTTCAGCAGGGGGTAGTTCAATACCAGACCCAATTGCATGGCGTTGACAGACAATTTATTCAGAGTTTCTTGCAGGTAGTGAGCACATGCTCTGCTAGAATGTCAAGGGCTAGACCCACACAAAGACTAAAGAAACAAATTACACCTGATTCCTGCTTCAGGGTCCTGAATCCAAATATGTGATCCACAAAATTCCTGCTAAACTGCCGACCAGTGCTATAGATACCTAAGCATGCACATGCAAGGACTTCTTGTTTTAAAGAACAAAAGGTCTGCATTCCCTGTATGTCATGAGAGCTTCAGATGGGAAGGCTACTGTGAGTTCTTCTGGTATGTTAGACTTTTTACAGCACTGAGAGGGAAACCATTGCCAGTAGCTCAGTAGTCAGCCAGGCTTTGCCTGAAGGGTCATCAGCTCACACCTGCATCTCCCAGGGGTGCCACTACACCACTGACTATTCAACACTTTGTCTTTATGAGGCAGTTTTATTTTGCATTACATTTTCTAAGGATTATTAGTCAAGAGCAAGGATCACTATGATAATATTGCTTAGAAGTCAGGGTTAAAGTGAGTATAAGAAGGGCACATGTCAGTTTGGTCCCCTTCTAAATACTGGTTTCTGACATATTTGGCTATTTTTGGAGAGGTTTTCCTGCTCCCAGTGTGTCTATCCCTGATAAAAGGGTTACAACAACATACCAAACCTCATAGAAGCTTATTGTCTCCTTAAATAAAGTACTTCCCAGCTGAGTTTTGAAAGAATACACTAGGTGTGGGATGTGTATGCCTCTGAGCAAATCTAAATTTTTCTTTCTGTTTTGAAATGGAGATAAAATTACTCACACCTAGGGATGCACCACAGCTCAAACATAGTGCTTAGCAAATAGGGAGCAGATGTAACTGCTAAATAGGAAGCTGGTGGCTATTTGTTTTAAACTCCACTAGGGCAAATTGAAAGTGTTGGAACAGATGAAAAGGTTTAACTCTCCAGTTTGAGCTAGGTCATGTCAAAAAAAAAAAAAATTCAAAGATAAGATGACATCTTTGTCTCTCTTCTCCTAGCTGTCCACCTTCTGCTCTTGTGAAGGAAATGTTGAGCAGTGTACAGAGATTGACCTTCTATGGATTCCTTATGGCACTTGCAAAGGATCAGGGGATCAACAGAGCCCTAGGTGAGTGGTACAGCTCTAGACTTTCATTCTTCAATTCTATGGAATTTCCTCTCTATGCCCCAGATTTTGCATTGTTAGGAATAGAGGGAAAGTTGTTCATCTTTTTGCTGATGGATTAAACTTTCAAACAATAACACTGTACCTGACTGTCTGCTTGAAGCTGTGAAGCTTATTCAAGGATAAAATTAGATACAAAGTTCTGCCCTAAGATAGCAATATTTTACCTCTTCAATAGCTGATCGTTTTAGCAGAACTATCATTTTAACATGTTTTGCTTGAAAGGTTGGGGAGCAGTCATCAGAAGACAAGTAAGGTGGCTGACTGCTGTCAAAGGTATCGAATTGAAGTCATCCATCCCATGTTTGAGCCCTTCAAACACTCACAGATTTTAAATAACTGCTTTCATTTACAAGGAGGCACACCTAATGGAAAACTCCTGCTGCCGCCTTGGCTCAAAGACTCGAAGTCTCTCCCAGCTCTTTCCCCTCATCCCTCAAGATCTTGCTAGATCTATGGCCTGCAGAAAAACTGATGGTATCATAAAACGCAAATGGCTACAAAGTTCTGTACTAGACTGTTGTGGCAACCAGAAAGGTGATTAAGCAGCAGCTCACTGCTGATTTCCGTGTATATTCTAGAGGAAGGAAGTAAAGTGTTGCATTGGAAAAGGACAGTATGTAATCTATATGTAATTCAGGCTCACGATTCCACACTGTCCCCACATGCCTTTGTCATGCTCTTCCTTTTCTTGCAAAAGGGAACAGAAGTTAGCTGTTGTGTTTGACAAGGCTGTATCCAGGAGTTGTGTTTAAGAGTATGGAGGCCCAAACTTTTATCTTCACTCATCTCCACTCAGGCCATTAAGAGTAGGCTTTCTGTGTCTTTGGGTAGGTATCCTCTCTCTTTCTGGACTTGAGTATCTGCTAGTCCCTATATTACAAAAACAGATCTCAGTGAAAAGGTGTACCCAGCCTTGAGGGCTTGTTCTTTACACAGGTGTCTGTCATAGTAGAGTAAATGTGGCTGAACCCTACAGCAAACCATTGAAGATGCTAATGCTCCTCTGGGTCAGGGCTGCTTGCCCAGTCCTGTGGAGACTGTGCATAAAGGGTGTGTGAATACAGACCTGCAATCCCCTCTGCAAACAGCCATAGGAAGCACAGGGGAATGTGATGCCTGGATTGCAGCAAGCAAACTCTTCTTTAACTTTGCTCTACCAAATCCACATCTAGTTGAATGCAAAGAAAACAGATGAGCAGAAATAATATCCTGCCCATAGTTTCCATTGTGCCATCTACAAAGTGTCTGAGTTTTCATTTCCATTGATGTAGGCCCATCCCCTGGCCCTCTGCCAACCTGCTGAGGAGGCCTCTCAGAGGAGGAGCAGCAGCCACAAGTCTGACAGGTGCTAGCTTCTTGGCAAGGAAAGGAGGATTCTTCTCCTGGTGGCTTTTAATCTTTTCTGAATGATGAATTCAATAGGGTTTGGTTTGTAGGGGATCACAAGCTCCCAAAAGCCCTTCAGCAAGGGCAGTTTCAGGCAGAGAAGGGTTTGGTCAGGATACCTTCCTTCTCACAAAGCCGGCAGCCCCCCTGATGGAACAGGGGTAGGGATTAGAGTGGCTTGTTCAAGCTGGGGCAGCACGGATGAGTTTGTCAGGCACACTGGAATCTGCAGCCAAACTCCAGTGTCAGAGTTGAATCCTCTGAGTGTTATTTACTGACTCCCTCAAGTAGTTCTTGTGCCCTAGAGACCTCACTGTGCATTCTGAAAATGCAGAATTGAGGCCATGAAAGGGAGCAGGCTGGGGCACTTCAGTGGACTTCCTGACATGCTGTGTTACAGTGCCAGGCTTTCCTGTTCATTTGCAGGAGGAGAACACCAGGACTCAAAGAAGTCAGTTCTGATGTAAACCTTTAGGCATTCATTGCCATGTTTTTGATGACCTCTGCCAGCTTGCCTGTGTGAGACAGGTGGCTCTCCAGCCCTTCAGAAGCAAGGTGCCAGGGTCAGAAACCAGATTTGTATCACCACAGAGAGTACAAAGGCCTTTCACAAGAGTACTGAGCGTAGCACCTAGGTATCCTGAAAAACAAAGAGTATTCCTCACTGTGCTGTTGGTCAGACTACTAAGTGATATTTTTTTGACCCGGTGTGCAGCAGCACTATTGAGGCTGCAGTAGTCAAGTCCTGCCATCTCTGTGCTGGCTGATCACACCTCCCATGATCACAGAACCACAGAATGTTAGGGATTGGAAGGGTCCTCTGGAGATCATTGAGTCCAACCCCCCCTGCTAAAGTAGGATCACCTGGGGTAGGCTGCACAGGAACACATCTGTGCTGGTTTCGAAAGTCTCCAGAGAAGCCGACTCCAGAACCTCTCTAGGCAGCCTGTTCCCGTGCTCCATCACCCTCACTGTGAAAAAGTGCCTCCTTCTGTTGAGGTGGAACTTCCTCTGTTCTAGCTTCTACCTGCTGTTCCTTGTCCTATGACTGGGCACCACTGAAAAGAGCCTTGCACAGTCATCTTGACATCCACCCCTCAGTTATTTATAGGTGTTGATAAAATCCCCACTCAGCCTTCTCTTCTCCAGGATAAACAGCCCCAGTTCTTTCAGTCTTTCTTCAGAGGAGAGATGTTCAAGTCCCACAATCATCCTTGTAGCTCTCTTGGACTCTCCAACTCTTTGTACAAGGAGGAGTTTGTTGCAGAATTAGAAAGGATGGCTTTCCTAAGAGTATCATCTTCCTTTCTGGGCCCTTCCTGAGGTGCCAGTGTCCTTTCAGGGGTTGGCAAGGATGAACCAACTGTTCTAGTCCTTTGTCCTAACAGAGTTTCAAAGGTGAAAAGGAGTATGCTGACTTTATGCTGGGAGAGGGTACCACACTCACCCAGACAGCAAGCAATGCCATAGCTAGAGCACAGTCCATCCATACTTACTTCTACAGGCTTAATGTGCACCAGAGCCAGGCCTGATGTTCTTGAATTGCAAGGAGAGACGTAGCCTTGCATCTGTGTTCTGATCTGCAAGCTCAGTGTAGCTTAGGAGAGACAAGTGGCATGGAAGTATCCACCTGAGCGGTGCAGTGCATGTTTCAGGCTCTTGCACAGACAACCTGTCTGTTCCTGTAGGATCTGGGACTGGTGACTATGTAAGGCATTTAGCAGAAGTCCAAAGCTAACTGACAGTGCTCAGTAGTTTGGCAGTTTCCATTCACTATACAATCTTTAGGGCTCTTCAAGTTCTCCAAGAGGTGATACTACTGAATGCACCTCTCAGCCTGAGTTCAGGTAGAGCCTGTGTGAAGGACAGCGAATAGGAATCATGATTCTCTGTCGGTTCATGACCCTCAACATTCAGTGTCCATTTTTCTAAGGGAGTCTTCTCAGTCTTATAGGGCAGGTTTTGCTGCTGCAGTGTGAGTGCTTTTCTCTAAGAATGAACAGCCTAGCTCTGCTCTGATACTTCCTTCTGTATTTTTTCAAGGGGCTTTGCCAGATAAAGGAGACTTGTTTCTGGACCCTACCATGGATCAGGAACTTGAGAAATTGTAAGTGGATGTGCCTGAAGTAGGAGGTAAAGCAACAGATTAGAAGTGGCATGCTAAGACTTTGGTAAATTACTATCCCTAATCCTTTGCTCTACTATGAAACAACAGAGCAGCTAACAGAGCAGCCTGAGCAGAAATGGCCTCTTTCTTTGGGGCGCTTTGGTGCAGCTAACAAACCCTTTAGAAAAGGCTTCAGAAACAGAGGGGAAAAGTGTGCCTTCGAGAGAGGTCAAGGAAGCAGCAGTCTCTTAATGAACATGGAAAATTTGTTTTTGATGGAGAAAACTTAAGTGTTGGAGGATACAGAATTAACCCAGAAGAAAGATTTAAAAAAGAGGAAGCAAAACTTGCAGTGAGTGTGGTAGGCTCCAGTGCAAGTTGCTATGCCTGTGTCAGTTCTCCTCCCAGGTTGGCTCCAAATCTGCCATAGAGAAGGTTGGAGATGACCGTTAGGCTGCCTATCATTTACGTCTTTTCTCTTTCAGGGTGGCTCAGGTTTCAGGGCTTTGTGTCTCCAGTCCCACCAGCTCGAGTGGGGACACAGTGAATTTGCCTGTTCGTAACTCGCCCAGGATGAACTCTCCCTGGAAACCTCTACACCATCGGCGAAAAATGGATGCTGAGAGCGAAGGCTCCAATGAAGAGACAGACTCTTCAGAAAACTGAAGGTTGTGAGGGTGAACACTGCTCCCAACTTCAGTTTCTGCAGAACCCACTGGAGGAACAGCATCTCCTCTCAGAGCATCTGCTCTGACGGTGGGTCCTGTCTACGTCACCCGTGTATGTGTGTGTGGCTGTGCCAGTCCCCGCTGTCAGGTCGACTCATCTATTCCCAGAACGAACTCTTACCTTTTTTCCCAGCTCTAAATTGAACCAGGAATAGTTCCTCTACAGAAGCTATGTCCAGCTACAGAACTATGCTACCCTCTGCTGGCCAAGTAAGACATACCAGCTCTGCCTCCACTTGAGTATACTCTGATCGGGTTTCTCCCTCGAGGTTCAGCAGGTAGTGGGAGTGCTAGCGCAGGCTGCTTGCCAGTGTTCTGTTGTATAGCTGTGTTCAGACTTGGCCTAGATAATAGAGCAGTTAAATAGCCAGCAGCAGCTCTGCACTTATGCTTCTTTATAATTATTCCCAGCAAAGCTGCACCTGCATACAATCAAAGGTAAAGAAACTCCTCAGGTTCCTAGGAAAGAAGGGCTGGGCTATTGCCATGCTGCTTATCTCTGCTTTCTCTCCCACTTGCCAAAGCAATCAGCTGGACTGCAAGGTGCCTTCTGTGAGGCATTCCAGTGCTTCCATCATTTGGAAAAGCCAGTTTCAAAAGAAAGTATTTAAATCCCTCAGCCATGGGTGATAAGGCTTGCAGGCATAGAGGGCTGGGCTTGGCTAGGCTAAAGCAGTGAGGGGGCAAAGCAGCAGTTATCAAACAAGTCCTGTGTATGTTATTTCATAAACAGCATGTATGTAGCATCATAGCATGGGTAGCATCTCATTGTATTTGTGATAACTCACTCAGTAGTTTGGCCTCCATCACTCTGAAAACTGCCTAATCCAGCTTCTGTGCTACAACTTGCTTAGACTAGTCACTTCCCAGGGAACTTCAATTTCTTTGGAAGCCTGTATTTTGCCCATAAAATGCAGTGTGGGCTACCAAGAGCTGGTAACCCAAAGCTTGTAGCAGCCCTAAGCCAAGCAGCCATAACACATGCTGGAGCTATTTTGAGATTAATCCCATAACTGCTGCTGAGTCTGTACCAAAGTCCCAAGTGTGGAGGTGGGAGGAACTATTTATTGTAAGTTACCTTATTTATTGATGTGCTTCCTCCATGCACTTTCTCTCCCCCCCCCAGCGAGTGCCAGCCCAACAATAAAGCACACTGCACAATGCCACTGCTTGCCTCTGGGGTCTTCTGGGCCACCGTGGCCCCTCTCCAGAAAGCTGCTCAGGGAAGGCCACAGTGGTATCCACAGGTCCTAGCTGCCTTCTGAGGAGCCCCAGACTCTCACCATGGCGAGGGGAGGTATTGGCTCTCCGAAAGGCTTGGGCATCCCCAGGCTCTTGTCACCCTGGCTCTGCTATGGGTACTGTTACAGTGCAACCCAAAGTACTGGGGAAAAAGCTAGAGGAAGGCCTGCCCCTTGGTCCCCTTCCTGTCTCACTGCAGTGGCACTGGTACTCTCCCTGTAACCCTGCAAGTACCATAGGACAGAAGCACTGAAGGCTGTGGAAGCCCCATAAAGGATGCTGACAGACACTTTGCAAAACCTCTAGTCTATCTTACTGCTAGTAGCTAGTGTGGAACTAGCCCCTTTGTCCCATTTTCTTATTACCCTGCCCTCACTGCAGTAGATTGAGGAAAAGAAAAACATTCTTGTTAAAACCAGAGTCAGGACCAGATAGCCATCTTGAACTGGAATAAACAGAGTCCTCACTCACTGCTGTGGTTTAGAAGTTCAACTCATGGCCAAATCACAGGCTCAATGCTTTGACTTTTGTCCAGAGCCAGGCTACATAATAACCAGGGATGTAGTAAATATCTTTACAGTATTTCTTTACCTGGGCGTTTTTTTTTGCTGCTGATATAATAGAAAGCTAAAAAAACCAAATTTTCACTTTTTTTCCTCCTGCATCAATATATGCTGGTTTACAAGACAGTAAAAAGGATTATCTCATGGTAGAAGTCAGATCCTGCAAATAAAGAACACTGCACAGCACCGTGGATTGAAAGCACTGTGCAGAACCAAGAACCAGTTGTGTCCATGGGCACCAAGTAACATGATGTTCTGAACAACAGTGTTCTCCTTTCCTCTGTCATTTGATCTAAGGTATAGGGGCCAGGAAAGAAAGAAGCACTAATGAGGGCAGCCTAGGAGTCTCTGCCATTATCTTTTCCAGCAGTGTGGTTACCCCTGTAAGAAGGCTTGTCTCCACTGGCTAGGAGATAGCAGTGGGTATGAGGGCACAATGAATTTTAATAGAGTAGAATCCAGAGATACTCAGAAAGCATCCTAGGCACAGCCATGTCCTGACACCCCTCCCCCCACATCCCAGACAAAGACAATTCTGCACAGTTGACTCCAGGCAAAAGTGGCATCAGTGCCTCTTGCTGCTGGCTTCCTTCTGAGTTGTAGTCCCTGGGTCATCAATATGAGCCATAACGATCCTGGGGAGAAAACACAAAGACACCCTGTTCCAATATTTCAGGTGAACTCCAGAAACAGATAGCAAGGTCTTGGGGTGTTTGAACTTGAGATGCCATACAGATCTATACTGAAGCCTTAACTTTTAAGTGCTACCTGGGATTTGTGGGAGGCTTATCTGACATGACAAGGTGTCCTGTGCAGCAGGCAAAGAAGACTGGCCAAGAAGATTTCACTGGTCACCTGCAATTGCTCAACTACTGTAATGTAGTCATCAGCTACAAAAGACCAAGTCTTCACTTGGGACTCTCCATGAAATTTGAGAGGATAGAGATAAATCCAGCAGAAGCCAGGATATGGTGAAACTTTCCTGAGCAATAGCCTGTCTGAAGGTGCCATAGTGTAAGCTCACCTGGATAGAGTTCATCACCCCGTTGGCTAGGACAGCCATCTTGCCAGCAACTGATTTAACTCCTTGTTTGAACTGTGCAATGTCAGCTGCAGGTAGGACATTTCCAATTGACACACCACCTGTAAGAACCAGTAAGAGTTAGCCTGAAGTCTCCCCAGCTCTAGAGAGCACCCCAAGACCCCACTAAGTCAATGTAGTCAATGTATTCCAAAGCTGCCCCCTTCCTTAACCCACTGAGTGCTCACAAACCTGAGTGCACATTCTCAGCCTCTCCAAAGAGGTCTGCAGAGCTGATGGCACTGCTGCCTGAGAGCTGCTGTAGTCGAGACCTGGCTTCATACTGCAGCAGAAAACATAACCAAAAAAAGGTTAGAAAAGGAAGGGAATAAAGCAGGCCCAGAACAAACAGGAGGAGATGAAGCCAGAACTGTACTGCAGAATGTATCTACCTCAGCATCTGCCTCCCGGCCAAAGAACATATCTGAAGAGATCGCTTTAGCCCCTGCAAACTTCTGCCGAGCTTCATTGGATTCCACAACAGATGTCCTGTTCTCTGTCTCCCGCCTGCTGGTGGGTCTGAGGAAAGAGGAGATATATCCATTCAAGCTCACCAATGCAGTAAAAAAGCAGACCTCCTATGATCAAAGGAAAGCCACAAACTGTCAAATGCTAGCTACCATCAGGGTTCTCTCCCCACCTCAGGACAGCCTACACTTGATGACCATAAAGTCTTTGCCAAACTTAAGGACACAACAGGCAGAAGAAATGCCTAAGCCTCTTATACTGAAGGCCCTTTCCCTTGGGCTCATCTATGCAAGTTATTTTCTGTGTCATGAGGTTCCTGTCATAACACTGCAGCATGTCTCTCCCAGAGTCCTAGACCTATCCCTTTGTCCCATGCACAAGAAAGGTACAGTACCAGTGGCAGGCGCTTTACCTCTCTGAAACTGGCCGAACACTGGAAATGGTCACCTCAGGTTCCTCCTCTTTGTCCACTCCCCATGAAGAGTCTCCTTCCCATCGTGAGCCAAATGCATCATCAAATGAAAAGGGACTGTATTTGTACCTAGGTATTAAGAAATAAATAATTTAGGCCAGACCCTGAAGTCAAGAATCAGCCAAAGACCACACTGAAGAAAAGTCTTACTTGGGCGGTCCAGATGTGAAACCTCCAGCATCTTCAAACAAATCCAGTTGGGAGCGGGAAGATTTTGCAGCCAGTGGTGTCTCCTGCTCAATGACTTGCATTTCAGACATCACAGAGTGTGAAACAGAACTAACAAAGAAAGAGGCAGTCAGGGCCTATGGGTTTGACAGCATCCAGCTCCCACCACCAGTCTGCCTCAAAACTGAATCTCATCTTCATAGGCAGTGCAGGTGCTGCCAAGCCTCATGGGAGAGCTGTAGGATGCCTGCTCCTTTCACTACTTACCTAGCTTATCCTGACTTGGAAGTCTCACAACTACCTTGAAGGGAAGTATTCTGCAGGGGCATATTTGTCAGGGTTAGGCAGTGGTAGGCCACATACATCTTTGGAAAGGCTCAAATGAGAACTAGAACCTCTGAACAGAGTGCTTATTCCTTCTGGGGCCTGAAGCACTTTTGGACATAGTGGACTATGTATTACCACTTTATCTGTTAGAAGAGCAGCAAGCTACTGCCCTCAACAAGCTTTTACAGAGCAGGGTGCTTCCAAAGTCACCGTTCTATCCCATGTCATCCACAGCCAAGTACCTTCTGGACACCAAGCCCATGCCCAGCCTCTCTGCTTGTTCACGTTTCTTCCCTTCAAGATTCTGAAGTTTCTTCTCTTCCTTCTTCCGGTCAAGCTGCAGTTCCTGATAAGCCAGTCGCATTGAAGTGACTCTAAAGGAGAAAGATATGGTGGGTACCAACTCATTACTCTCCCTGCTGCCTGTGCTATGGAGGAGCCAGGGGGAAAGTAAGCCTGACAACCCATCAAAACAGCCCTTTCCTTACATAGAAGTTACTTGTCTTCCCATATCACCCCCACTTGGATTCAACTGATTTTTGGCTAAGCATTAATTCCTCACTCTAAGCATTTCACACCCCACCTCCACAGAGAACGTCCTACTCACTTCAGCCTTTGTCTTTTTCAGTCCTGTCCAGTCATCAACAAAACCAGAAAATAGTTCCGTATCTGCTCCTTCAACTCTTCCAGGGATGATAATTCAAATAAAATCTGGCAGTGAAACTTGTGCCCTGCTGTAAGCCCTCCACTGGCTGACAGCTACTGTTCATTCTATTCTGCAGAAAGTTCTCTACTCACATTAGGTGTCCCAGAGTCAACAGCATTAATCTTGTATTACTTCTGCCTCACGTATGCAAGGTATTCAGTCCAAAGAGGGCACTTACATGGACTCCTCAGCTTGTTTCCTGGACTCCGCTGCCTGTTGCTCCCTCAGCTGTTCTGCCACCTGGGCTTGCCTCTCAATCTCACTGAAGCTCTGCCTGCTCACTTTCTGGGCTCCAAGACCTTTTTTTGCACCCAACTTGAAAAAGAAAAACAAAAAATGGTGATTTTTTTTCAGTCTAGATCATTCAACATAGAAGAAAGCCATAATCCTACTCTCTGCTGCACAAATCATTCCTTTGGTCTCCCTGTGTAGTCACAACCTACAGAACCAATAGAGCCTGCAACACAGTAAGGAAGAACACCCAAAAGTTACCTCACCAGAGGCCAGTGCTAAGGTATCAGCCACATACACTTCAGAGCATAATGAGTAACAATTCCAAAACCTAATATACAAGCTATCTTCCAAAGTAAGTAGTGATACAATCACAGTTCTTCTTGCCCCAAAAGGATCTCTCAGGATGCAGCAGAAAGCAAGGTCCAGGGAAAGGATGGCATTAACATGAGATGTGTTCTACCTCCTCTCCATAAAACAAGTTCTCAGACATACCCCTTTCTTGGTAGCTCCTGGTTTCTTCTTTCCAATGAGGGAGGATTTGAGTTCTGCAGGAGGACCAAAGCAGCAAATAAGCAGAAGTGAATTAAGAAGCCAAAATTAGTCAGCAACCCACACAAACATCCACCACAGTCCCGCTGCCATAAAGTCCAGAGCACACCATGCAGCTTCACATCAGAAGCCTGGGTGAGTTCACCCAGTCAAGAAAGATGCACTTAGTAGCTCTGTAATTGCACGCTGGTGGCCTAGAGCAGCATATCTGTTGCTGGAGGAACTTAAGCAAATTAAGACCTTTAAATAGCTCCTCCAAGTGTCATGCAGCTGCTGACCCTATCCAGGTACGGATCAGGGTAGCTAGAGAACAACTAGATTTATTCCATACATAAATCCATGAAAATGCAGCTTCAGAGCCATAATGGTCAGTGCCGCACTAACGCCTTGAAGACAAAGAAACAAGAACCCTAAAGTGATGTTTGCATGAAAAGACCAATGACAAAATGGACCTAAAGTGCAGTGAGCTGTAAAAGCAACAGGTTCCCTAACACTTGGTACCTGGAACCTGTCATTCTGAGGGCATGAAGCAAGCTACATTTATTAAACCAGCCATGGTTCCAGCTAAGCAGCAGATGCCTGAGAAGTAAAAACAAAGCAAACAGAAAGGGGCTGCCAGAACATTTTGTAGCTTCTAACATGTAGCTCTAAAATATTTTATTGCCCCTATTCCTTGTTTACCTTTTTTTCACAGAAGTGTCTCCTTACTTTCTACATTCACATGACTTCTGTCAACCCATACTTCAGATCGTTCTTGACAGCCTTTCCTGCATCTTAGTCTAACCCTAAGTCTCTGAAATAGGGAGATGCATAGCATTCCCACAATCTAAGGCTTTTGCAGCTTGCTGTTCCTAACGTTTGACTTGGAGTTTGGGTTTTGTTTTTTACATTATTTATTACCATTAGGAAACATTTAACAGAAATGTTAGTAAGATCCCCTTCCAGATATGGAATGGCTGCTTTAGATCCCAATACTATGCACATAAGCTTTGGCTCATTCTCTCCCTCCAAGCACAGGAAGCTAAAGAGGTGAAGGCAGAATCACAGAAGGGACAGGCAGAGTTGTCACAAGCAGCCAGCACAGGCCAGCTGTTAGCCAGTTACCTCTGGCAGGAGCAGACCCTTGTGTTGATAGACACATGGACATGTCTAAAGAAGAGACATAAAACACAGGGAATGAACAGACACTTGAGGACAGAGGGTTTCCACCAGAATGGTGGGCTAGTGTGTTGGTTTTCACCCACTGCAGGACAGCATGTTGGTTTTGATTGGGACAGTCTTTTTTTTTCCATAGTAGTTAGTTATATCAGGCTGTATTTTGGATTTGTGCTCAAAACAGCGTTGCTAACTCAGGGATGTTTTCATTACTGCTAAGCAGTGCTTACGCACAGTCAAGGCCTTTCGTGCTCTTCACCCCACCTCACCACCAAGTAGGCTGGGGGTGCACAAGAAGCTGAGAGGAAAGAGAGTCAGGACACATGACCCCAACCTACCAAAGAGATATTTCATACTGTATGACATCATGCTCAGCATATAAAGCTGGGAGAAGAAGGAAGGAGCTGGGGAAGTCCAGAGTTATGGTGTTAGTCTTCCCAAGTAACTGTTCTGCATGAAGGAACCCTGCTTTCCTGGGGATGGCTGAATACCTGCCTGCCAACAGGAAGCAATGGACAAATTCCTTATCTTGCTTTGCTTGTGGCTTTTGCTTTACTTATTATCTTTACCTCAACCCCAAAATCTTCTCACTTTTATGCTTCCAATTCACCTCCCCATCCCCACCATGAGGGGGAGTGAGGAAGCAGCTGCGTGGTGCTTAGCTGCCAGCTGGGGTGAGACCAGGACAGCTAGCAGCACACTCAATAAGGAAAGAAGCTTCAGCTCCTGTGTGCAGTCAGAACAGTAACATCAGGAAAAGAAATCAGATAGTGTTTCCCTAGAAGCTAAAAATTAATTTGCCTGCAAATCTTCTGGGGAAAAGCCAATCCAACACCTCCAAACCAAAAAATGAACATCACAGCCACATGGCCTACATCAGCCAAGTTGTACATATGCAAATGGCAAGTTTTGTCCAAAGATCAAAAATGAAAACAAGCTTTTGGGAAAGCAATAGCTTTCAACTCAATCATCCAAAATAGGAGACATCTCCAGCAAACTGTAGCTTTGTGTTGGGGGTTAGGGAGATGCTGAGTACTGGCTCCACAGGAAGATGAGTTCCTTCAAGAGTCAATATGGAAATTGGCTCATCAGTTCCAGCTCCACTAAACAGCAGGCATGTATGACTGACCCAAGAGATAGCAAAGAGTACTTACCTAGAGTAGCTTTAGGAGATGTGCTCAACATATCAGTAGAGGGGCCCTGGCTGGAACCTGTGGGCACAAAATCAGAAAAGAATATTGAGCAGAGATTCTCCAGCTTCTTTCTTTTCAGTGTGTTCACAGTTCCTCAGCATGTCTCGTATGTCCTCTGCCCTCACCCCAAATAAGCAAATTTACTTTGAAACATGTCATTTCTCAAGCACAGTGTCTCCACAGAACAAGTTATTCCCTCTGCAGTGTTCAAAACACATTAGAAGGCGGCAAACACTCTGCAGGGGAATAAACAAAGCTGTTTCAAATTACAGCTATGCCTCCAGATCCTTGGTTTCCTTGTCGTTCACCCTAGGAACAGATTTTGCTTTATATTTGCAAGTCATTTCCAGACCCACCAAATAGAAGGGAGCCTTAAAAAAAAACAATGTCTGGAAGCAAGGCAATGGGGTGGCTAACCCCAAACACAGCTTTGTGTGCGTTTCAGGAAAAGCTGAGAATGGAGAGTGGTGTTTTTAGAAGTGTCCACTAATTTAAACAGCAGAGCTTCCACTCCTTCAAACCTGAACCAAATATGAAGCTCAGCCCTTTCATCTGTGGTACAGAAGTGTATGTTCCTGCAAATTAAGTCAGGTTTTGGGGAAAATTACTCAGTAGTGAACTCACTTGACACTTCACTGCCTTCCGATGACTTGGCTGCTTCTTCCACCTCTGAGGAAGACTGTGCAGGATTCTGGCTGGCATCTGCTATATCCCAGGTGCTGGGAGACTACAAGGAGATGTTCATTCCAGTGATTTGCAGAAGATGAATGACCCCACCAATCCTGAACTTACTTCAGGTTTAGAGATCTTTATTCAATTTTAGGCCAAAAGAAATGTGTTCCAAACTCCAGACTATGCCTTCATTGAAGATAACATACAACCAAGTCCACATCCCCTTAGCAGGGACGAAAATGAAAGAAAAACACCCCAGAAGCTATGCTGAATAGAAGGCCAGGAGCAATGACAGCATCACCTGACAGTAGTATCAGAGTTGGCTATTGCAAAGATTTCAAGTTAAAAGAGATAACTTTAAACCTGGGAGAAAAAAATGTGAGTTTCCCTGAATAAGAAATAATCACTGCTTTCACTAGCTTTATTTCCATATAGCAAATTCTCATGTTACTCTATTCACTTAAGAAAGTCTGCCCAGCATCGTGCAATTGGTTGCTTCACTTCACAAGGGTCTGCACATTGAAAAGCTGACTAAACCAGAAATTCAAAGCAACAGACAGTCCCTGTTTTAACTGTACAAAAAGACTATGCTTTAATGCAGCTCCCCAAAGGTTTTCCAGGGAGTAATGGTAGCTCTGAATATTTCTTGAATAAAGAGACAGTCTTGAACAAAAGACATGAATATTACAAGCCACATGAGTGACTGTTTGGGTCCATGACTATGTTCCAGCATGATGACTGAATCTTAATACTTCCATGTTAGTACTGAACAAGTATACAACTTAAAAAGAGTCCTTCCAAACCAAGTGGGACTGTCCTGCCTGAACAGCTGGCTATTTGAGAGCTCGTGAAGCTGTCTGGTTTAAACACTCTCACCTGTGTGTGCTCCATGAAGAAATCAGCATCACTCTTGTCAGGAGAGTGCCCAGGGACTCCACTCAGTCCATCTATAAGCAGCTGAATATAGGAGAGGGAAACAAAGATAACTTACAAGTTCCAGCATCCAGAGCTACACATCTAACAGAGCTGCTCAGACTTACCTCAGTGCCATACTTGGCCATGGCAGAACTTGCCAGCTGCCGGATCTTCTCCCTGTACATCTGGGCAGCTCGACTATTATACTTAGCATTGGCATCTGTAGTAGTGCAGCCATGCTGGCAGAAGAAAGCAGTCTGAAAAGAGAAGAATATTCAGTCTCCTGACTGCTACATCATACTCAGGCATTAAACATAACTCTAACTCAACAGAAAAAAGTTTCCCAGAGACAGGTGCTTTACTGAGCACACAGCATGAAGCAACCATTAATTGATCAGCTTTCCCCAAGAAGCTTGAGACCCCAAAGGGCTAAAAACAGTATCCTTGTCCTCCACATTTGGGTGCTTCTGAGTCACAGTGCATTTGCTTTTAAACTAATCAGTGTAACTAACCCCCTTCCTTTAAGACTGTGCTGATCATATGTGAGACATAAGGGAACAACAAATCTGTGTATCAGAAAGCAGTATGTTCAGAGCTCACAGTTTGACTGCCAGGCACACCTAACAAACACCTCCCATCATGAAATGCTTTCAAAAAAGAGGTTGGTACACAGAAATTCATACAGAGGAAGGAGACAAGAAAAAAAAAACGGATTAGCCAGAGGGAGAGCAGGCAAAAGGCCTACAGAGGCTCCTCACCGCATTGGCATTGCTGCCCACTTGCATACACCTTAGCTGGAACCAGTTCCAGTTAGAATCCAACTCTGTGGACCTGTGTGAAAACAAATTATTTCTATTAATAATGTGCAGGCATGCTAAATGGAAAAGCTAGAGCTAGCATGGTCAGATGATATCCCACCAGTATTCTAGAGTACAGGAGGCAAACAGGGAAGGAAGGTTTTGGTAGCTTGTTTGCTCCCATAAGAAATTAACTGAACTTACAGTGAGGAAAAAAACAACAAAACTAAACACACAACAGCTCCAGCTTAACACCAAATAACAGTGTCCCAACTTAGAGGACCTCTCACTTGTGTTGCTTAACAGGGCAGAACTTCAGCCAACAACTTTCATTCTATTTGTGATGTCAGCACAAGTTTCATATTCAGCCTGCCCCACAGATTAGGCCAGAACACGTGACAGAGCAACTGGGAAAACAACCAAGTACAGCTAGGTGACAGAGCATGTCTCATACCAGTTACTCAACATCTCTCTGAGTAAGTAGAGCTCAAAGTTTTGGGCTTTTAAATGTTAGTTTTCACAAGCACTGAAAATGAGGAGACTGCAAATCTAACACCTCCTTCCTCACTAGACTAATACACAGAAGATGAATTAACATTCCTCCTTCTGCCTTGCTTAGCACTGCAACACTTCCATTTGTTGCTCTCCTGGTGAGACTCACAAACCACACTCTCTGTTTCTAAAACTGGGCATCCACACAAGGTTAGCAAAAGTAACCTGTCAATCTTCCACCGACCTGGAAGAGCTGAGTAACCTAAAACCTCCAGCAAGCAAACCGCCTAAGAGCCGAGGCAAACACCCCATGATGAAGCTTCTCTCTAGCCGAGTCCCTGCGTCCTAGCGCGCTAGAGAGGCGCGGCTGCTCGGGGCCTGCCCGGTGGTCCCCCCACGACCGAACTCCTCGCCGCGCACGCTGCCAGGCCCCACGCACCTGATGAAGCTGAGGTGCACGCCCAGGGACCTGTGTACGCCGGAACAGTCAATGCACAGGAACACCCCGTAAGTGATGCTGGCCCAGCTCGGGTTCTTCGCGCCGCAGTCGAAGCACGACTAAAGGAAACACAAAGGACGACTGAACTGAGGCGGCAGCTCTGCCGTTTTCCCACCCCCTGATGCAATAAGGCGCCCTCGTTGCCTGTAACTCGAGCCCTCCCTTGACTTCCCTGTACTTCAGAACCCCCCTGCCCGGCCACCCCATTGCCACAGGGCGGCCCGGCGTCCAGCCAGGCCTAGCCCCAGATCAGACGCAAGGAAACAACCCGTCGAGGGAGGTCGCCCAGCGAAGTTCCGCTGCTACCTTGTTTGCCGGCACCGCTCGAAGCCGCTTGAAGAGAGTCTGAATCTCCGTCTTGCTGGGCTCCGCCGCCATGATCTCTCCTTCCCACACACCACTGCGGCGACGGGTGGCGGTGGGGCTCAGTTGGCGCAGGAGTCGGGCCGCAGTACGGGTGCCGCCTGGGCCCACGCCAGCCTGCGGACGGCTGCCCGCGGGGCTCAGCTGCTGCCGGGGGCGCGCGGCGGGTGGGGCTGCTCGCCGGGAGCGGCTGCTCGCCGGGAGCGGGCCCTGCAGCCGAGACTCAGCCTTTCGGCTCAGGCCTCCTCTTCCGCGCTGGCTCCGTCACTACCCCGGCCGCTGCCTCGGCCTGTCGACCTTGCCGCTTCTCGGGTTTCACGGTGTCGTTCTCTGAGCCTGAACGTGAACCTCTCCATGCTGAGGATTCCCGCTAGCTCCGCCCGCGCACGATATCCCTTCAGCCTGTCACAAAGACGGCACGAAGCCGCGGCGCTCTCCAGCGTTACCAGCTGTGCCCTTCCTCCAGAGGGGCTGCAGCCAGCGTTGACATAGAGAAGCTCTGTGGAATAGGAGGAAGGCGATACCTGGCTTGGGAAGCTGCTGCTTAAGGAGAGAGCTCGGAGACTTCGTAAGCTGCAGCAGCTGGACCTCAGGCCAGTAGGCCTGGTACGCTAGCACAGGTACACTTGTGTTGTAAATGATCTCAGGCACAAACCAATCCACCAAAGACACATAACATTTATTTGTCAAAGCGGAAGCAAGCAGCGGTGAGCACAAAGGGACTCTGCCCTCCTCCTCGCCGTACAACCAGCGCACGCCATCCCGTCACACTTGCACACTCAGGTCATGCATATGTATCAAGTATGCAAACAAGTCCCTAAAATTCTTGCTACGCCAGAGCGCCCCCCGCGCCGGCGCCCTCCGGTCACCGCCGGTGCCCTCCTCCGTGCGTCCTCCCGGCCCTGCCGCCGCCGCCGCCCCGCGCAAGCGCAGCAAGAACCCCGCCGCTTCCCGCGCAATTCTCCGTGCCAGGAGCACACATCTTCCCCACACGCCCTTTTTCTTTCCTCCGGACACCAATCGTGCTCCTCTTTATCACACTTGGAAGTTACTTATTCTTCTGGAGACTTCTCAAGAGCAGCAATCAGCATAGCCTAGTTCTCTGCAGTAATCAAGGTAGGGAAGTTGATAGTTTGGACCAAAGATGGTGTCAGGGCCTTAAAGTGCTATATCGCTTGCCTGGAAACGTCAGGGAATGGACTAGAAAATTAAAATGCAAGAAAAATAGGAAAATATTTGGGTTGAAAATCAAGTCAGTGGCCTGTTTAATGCTTTGGCCAAAAGGAAAAGGAAAAGGTCACAAAGCAGCGAGAGGTGCCCAAGGGCAACAGTAGCAAAAGCCAATCAGTAGTGTAGTATTGCCGAGATGGACTGTGAGATTTCCTTACCTTCAAAGGGAGGTTGCTCAGCAGCATCAACTTGTCACTAAAGGAGAAAGTTAAGTGTTCTAATATCTGAGCAATACAGCTTTCATTTGAAATTCAAAGGCTTTCCTTTGACTCGTTTCCACATTTCCCACAGATCTGTAAGGTGGACTGCAGAATTCATTGCAGTATGATTTTAGGACCCACGTTCTTAGATCCACATAGTGCTGGGACGACTACAACCAGGAACAACTGAGTTGGGAGGGGGAAGTTGCAGAAACCTGGTGCAGATTTAGCTGAGGTATTCAATCTTACATTGTGGGAACCAGCAAACCTTAAACTATGTGATAAGAGTGAAATCTGATCTAGGAAGCCCATTGCTTTACAGTAAAATGAGTGGCTTCTGGCTGACATATCTGATTGAAGCTACTCTGAGATGAATTTATGAACTAGGTAGTGAAGCCTGATCTAGCCTGCCAGGGCTTATTCTTGTCAGCAGTCTTGTCTTAAGTAGCCCCTAGTGTCTGTTGCTCTTATGCCACTACCTTAATTGTGCCTACATGCCCATTTCTAGGATTACACAAACTATATTGGGGAATCAGTTCAGGTAGAAGTAAAGATAGCTTTTCCCTCACAGCTATTTTTACACTACTTGAGTTCCCTAAAGCCATTCATGGTGCAGCTGGCCTGTCAGTCACACCAGGATAGCTGACATCAGAGTGCAACAAGGGCTGGCTGCACCTTAAGAAATGGAGATCTGTGAGAGGGGTGTTCCCTGGTGAGGCCTGGGCCCTCATCAGCTGTGATGGCTTGAGCAAGGATAGTAGCCAGGTTTGACCAGGAATTGACATAGCCAGGTGAGCTCATGGTGATGAGTTAGTCCGCAATCAAACTGGGATTTTGATCCACAGGTCAAGGTCAGACCCAGCCATTGCTAGACCTGTCTGTGGCAGCAAGGCAGGGCAAGGCAGGTTAGGATCAATCTGGTGAATCAGCGTAGAAGCCAAGATCAGCAAAGAATAGCTGAAAACCTTTAGTCCTCTAATTTAGCTCAGACAGGGAGGGGTAGCTCTGAGCTGAGCTTAAATGAAACACCACACCTGTGAATAGAGGCCCTAGGTGAGGCTATTCAGGATGATTACAGCCTGTTGGTGCACTCAGGGATATGACAGGTGCAGCTAGACAGAAGGACAGGGGTGGGAGTTGCAGTGGCAGGGTGGAGGCTGTGTAAACTACATCTCGTTTAGAGGAGCAAGTTCAGGCAATGTGTGTGCATTGGGAGTGGTAGTGTTCATGCTGGTTTGAGTAATCTTGGCCTGAGTTACCTGTGTCTGCCTTGCTACCATCTGTGGCATGGTGCTGTATCCCCAGATGTGTGTTTGGCTGTATGATGGAGATGTTGCATAGGGGTTAGGATGGACAGAGTCTGTTCATGCTGCTGTTGCCCTAGTTGGGGCTTGTGAAAGAAAAATGGCATGTGCCCAGAAAGAGCCAAGGCAGCCTCAGAGGCCAGTAGGTCAGTGCCACACTGTGCCACTGCCTGTCTGTGCTAGGAGACGTGGGAAGAAGCAGTGCAGGCTCTTCTCCTCCGTGGAGGGTGCAGAGCTTTTGTTCACAGTGCAGACTTGCTACAACAGGGTTACTCAAACTTCCCTACCACAGCTGGGTCCCTTGCAGGCCTTCCAGTCCATGCTGGTTGCACCAAGTCCTGGCAAGGCTGCTGCTGATCCTGTCAATCAGTTTTACATAAAAGGAGCAGGAAAAGCATGCTGCTGGCCAGAGAAATAGCTTCTTTTGGTTGCCTTTGTCAGTACAGGAAAGACCTCCTGCTGCTGCCTGTTCCCTGTGAGCATGTGCTGTCACTCTGCAGTGCTTGCTATTTTCTGCATCTCTTTCTTTTGCATCTCATATGCCTTGGTGCTGAATTTCTGAGCTCCAAACTGGCACCCTGCTTTCTGGCCCTCATCTTCCCTGTCCATCTACATCACATCTGACATCTGCCTCTTTCCTCATTCCTGTAACGCCAGATCCTGAGCCCTATAACCCCCTGATAAGAGATTGCTTTGCTATTACCTACCTCTGTCTGTAAAAGATAGTCTTCAGCATCATCCAAGAGATCAAAAGAAAGCAAAGCATAGTGACCAGGCTTGATTTGGAGTCTACCATACCACTGAGGATACTTTTCCAGTATGTAAGTCTTGTTTGAGGGCATGAGGTTATTATGAAAGAGAGCTGGATGGACCTGTGAGTGAAGTGCTGTGATGCAGATGAAATCTGCAGCACTTGCAGGTCGGAGCCAAAGGGAAGAGAAAGTGTTTGTCTGGTAGTCTGTCCAAAAGCCGAGTGGCAGAGGGAAGCCAAGGCCTTGCTTTCTTTCCACTATTTGTGAGTGAAAGAGCTGTGCAAGATTGAGATGAGATGGCTGAGTTCTACTCTTCTGCTTAGGCCCAATGGCCTCATGGTTTTGCTGAATTAGAAGATTAGGAAAGGGAGACAGCAAATCAGTGAAGTACCCCAACGTTAAATGGGAGAAATAGTTTCCCATGGATCACGGTGTGAGTGGTGGGATACCAGGAATCTGGTGTGAGTGGTGGGATACCAGGAATCTGAAGTGATGCCCTGGGAAGTGCAGCAATTCCTAACACCATTTTTGGGTTGGGTTTTTTGTTACCAAACAGTTTACAGACACTGACTAATCCACATGTTTTCCCCTGGGGGTAGACAGTAACCCTGAGAACTCTGCTCAGTATTTCAGGGCATCCTGCTGTTTTCAGTAGTGGGAAGAGCAAACATAGTCACATATGGAGGAAGGGAGTAAAAGAGAATCAGAAAGTGTTCACTCTGTTGCTAGAGCAAGGGACAGGCTCTTAACAGGTTTGTCCCTTCCCAGAGTAAGAAGATGCACCCAATTTCATGTAGTTTCAGGAATCATGTAGAAAACTTTTCCCTTGGTTGGGTTAGGTTTCTGTCAGAGTAGGAAGCTGCCTCATATTCCCATAAGGCCATATATTTGCTAGGATTCATGCAAGGCAAGCAGCTGAGTGTCATTGGTGACCAGTCTGCCAGTGCGCTGGACCGAGTGTAAAGTAAAGCTGTCTTGCTAGGAACAAGAGTAGTACCAAGGCAGGCAGTCACACACTGAATCCAATGCTTCTGGCAAGATCTAAGATAAGGAGCTAGTACATTGTGTGTAGAGTTAATGTTTCGTTCAGGTTTACAACTTACATAATTGTACTGCAGCCTTACAAATGTTGTGGTTTGGAGAAAGCCCAGCAGAAGCAGAAGGAAGGAAGGTATAAATTAAGGAACACAGCGGATGGGTAACTTGAGAGATACTGCAGAGCACAGTCGTGGCTGGCTTGAGTCATTCTGGGGTTGTGTTGCAGCAGAAAGGATGGATCTGCTGCACGTGTTGTCCCTTGTACACGCTCTGTCCGTCGTGCCCTTAGCCCTGCTGAAGTGCTGTCATTGCATTGCTGAACTGATCTCCTGCACGTACGATTGCTGAAGGAACTAAGGGAAGGACTAGGAAGGTGTGAAACACAGAAGAGAGGACTATCCCTTTTAATTGTGTCAGCTGCTGTTGCTGGGCAGACAGGGAAAACTGTTGGGAGTTTTATGAAAAGGGTAACTGAAATGTGGAGCCAGGGAAGAGGAGCATGCTGCTCCTGATTACTCCTGAGCCAAAGTCATTGAGTGTGTGTGTGTATATCTGTGTGTCTTCAGGCTTCACTTTTTTAACTCCATTTTCAGTATTATAATCAAATGCCTATTTTCAGACGTCTGGTAACATCTGATTTACCTGGCAAGTGCTCAGGACTTGAGAGGCTTTGGGTATACCTCAAAGGCATGGTGAGATGGGAGGTTTGCCCAGGGGTTTCCTGGATCTAAGAGAAAGTTTTGGGCCTTGCTGCAATGACATGAACCTTCCAGATTTTCCAGCAAACATGTAGTCTCTCTCTCCTGCAGATCACCGCACTCTCCAGAGATTTGTAGTTGCCTGTAGCGTGTACAGCAAGCAGAGGGAGCACACCTAAAGCAGAAGACAGTCACCCTTGAAAGCAGGGCAGGCAGAGCTAATGAAAAGTCAAGGTAAGCCAAGATGAGAAAGCTGTTCAGTTTACTTTGAAGCACTTTGGAAAACATACAATTATCCTATTATCAGAGTCTGCAAGCACCTCTGTCAAACAAGTGATTATGAGGGATTTGGGTGGAGAGGGAGTGGGTAGCAGTGCTTCAGCCCTGCAAGTGGCCATCGGGTGTTTGCAGATGCGTGGCTGCTGGGGAGACAAACATCTACAGGATTGTGAATGCAGCGTTCCTTGGGAATTGTGTGGCACCTGTGGGAAAGCCCTGAGGAGAACTTGAGAGAAAGGGCTTATATGGTCACAGCTGGGGGTAGTGACTGTTTTGGTGTCAGCCTCCTGCTGAAAGCAGGAACAATAGACTCAGGAAGGAAAGAGGTAGTGAACTCAAAGGGAGAGAATGCAGAACCTGGAAGAAGACATCCAGCTGGTAGGTTAGAAAGGAAACCAAGGGACGAAAAGACCACAGGATCTCTAAATAGTTGGACACAGTGAAAGTGCTGATAATGAAGAGTAGAGATCATGAGCCCCCACACTAAGGGGGAAGTGCTGACCACCACTGTGCTACTCGTTGAGAAAGGAAGTCTCAAGTTACAGCTGTAATAGCCTTAAGATGCTCAGAGACTGACAAACCAGGAGCCTGTGCAAGCAGGGTTACTGAATGCTGAAAAACAGGAGGACATGACCAGTAAAATGGATGTGCAGAAAGCATCTGAGCTCGTTATGTGTGAAATTTGATTTGGAAAAGTTCACCGGAGTCATGCAGCTTGGTTAAGATGTGCCAACAAAACATACGAATTTATTCCAGTTACAGAGCCTACCCTGATGCCCTCTTCCTTCTTTCAGCAAGGATTTGATAATTTCCTCCAGAAACATCATCTCATAATTATCCTCTAATCTTCTAAGAGTCTCCCACTTGGAAAACAGACTTGTTCCCTTGAAGCCTCGAGTTTTCCAGCTTCTTGTGGCCTGGATCCATGCGGTGGTGCAACACTTGGTTGTAAGTCTTCTCTTTGTTTTGTGCAAGGTCCACCTGAAGACACTTCACTTCACATTGTACAGCCCTACTATTCTTGCTCATTTTGCACCTTTCCCACCATCCTGCAGTGGGCATTTTCCAAGCATGTTTCCATGGGTCAAGAGGGAATCTGTGGCTCTAGCTTTGTCTAGGGTTCAGCCCAGTTTGCAGCCAGTCTCTGTGCTCTTACCCTAGAAATGATCACCTACGAGTCTGAGTGGAGTGTCCGAGCCCACTTGAACTCCTGCACTAGCTTACTTCACAAACAGAAGAGAATTTTGCAGGCTGCTTTCCATAAGCATAATGCTTAAGGAGCTCTAGAAATGCAACTGAGGCAGCCCAAGTTCAGGCACAGCCTGAACTGCAGTGAGGGATAACCTGCAGAAATTGCAGAACTGAACTCCACACACCTGTGCCTTTAGGCTGGATCTGGAAATAGGGCAGGAGCAAAGAAAGGGCAGGACAGTTTGTAACAGCTGTGGGGGTCTTTATGCAGGATTGCCACATACTTGCACCTGCCTCAGAACCCAAGCAAAACAGCCACAATCAGAACAAGAGATGGGGAAGTGGAATGGAAAGTAAACTGAAGCACCAATGGCCCCAAGCTCAAGAAGGTGGTTTAAGTGCCACAAAGTTAGAAGCGAACCACAACTCTCAGCTGCCACCACAACACAGCTGTCTTGTGGGTTATGCAGCTCAGATTTTGCCTACAGGGCAGAAACATCATTAATGGTTTGTGCAAGCCCAGCTGTTGCTTTGGGGAAATGGGTGTGATCCATCATAGAGAATCTTTAACTTCCTCTTCCCTGAAAATTCATGGTCAACAGGAAATCCAAGCTTTGTGTGATACTAAAGACATTCTTTTCCAGGAAGATGTCACAACCAAATCAATTGTCTGCTAGCTATAGATGCACAAGCTTGCCACACAGAGTGCCTTTATTCTCCCTGTGCTGCCCATCAGGCAGAGAGATACATTTGTATTTTTTCACAGGCTTTTCTGACCTTCTGGAATTCAGGCCCAGCAATTAGTTCATGCGTACATGTTCACACACAAGACTTTCAGCATGCCCTGGATGACAACTTTCAATCAGAGCCATATGCTGATGGTAGTTTAATATAGGGTCACTAGATCTGTTGGTTTCTTTTTTTGTTTTATTGCTGGTGGTTTTTTTTCCCTCCCTCCAGCTAGTTCTTTACTACATGGGCCATGTTGTCTCCCACCTGCTACTTCAGCTCTTGGCAGGAATTTCTGATGTGTAAGCATTCCTTTAGGGGACTCACTCACTGCACTATGTCACTGTTTCTGGAAGCCTTTAAGCAGCCCCATATGATCAGGTGTGTTTTCCTAAGACAAACAAGTCTGCTCAGACTTTGTCCTGTGAAATTTCAGATTGTTTGTACTGTAATCAGAGGTCCTGTCCACTGGACATTTGTGTCCTCATAGCAGTTTCTGGCTACACCTAAATCCATCTCTAATTAGAGCCTGACTAGAACTCAGAAGAATTGAAGTCAAGCCTCTGTATTATTATTTGAAAACATCCAGACTAACAAGGTAAATATTCATTGCAGCACATCTCAGGTTCTGTCCCTGACTGGTTTTGTCTCTGTTCTCTCACAAGCCTGGCAGGCATACTCTCTTCACGTTCGTGTTTTTTAGGACAAAGCAGCAACAAATTATTCAGCTGTGTCAGCAAGTGGAACACTTACAATTATTTCACAACACTGAGAATACGTTACCTGGGGCATATCACTGAAGGCAGAGACTGGGTCTTTAGGTAAATGCAAGTGCTGACACACCAGCATCTCTACTTACATGGCATACAGATTTCTTCATTATTTGACCTAGAATAACAGGTAAATTCATAGCTTGAGCCAGGCATCTTTAATGTCTGTTGCTCAGATCTCAAATTGCTTTTTGGGAAGACTTTATTTCTTGAGGAATGACATTACTGATTCAGAACAAAATACTTCAGCCTTGCTCTTTTGGTTTGCATCAGTCTCCCACCATTCAAAAAGTACAATGCTGTGGGTACTTTCAGCAAGACCTTTCAACAGCTGATGCACTTGTGTGGTCTCACAGAAGTATTAAAAAGAATTAGTCTTAGATCTCTTTGTCCATGGCAGACTACAGTTCAAGGTATCCAGTGTACTATAAAAGGTTAATTTCTGCTCTATCTGGCAGGAAAGCAACAAGATGTTTATAACACTTTAATCTCTCAGAAATATCCAAGTGTGTCCATCCCCACCTCCTCTTCAGTCCAAACTTTTTAACATCGCTTTTGTTTCACTGGTTGCTATTAATATTCTGGAGTCATTTAATCCCAAATGTTCACCTGTGACTTCAGACTTACCTACTCTGAAGCTGTTAGCCTCTTCGTGCTTGGCTGCACTTTGACCAAGTTTTGTGAGTGACCTCATCAAGTTCCCCACGTCATGACAGAAGGCTACTACAAACATTTAATGCAGTACAGCAACAGTTTCAAGCAGGTTTAAGTATTAAATTGCATCTAAAGTATTTTGTTTGCTTTTTTTATTTCAAGAAATGAGAGCTTTTTGTGCTCCCTCAAGCTCTTGGATTTACCATATACAGGATACTTCCATCAATCTCCATGTCTGAATACACAAAGCTCTTGGATCAGGACTCCACTCTGTCTCAGCAGCCTCCAAGGCTTCCCAAGACAGAAAGATAGGATAAAGAGGTTTGTTAGGTTCACCCTGAGGGGAGAACCTTGCTTAACAAGTGGGCATAAGTACACCTGCAGCAATTCAGAAGCAGAAGAGCTATGCCTCTCTGGCTACTATTGTGGAAGGTAGCTTCCACTGTCCTACCTTTTGTCACCGTGGAAGAGTCATTGGCAAAGCAGGGAGTGCAATTCTGACATGAATAGTAAAGAAAACTGAGAAGGGAAAAGTGGTCTTTGCTCTGCCCTGAGTGTTCACCATGGACAGTGAAGCTGAGGAAGTCTGCTTTCTCCACTTTAAAGAGTTGGAAGCATCACATCTCCTTTAATGAAGTGCAAGTCATGAGGCCCTGTTCCTTTCTACACCCCTACAGTGCCCAGCCAGAGAAGTCTTTATTCATCCCTTGTTTATTTATTAGAAAATCCCTACAGGTCTAGGCATTTAAAATGAAGCACTAGGTACATGGAATACATGCCCTCCAAGTCCAGAAGTTACTGGATATGCTGCAAAGGTGGATTGGGGCCAGCTGGGACCCGGTGACCTCTGCAGGAGATGCTGGTACGGCTGTGAGCAGGGCAGTAGGAATCATGATCCAACCTTCTCAACATAATTTGCAGGATAGAGTCCAACTTGGCCATTAAGAAGGCGGCCCTTGCACCAGCCCTGCTCATCTTCCTCACTGATCTTCATTAGTTCTTCACCTAAAAGCAAAACCAATCATTAGGGAACAGCCCTTAGAAAGGTAGCATGGCATTTTTCCTGGGCTCAGAAAAGTTGATGAAAAGCAAAACCTATGGGTCTGAATCATCACCCTCTTTTCCCCTAATTGCACTCACTATGGCACAGCACAGTTTAATCCAAGCCAGAGTTAATGATCTCTTAACTATCTATGCTTAGTACCATTCTCTAAGCCAAGCAACTTCACACACAGACCTTCAATTCTGCTGTTCAATATCAGAAATATTTGTGTGCCCTAGATTTCTGCCTGATTTCCTTCCACCAGAGGAACATGCTTAAAAGCCAGAGAGATCACAGTGATCTTGGAATTTCTTAGTGGCTTCCCTGTAGCAGGTAGAAAGGAAATGCTAGAGGCTGCAAAGCTCTTGTATGACCCAAAATGACTATTCCCTGATAGAGTGTTTGGTTTGGCCATCAAGGCACAGATTCGAACTAATTTCCCAGACTACAACCAGGAAAGGGTTTTAACCTTTCTGCATCTACTTTGGGAAAGGGCAGAAAGGTCCTCTTCTCCACCCTCTCATCCCTCCTTCCACCAGAAGGAGGGAGGTCTGACTGCATCAGCAGGCACATCCCACACTGGCAGAGGCTCAGAAACTCATCTGCTGTTAAGCTTAAGCCCTCTGTGTGCATACTGCTCAGAGCAGTTTCAAAGGGAATGACTAAAGCCATGCCTCTCTACATCTGCTGGGTGGACAAAAAGAGCAAACAGTCAAGTTCTAGTGCACCCATATTGTAAGATATTTTAAAGCAGCAAGTTAGTGTTAGGAAGATTACTAATACGGTAACACTGCAGCATAGGTATTGGCCTCAGGTACTGAAGGACTTGAGCACCTTCTTAAAACAGGTGTATTTTGGAGAAGAATAGCACAGTGATACTATATAAGACTCAAACCAAGCAAGATTAGAGACATCCTCAAGATCCAGATGTCCTCTTGGAGTTGAAGACAGCACATGAAAACTGAATTTAACTAAAAGGAAGAAAAGGGGAAGGGTCACTTTGCTCCAGCATTATGTTTCTTTGAGTCCTCTGCTGCAAGCCAGGATCTTAAGGCACCCATTTTGCACACGTCTGCACAGCTGGTTTTTGCCAGCTGAACTCTGCCTTCTGTAGTGCATCTCAGTCAGCTGAGATTTCTCCCAAAATTTTTATTTCTGGTCACTAGAAAGGACAATCCAGACCACCCATATATATTTTTTTTCCTATCAACTGCACAAGGGAGAACCATTTAATAAAGGCTCAAGATAAAGTGCAGAATAAATGCTTTAAGAGAAGGCATGAAGAATCTCTTTTACTACCTGGATTCTGCTCTCCTCCAGTGTGACCAAAGCCTAGACAATCTCATTTTTCAATGGCTTCCCTGTCTTTTAGTCTAGAACAGGTTGGACTGCCCAATCTATCATCCACCTCAGAGAAGATGGTAATTGCAATGGGTCAGATGAGGGGAAGAAAAGTAATTATCAGTTTTGAAGGGGACATCTAGTTCTTAAAGAGTGTTTCCATCATTAACTCATCCAAGCAATGACAGCAAAATGTTAGTAGGAGGTTATTGCTTCTGTACCTGCTTTAAAGCTCAGCTCATCAGCCTCCTGTCCGGTGTAATCATACAGTGCTCGTACCCGTACACCTGGTACCTTTATGTCCTCCTCATGCCCATTGGCATCCAGGCACTTCTTGGGAGTGTCCTCATCTGACCACTCTGAAATGTCTTCCTTCAATCCGCTTTTGTGTGTGGAAGGAGAGAAGGGACAAGACAGTTAGACTCATCTCACCCCCACCTCCTCCTGAATCATGCACCACCCTGACTGCCACTGAGAATGTGATGCCACAGAACAAAGTGCAAGAGGCACAAGGCAGCTGTAAGGGTAAACAGGAGAGATCTCAGGAGATACTTTCAACCAAATGTAGTATCTCAGAATTAGAGTCCCAAGGGCCAGAAGGGTAACTCGAAGTATTTTCACACATGCACACTCTCCATGACCTCATCCTACTGTAGCAGATCCTCTCACACAAGGAAAGCCCAGTTCTAAGTGGAGAGCCCAGCTGTATCCAGAAATCATTCCAACCAAGAATAAGACAGACAGGAAAAGCCGTATTTCCCATCCCAAAGGGATGACTGGAATGCTGTTTTCCAAGTCAGATGTAAGAGCAGAGGGGAAGAACAGAGAAGATGTGGAACCCAAAATCCCCTGAAGAGGCTATGTTTCATACTAACTTCACATGTGTGGGTGCCCTCAGGCTGTCATGGAAGAGGCTGTTCTGCTCCTCTTGATAGGAAAACCTGTAGATTGGCAAATAGGATCTTCTGAATCCAACAGACTGAAATGCAGCAGTGGCCCTTTCTGCCAGTTCCCATAAGCAACAGTTCACTTTTTAAAGCAAGAACTGGAGGACCTTTTCAGCCTCTCCCTGTTCTCCAGCTTGCTTCCTGGCAAGGGAAGCAGCTATCCTCAGAATTGTCAGGTAGTCACACCAGGAGGGAGTGTGAAAAAACAAAATGGAGATCCCATGACTGCATTCTGAAAACAGTACAGCTAACTGGCAAAACTGCCAGGTCCCAACTATCTTCACTGTCTCTGGGAAGATTCTGCCAGAATCTCAGACAGCATTAGTCTGACTGAGCCAAATCTCTCTCACTAGACTCTTTACAAGGAAGGCACCCTGTGAGGCAGTACATACCAAAACAAAACACCAACTCTGCAGCTATTTTGAACCCCTTTTCTGCCCTGTCTTCTCTAGAGTGGCACAGGCAAGGCCATGGGCAGGAAGAAACAGGAAATTAAAATGAAAAAAAAAAAAACCACTCTTAGCAATACAACTCATTCATGACCCTAAGCAAGCTTGTACTTTCCGTAACCTGATGTATCCCAGACTTCAGCCCTTACCTTTGCTTTGTGTGTAAAGGGGTCTGAGAGACAATCCCATCCTGTGTAGGCAAAATACTGGTCAGTGTGACATCATCAGCCATCTTGCCACTTCTCTCCTTCTTGGTGATAGGCCTCTGTGTTTCAAGGGACCATTCCTGTTCAGGGAAAAGCAGTAACACCATCAAGAAGGACAGAACACTGGATCACAGTTAAGTTGTGGATAGGCTGGTCAGGCAAACGACCTTGCTGGCATAACAGGCTCACTCCTTTTGAACCTCAACATCCAACAAAAAAGCTGTGTGAAAATTTCTCAGGGCCCTGGGACAAGTTCCTGTTATACCAAGCTCCTGTTCTTTGCCCTGGTGAGCTGGATGAACAGAGTGTTTGCAATTTTGGCAGGGCTATATGTGTCCCTTTAGGCACCAGACACCTGGCAACATAAACACTTCAGCAAAGTCTTAACATTCTGAGCCTGCCAAGCAAAGGTGGTCTTGCCAACCCACCATTTTCAGTCAAGAAGCTATATGTTTGGAAATAATAACACACTCTAGAGTGTTACATCACCTCAAACTGAGGCCAGTTCATTGCCATGCCTGGTCCATGAGTGTTGCGCCACCACTTCAGGTCCTCCTGGTTGTCTGCAGCCATGATGACTTGGTAGAGATCTCGATACAACGCATGAAAGCTATGACCAGGAACAGACAGAACCATCTTTAACCAAGTTCCTCAGCAGTTTCCCAAAGCCCACGTAGGAAGAGCATAACTTCTTGCACAATTACACAGCATTCAAAGTCCCACAGGATTCAGGATGCTACAGCAGCACTGTTTCAGCCCTAGGAGAACAGAGCCACCCTTATAGTAGAGTCCTCCCAGCAGATGGGACAGGCTTGTCTGGTGTAGCAGTGACTAGCATCTGTCAGCTCTCAGCACAGCTCACATGATCATTGAAAGGGCTGGGCACATTCTTACACATTGTCAGAGGCAGCTCAGATTTGTTGCCTCCACCTTAAAAGTACAGGAGCACAGAAGTTTTTGTTGTTGTTTCCCCCACTGTAGCCCCTACCTAAGGGCCACTTGTGGTCTTGCAGCAGATAACCATCAGGGCACAATGGGCATAATAGCTACAGATACTAGAAGGCAACAGAGCAGCATTCCTCAGACTGGAATTATACACATCAACGTGGACATAAGAGAGTACTGAACAGTAGTGGAAAAGTTCAGAGGCAGGAGTCCTCCTCTCTGGGGAGCCTAGCACTTCAAGGTCAGAGACACCAGCTATGGTCAGTCTAAAGAGGCCAAATGCTAGTTTGAGACATACTTTGTAAGACAAGGAATAAGACCTGGCAGGTCCAAGAAGGCAGCTCCTTTTCAGACGTGCCTGAACTGACACCCCTCACCAGACCTCAGGGCACCCCAGGCTGCCAGAATTCCCTCCTGCATCAGGGCTGATACCTTTCATTGGTGGAGAGGTTGAGATGCTGGTGCAGATTCAGGAAGATCTCCTTAAAGAAGCACAAACGCTTGCGCTCTGCCTCCTGACAGCCCTCGAACACTTGCTCCATATCCTCCATGTAGCGGGGATTGTAGCGATTCAGCTCTTCCAGCATCTTCTCATACTGATCCTTGCACTGTATCAACCCAGGAGGACAGCAACAGTGAGAAGTGTTACCTTGATGTCAGATCAGTGACAACTCTACCTGCTCTGTCTTGGAACTGACAAGTTTTCCTGGCCCCTTGCAGTGCTGAATATACAGACCACAGAAAGAAGAAATACCCACTGGTATCCCAGTCCATTGCTCTCTTAATAGTCTTCCAAGTTTCTTGTTCTTCCTTGCTACATGTCACACCCTCACTCTCACAGGCAGGCAAACTAGCTGCTTCTGGCAGCCAGGTCTTCAGCTCTGCAGCTCCAACTTTTTAAATTTACATTTAATTTAGATCCTACCTACTACCAAAGACAGACCTTAAGCCTAGTTACCATAGTCTGTCTAGCTCACTGAAGCCTCAGCTACTGGCATCTTCCACCTTCTTACAGGCTTCATCAGGAGCTATTTCACTGAGAGACATTTCAATCAATGCTTTTTCCACAAAAGAAGTATCCTTGTGACACACATTCATGCAACACACTCACCTTCTCAGCCTCCTGAGTGCACTTCTCTACACGCTCCTGCAACTTGCGCAGCTGCTCCTGCGAGACAGATGCGTCTGCCTTGGCATGGTTCTCCCTTGTATGGGCTGTTTTCTCCTCCTTCCGGGCTGCATGATAGTTTTTCTTGGAAGTTTCCACCTGTAGAAGCAGAATGCATTGAAAGCCATAATCCTGATGACATTGATCCTCCATAACTCAGAAAGGTCATGTTAAAGTTTGTTACAGTCACCACCAATTGTTTCAGGACATCCTAATAGGAAGGACAATTTGATATTTAGTAAACACTGAATGATCTCCAGTATTCACTGCCATGCAGGAATACAGAGCTCCTTAATGAAGTTTTCCCACATAAGGGAGCTACAAAACCACCAAGAACAAGAGGCCATCAAGACATCTGGCCCTCTCTGGCATTCTGTGGTACCCTAGTTAAACTGTGTTTGTTTGCTCAGTGGATCTCGAAATTGGGCAGCCAGCAAAACTGCCCTTATCCCTCCTTCCTCATTCACACTGCGCTCACATCTTTCATCTTCTTCACCCAGGGTTTCTGGGCCTTGCGAAATCCATCCTCTGCCTCCTTTGTCTCTCTGAAGCCTCCAATCATCTGCTTGTGGTAGGCCTCCTTTTGCCAGGCCTTGATCTTATCCGAGTCTTCACCAGCCAGGCAGTTTCGGACAGATAAGTGAATTTCACTCAGTTTGTCTGCTGCAGTCAGGAAGGCATGCCAGGCCTTCTCCAGAGTACCATACTGTGGACCTGCAAGCAGAAGCACCAGAGTGGCTCTTACACCTCCTGCCCACCAGAAGAGAAAGCAGAATCTTTTCCTCCCACACATGCCTGTCAGTATGAAGTCACTTCCTTAATACTCCCCCATCATATAATTCAGTATTGACTGGTCTGCACACAATTCCAACAGGCAGCATCTAGACTGGCTGTTACAGCTGACCAAGACAGACATTGCTTTTGAGCAGCTCTAGCTGTAGCAGATGGACAGGTTTCCTGCAGAAAATTCTCTTCATAGGTATGGCCTGAGCTTCAGGGCAGATACCAGCACTAGTTCATGACTGAGGCTAAGCTTCTGCTTTGTAGACCAGAACATCTTTTGGGGCATCTGTCCCACCATTTCCCATTACTTTGCGAGATGCTATTAGTGCAAGCCCACTGCCACTAAATCACAGCATTACCAGTTACTCTTAACTGGAAAAGAGGGAGTGACAGCCAAGCCGTCCTTAAAAGGGGAGATATGCAGCTTGCTTTAAAACATGGACTACCCACAGACTTTCCAAACTTGAATAGATTGTTTGGTGTGTAACCAAACACCTGACAATGCAGAGAACTCATCCCCAAGTGAACCAGAGGACTGTCTACATGCACAAAAAGACAGACACTCAAGAAAGTCAACCCCTTCTTGGAGAAGGGAAGCCTGTCCACCAAGGAAATGGCACCACCTCAATAAGAGACTGCACTCAAGGAAGAGTGTGCAATGACTGCATCCTGTTCCCAGTCCAATCTTTACCTTTCTCCACGTTGGTCCTCCACTTACGGGACCACTCTGTTAGCTGCTGGGCATAATTCTTCTCTATCTTGGCTCTCTCCTGGAAGCAGGAGATTAAGTCATTGCAGAGTCGGTACCCATCATCCACACGCTTCACTGTCCGCTTGTAGTTTCCAGCCTGAAATTTCACACATCATTTAGGTTGAATTGAGTCTCATGTTCCTTGAGAAGAGACAGCAGCAGGTCAGTTGTTGCATGGGGTGTGAGTATGCCCTTCTGAAGCCAGCAGCTGGGCTGAGACCCTCCTTGGGTACCCATTCAGGCAGGCACAGCAGTAGAAGAAAAAAGCAGAGATTCTTTGCTTGTCTGTCTCATAGCTCAGATGAGTGGTAGCTGAACAAGGAACATTTCACTGCATCTGGGAAGAAAAGAGTCACCTCCTTCCTGCAGTATAACAGTGTTACTGAACTTCCCCAGAGCTGTTCCACTCACTCCCTAAAAGCACCATGTCACCCAGGAACCTGATACTCAACCACCTAATCCCACTGGTGGGAGGCAAGACGACATTCCTACCTCCCTCATGCTACAATTATCTTTCCTTACCTCCCAGAAACTGCCTCCAGGAGCCTCCCCGCCAGCATCATCTTCTGATGACATCACCCTTGTTTTCTTGCAGCAGAGAATTTTTGCAGATTTCAGTTAAGCTGCAAAGAGAGAAAAGTGATTTTTAATATAGCACTGGATGAGCCTTTCCAGAGAGCACAGTTCTCCTTGACTCTTGAAGCTAACAGAGCCAAATTTACTGCCCTGCATAGATTACGAGATACAGCAGAGATCTAGCTCAGGACTGAACCTGCCTTCTCCAGCTGTGCAGGGAAAAGGCCTCCTTGGCAGGCCTGCAGCACATTGGGAAAGGATGTTGCAGAAGATAATCTTGCCAAACTTCAGATGTACAGATTCTGGAGAGGCTAGAGAATCCAATTCAGCAGCACCAGACATGTCTGCAGACTTACTTTTCTTACTGAAGGCTCTCATGAGAGTAGAAAAAGCTGTATGAAATATGCCTTGAAAGACTTTAAATAAGTCTTTGATCAATGGAAATGACTCCAGCTCCCCAGTATGACTCAGGATTATAGGATTACAACAACTGACTGGAGAAAACAAGGCTCAGCAGTCAGCAGGCAGGCATGCCTTGAATGAGGAGGAGCCCTATAAAGCTGCCCACCAGCTGAGATGGATTTGAGCAAGGAACACATTGGGGCATACCCAGCCAAATGGCAGTGCAGTAGACACGCAGCACTGCTGCCCTAGAAACATCCCTGAAGAGCTGGTGTTTTCACTATACTCAACTCTTTCACTGCATTAGGCTCAAAATCTAGGCTAGGAGGTAAAAGGTTCATCTAATGATGTTGTCTCAGCACTTCTACCCATTCCCCTATGCTAGTCTGTGCTGCCAGCTTGTTTCTGACATGGTGCAACACTATGAATTCCTTGGGGAGAGGTTCAGGGACTGCTCTTCAGAAGGAATGGGAGGGGGAGTGATGGAAAAAGGCACAAGCCTAGTCACCCACACACAAACACACTCCATTCTAGGCAAGTCTGGGTTAACGCAGCATTGGTGTCCTTTACTGCCACTTCTCCTCTTGCACATTCCAAGTTATAAAAAGCTTCCCTCACACCCCAGAGAGGTATCTGCGACTTCTGCCAGCCCGCAGAGCACACAGTAGAGATGAAGATGATATCAAGAGTCCACATCTCCCAGTTCCTACTGGGAGAGTGCCATGGAGTGGCACAAACACCTCAACACAGACTGCAGGGATTTCCTGCATTTCTTCAGGGAACAGTTTGACTGTTTGCCCAGGAAAGTGGGCACTCATCCCTTGGAGAGTGTCACTAATACTGTTCCACTGCTTTTCTCTAGGAAGCTAAATGTGCTGAAGCAAGTTAAATGGGACATGACACTCAGGTGCACAAGCCTTGAAGCCTGAATGAAACCTCCATTTACACCACCAATTGTCCCTGTCCTCCCCCCCCATTTGTAAGATAGCTTTGCAACCATCTGACGTGCATCCAGGCACACAAGCATACTTGTCCCCAGTAACTACATACCTGAAAGCGAGATGCCACAGGGGATCAGTGGGCAGCTGGCAAGTATGTCCCAAGCTCTTCAAACTCTGTGAAAAAGACTGGAAGAGACAGAGATGGGCACACTTAGACACTTCTCGGCACAGATGCTGCCTGTTCTGATGCATCCCAATCCTAGGGGTGTTCCCCTTCTGCCAGTTACTAGGAGGGGCACCCTCTGATATAGCAGCTGCCGCCACTGTGCCTCCTGAGATGCCACATTCTGGCACGTAGGAGATGCCAAATCCTTGTGTCACAAGATCTAGCCCCAGAAAGAATTAAAATAGAAACATTGGGAGAGCATGACAGCACTGTGCAGGAAAGGTAGCATCACAACAGCTGAGCAAAAGGAACATCTCAGGCCAAAAAGGCCTAAAATAAGCACACTCCTTGGGCCCCATACATGGGGCCTGGTTCCCCTCTCAGTACAGCATCCACTCTAGCAAACCCCACCACCTCCATGTACTGCTGTACAAACTTCCACACATCACTGGCTTCAGGAGAAAAAGGAGGGGCACACACATGCACTTTTTAGAGTCCTTTTTTACTAAAGATGAAGAAGATTGACACACAAGACAAATGACTTGATAATTCTACATTCAGAAAACAAACCCAGAACTCCTAGGAGAGCACATTCTGCTCTAGAGGTGCAGAGTCCTTCAGCAGCAGAGCACCTAGCATTGCCCTGGTAGGATGGGGCTCTCTACCAGCAGAACCTTTCCTTTGATTCTGTTAACTGTCCACGTGACATTCTCAACTACTTTGCTATTATGATATAGGAAACTGTCATCACCTTCCCACAGAGGGAAAGCAAGTAAAAGGCCTGCAGAAGTTAAGGGAAGTGAGAGGAGAAAGAGACATTTTTGGTTACCTCATGTTTTCTCTGGAGGTATGCTTCAATGTGAAACATCTCTTTACTTAAAAAAATAGTCAAGCAAAATCCCCTTCTCAGTCATTTATATACGCTCTGCAGAGACTGGAAGGTTAGGGCAACCAGGAGAAAACACAACCCAGAGCAGAAACTGCAAAACCTAGCAATAGGATTTTTAACCAGACATTAAGATAACTTTGGAGAAAGAGTGAAAGAAGGTAGGAAGGAGAGATGGACTGGGACATCGAAAACATGCTAGTAACCTTTGGTCAGGAAGGTAAAGGGGGAGAGTTGGGACACTTTTACATTATTCTGGTCACTGGATAAAAGGTTATGGCTTATCATAAATTTCCTAAGACTTCTCTGTGGCCTCTAGTAAAACCACACTGAAATTGCTAACATTAAAAAAAGCTTCATGAACAGTTAATGTAAAAGTAGACTTAAAACTGCCCCAGACCCTTTCTCCCAATGAATGCACAGATCAATTCTATATGACACATCAAGGATGTATCACTTTTTCCATGCCACACCCTCATCCCCACTTTATCAGGAAGCAATGAATCACAAACATGCCTTCCATCTCTGGTTTCCAGTTCAGGCTGACTACGCAGTGCTAGACTTCGGGGGTCAAACATGGAAAGCTATTGTGTGCCAGAGTTTCTTTGGGGGATAATCAAGCAAATAAACACCAGCACATGGAAAGCCCACCAACACTTAATTTCATTCTTTCTGCAGTTTCCACATCAGAATTTGAGACATACTTACTTTCTTAGGTGTTATAAACCCAAACAACTGGATTTACTATTACTAAAACAAACAGGCTGTGAAATATAATAAATAGTAACTGTGACAGATCAAACTGAGTTCTGGTAGCCTCACAGCCTCTGTAGACAGCAGCCAAAAGCAGATTCCCTCAGTTTGAGAATAAAGCAAACACTCATGGTGCCTCCAAGCCTATAACCACTTGTTGACAGAAACTTCCTGACCTAGATGTGCACCCATGAATTTAGCAAGACTCGATGAATTTTTCTTCTGTTGATTACTTCAGTCTGCTTTTGAACCCATGTGAGACTTCAGCATCCAGAACATCATGGGGCAAAGTATCCCACAACTTAAAGCTCTACTCTAGTCATCAGTACAGTAACTAGGTGAGAGAACACAATAAACAAGTACAACATTTCTGCATTTCTCTGTGACCCTGAGTAGCAGCCAGTTGAGTACATATCTCTATAGCAGTAGTATAGACTTTATAGAAGTCCAGAAGAGTCCAGCTTGGTAGAAGCAATAACATTAAACAACAAGGAGGACCCTACTCTGCTAGGCTTTTTCTGGACTTTATACACTTGATGAACCCATGTCAGTCAACAGATCAAATTGGATCTGCATGCAGACATAGGGAAGATCCTTAGTTCTGCACACTGGGGCTGAAGAACAGCTGCTGCTGTCATCTTGAGCCCTAGAAGAGCAAAGAGATTGCCACTCCATCCCTTTGTGCCTAGTCATTCCTGAAACACCATGTGTTGCAAGCCACCAAGGGCTCAAGACCAGGCAAAACCTCGGTTTCCCAGGAAAAGTCAGTATGTGAGTTACACGTGCCAAAGTTTGGAGGTCATTTTCCAGCAAAGCAGAGATGACAGGACTACCCTGTGGACAGCCTGATACAGCAAGAGTCAGCATGTACATGATTCAGGTCTGGCAGAGCCTGCACAATATGAGCAATATAGCTCAAGTTATATTGGGTCAGAGTTACACACGTCAGCAACACATAGGAGACTCCTTCCAATGCCTCTGCTAACAAGTGGCTATCTAGTGGACATGCAGAGCAAAAGGATATTTTTCCCTACCTTCACAACTTCAGCTTTCACACTTAAAAGCTAATTAAGCCAGCAATGTGGCCACAATGTGAGGTCATCAAGGAGTGTGTAGCCAGCAGGTCAAGGAGTTATCTTCCCCCTCTATTCTGCTCTGGTGAGGCCTCACCTGGAGTACTGCATCCAGTTCTGAGTAACCCAGTTCAAGAACAGGGAACTGCTTGAGAGTATAAAAAGCACTATGAAAATTATTAGGGGACTGGAACATATCTCATATCTCTTATGAAGCAAGGCTTAGGTAGGTTTTTTTTTTTTTAGCCTAGAGAAGACTAACGAGGGGATCTTATCAATGCTTATAAATACTTTAAGGGTGGGTGTTAGGACAATGGGGCCAGTCTTTTTTCAGTAGTGCCCAGTAACAGGAGAAGAGGTAATGGACACAAATATGAACAGAGGAAATTCCATCTAAACACGAGGGTGTTAGAGCACTGGAACAGGCTGCCCAGGGAGGTGGTAGAGTCTCCTTCTATGAAGTCATTCAAAACCTGCCTGGACACCTTCATGTGCAACCTGCTGTAGGTGAACCTGCTCCAGCAAAGGTGTTGGATTAGATCTCCAGAGGTCCCTTCCAACCCTTATCATACTGTGATACTTGAGACCTCACTGGAGCTGCTGTAAGACAAGCTCTCCAAAGGAGAGAAAAGAGTAACCATAGCTCTATTAACTTGACATCTCTGCAGGGTTACAGATGAGGACATCACAGACATCACTACAATCAGCAATGTCAGGTAAATAAACCAAACAACGCAAAAGAGATCTCCACAGCCCTTTCTGCTAGCAGTGGTAGAAAAAGTACTGCCCTCCTTGCAAAAAATACCTATGACCAACATAGTTATTAGGCCACATCTGCTATCAGCTCCCTGTTAAGTTGCAAAAAATGCCTCTTGGTCTCCAGCCTCATAAAGGTAGAATGGCTCATGACAACTTCACTGGTACGGAGCTTCACCTGGGGAAATGCCAGAGGGCTTGTCCTGGCAGAGTTGCAGAATGGCTCTGTTCCTTTGTTCAGCAAACAACACCAAGTTGTTTGTTGCACTCCAGCTCTAGTCAGTGACACATCTCAGACACCATCTCTCTGCCCTCAGCCCAAGTTATCAGGCTGAAATCTTCCCCCTGGAAACATGGATCTTGTAACAGACTCCAGGGTACTACTGCCTTTTTGTTTCACGTCTGCACAACATGACTACAGGAGGGTCCTGATCTGCAAATGAAACTTCTAAACAAATAGTAGTCATCACTTCTCCACTTCAGAAACCCTTCCCTAGGACAGGCAAACCGCAAAGATCCTCTTCCCTCTACACCACACTACAATACTTCCAGCCTTCAAACACCCAAGGCATCACTTCTGTGCATTGCTCAATTGCCTCTTGAGACTCCTTGTGAGCAGTTGTTTTCCTAAGTTTGCCAAGAACAAGCCTCTGAACTCTACAAATGCTCAAAGGGCTGGTGCATGCAGCCCTGCAGGAATTGCTCCACAGAAACAAAGCTTTTACCTAGCACCAGACAAGGCCTTCTGCCCAATTCCTCTGCCCTTTCCCAAGTACAACAGCAAATACTGGATGCAGACAAATAACTCAGCTTATTCCTACCTCTATACTAATGGTAGCTAGGGCTTTGGTTGAAGCACATTTTTATTATGGACCACTTTCTATATAGGTGTTCAAGCCAACCTAAATAAGAGTTTTAATCAGGAATGGGCTGCTAATTTCCACTTTGAGAAAAATAATTAACACCACAAGGAAGCAACGAGATTCCTGTGGCAAACTTGATTCTCAACATTGCTTTTCTGTATAGCAGGCAGTGGTGAAGGTACTTTCATTCTAGGGCACTTCTGGTCTAGGTTGCATATAAACAACCTGAACACAAAAGGATGACAGCTTCACTTCACCTTATAATATGACAGACATGAATAGTTAATTTTTTTTTCTAGTAAGCTGTTGTCAGAATGGAACTAGAACGCTGAAGACAGGAGCTTCTATATGACACCATGTAGTGGTTTAAGGCTTATTGGAATGCAAGGAATTGGACTGCCAGCAGTGCTAGAAAAGTCACTGATGGAGAAAAGGAAATGGGGCATGAGAGATGATGTCCTTTCCAGCTTCACCATCTCTGAAGGTGCATGCCCAATAGCTCTGAATTAGTGACCTCACTGATGCCCAGTAACGTGGTCTCCACTTCCATTATCTAAGAGGACAGGTATTTACAGGTGTCCTAAGGTTTCTGAGGAGGGGCCAGTTCTCTACAGCTGCAGAGGATGCCAAATCACGTGATGATTCTCCAAAACTCCCCTTAGAGATATTTATCTTATTGCTACGATCACACCCTTGGTAGAGTCACCTGACTGGAAAAGGGACTAAAAGGCAGTGTTTGCCAGCCGCTCCCCAAGTGCTGCAGCCTGCCAAGGCCACCCAGTGCAGTTTCAAGCAAGATTTCAGCTGATCTCTCCACCAGGGGGAGGTCAGATAGACATCAGGCAGAACAGTAACTACACATAGAGGTCAAGCCGGTAACTGAAGCCCATCTCCCAGACAATGATTCTCTAATGGCTGTCCACAAGCAAAACTCCCCATGATGATAGTGAAGTACTAAAATACAGATAAATGTTCCACATAAAGTGATGACCTATGTGCTGCTTCATTATTCTTTCTTATTTTACACCACAGTGTCTTTCTGTTGGTAGTTTCCACAGTCAGAGCAAGCTCCTGTACTGAAGAGACACCCTCTGTGTGTCACCCCAAGCTGTCTAAAAATGTTCATTCAGAATTAACTACATGCCACATTTACTAGCTATCTCCTGTCAGGTTCTCAGACACCGAGGCTTCAAGACAGGCTTCTGCAAACACATTGCTGCTGTCTGAAGTGTGATGATTCCTGACTGACATAGCTTGACTGGCCAGAAATTATTTCACCAAGAAAAGGAAAAAAAACTGTTTTAATTTCTAATATGATGATGGAGATCTTTAGTGTTACAGGAGTGCAGATCTATCCCAGTTGGCACAACATGAGACAATGCTAATTAAGGAATGCTCTGAGCTATCAAGATCTGTTTTAGTTATTCCCTCAGTTGTTCCTTCTATGAAAAATTTGATCATAGTCTCAATTACCCAGAGTTGAAGAAGGGAGGAAATCAGTGTTGGACCATGGGATACCATACTGCAACAGGGCAACCAGCCATGTTGTTTTGGTAAATTCAAGGTGATTCCTAGAATAATCTTGACATGTATGCTGTGTCTATGTATTTAATAAGCAGCTATAAAGAGGAGCAGTGGAGGGCTTACTAAGAAGACACATCCAAGCACAGCAGCACAGGTACAACCTTAGTCTTGTGAACAGCATAGCTCCTGTTCCCTACATTAGCTGGTGTTCCCACTTCCCTGTTCTGCCTTACTCTTCTATCAAGAGAATATTTTAACCCATGCAGATGCCGAGAACCTGTAATCTCTACTGTCCCACTCCCTGAGCCTCTTGATTTGTATGGTTCCATACTGGGTACTTCCCTGGATATTTCATATCCTGCTGCTATCAGTCTCTGCAAATGAACACCAAGCTTACCAGCAAATATATGCAACTAGCTTTTCCCTTTCCCATCAGAAGGGTACCCAAACAGCTGGTAGCCATCATAGAAAACAGGTGTTTAAAGCTATTACACACCTCTGCAGCACTCTAAATCTGCACTGAATGCAGATGTTTTTCCAGAATTTAAACTACATTCCACCCAGTCACGTTTTTTCTGCATTCAGTGACTGGTAAGACAAGATCAATAGTACATCCTGCAACAGTTTCCTGTATCTTAGTAAATGTAACTTCTTGCAGTAGCAGGCTGAGCCAGTTTATGCACTTCAGAGAGGCTTTCTGTACAGAAGTTTATCATGCTCAGCTCTTTTATATAGACAGCAGTCATCCAAACAGAAGAAGATGCTCCAGCCTCACCCTACTCTAAGCCAAAAAGAAAGAATAGAAGGTGGTAACAGGGGTGTTTCCTGTGGTTGGGAAAGAAAACCAAACCAAAACAATAAAACCCCCAACTCCTGTAACATCCTGTCCATGGAATATTCTCCTCCAGTGATTGAATCACCTTGCAACCTCCAGAGCAAGGATCAAGTTTACTTGAATGCATTAAGAAGTCTTAAATAAGCAGACTGCAATCAATGCAATCAACCAACCTTCGGAGGACCTATAAACCAGTTAACTCCATTCTGATGCTGTGCTCATGGGGATTTCTTGCTTCACTGGACTGCACAGTAGTCATATGTCTCCAAGCAGCCTTCTCTGACTCTTCCTCTCATTTGGAAGCCACTGGTTTGGGGGTTTTTGTTTGTTTTGTTTTGTTTTGTTTTTAAATCCAGATACAGTTCTGCAACTTCTGGCTTCACTTTACCAATAGTTGTCTTTTCTATTAGCTGTCTTTGGAGGAAAAGGGAGGTGGAATACAGAATTAGCAAGTATTTTGACATTCAGACCAAGAGTTTGGCAATCATATAGCCAGTGTACTTAAAGTACTGCATTTCACAGTATCACAGTATCATCAGGGTTGGAAGAGACTTCATCTCAGCTGCTTCAGACAGGTTCCTGGTTTTACTTGGTAAAAGCTGATTGACTGAAACTGTTAATTATATGAATACTTTCCTTCCAGATATCTATATACGGCAGATAAGAATCTGAAAGAAGGTCATCATCAAGGTGTTTCTTAAATTCAGCCAGTTCCTTGCACAGTTCCAAGTCCTAAACAGGCTGTAGAAGCAAGTGCAACCAACTTTTTGAAAGGAGATCTGAATAAGGTGAGTGCTAGGACATCACTTAAGGTAAGGGAGAAGAATGAAGTAAAGCATCACACCCATTGCTTCTGTTTCACACAGTAGTCAATTCAATTCCTGTTCACCTTTTATTGCCAGAAAAACATTTACTCACTTGCTTCCTCCCACAGAAATCTAAGCAACACAAAGAAAAACTGCAACTGTAAGGCAGATTTCGGTACCATATGAACTGCCAGGGATATACTCTGGAAAAGCTGGTATGATTTTGTGCGGTCTTTTAAGCCACCAGAAATCATTGTTTGCTCTGTGGACTGGAGAGGACATTTAATAACTCAGATTTGCTTCCTAGCTTCTCCAGAGTTTCACAGATCAAATCACTTTGTACATACTCCACTCCTAAAGATACTCATGTGTCTTTCTGACAGATTTCTTAGAAGCACACACAGATAAGGAGGCTGAAGTAAGGCAGTCTTTAGGAACTGGCCTGCACTGTGGAGATTAATACTTCATGCATTCTTTTTGAAGTTCATTATCCTGTATGTCATAGAGCAACTTTTAAATACTTTCATACTATCTGCAAAGAATCTGCTCTTTGTAATCAGCAACGCTTCTTCAAGTAAAGTTTTGTAACTCAAGCCAAAGAACAGGACCATTAATATAAATTACTTCATATCCCAGATGTTATCCAGAAAGATGCAGGCAAACACAAGCAAATGGGACAGTCAGCCCAAAGGGCACACATTACAGACCTGATTTTAAATGTTCAGCATCACTGTAATGTCATCTGCTTTCTCAGCCCATTGCCCAAAGCAATTCTCAGTTTCTGATCCTCAAAATTTAACCTGCTGTGAAGAAAGAACACTAGGAAGCTTTTTAAACACAGAAAGCACAAATACAACGATCCAATGGGCTTTGTTTCCACACACACATTTCCCACCCCCAACAATGGTTTCCTGAAGCAGCTCCTCTCACGGCCCAAAGCCCTAATTTTTGTCTCCATTAGGATAGAAGGCTACCACAGCTCAGCAGTCAGTCCTAGCTACAATGAAGAGCTGACTGAAAACACCAAGAAGCAAAAGTATCTAGAATCATTCAAGAAGTGAAGTACACTGCATCTTCCAATTCTCCATGAGCTATGTACCCTTGTCAGAGGATTTACTTCAGAGCTCAGCAGTGATGTAGCTGATACATCTCAGCACTTGCAGAAAGTGTCTAGATCAGCAGCAGCAGCGAGGGAGAGGAGAAAGTTACTGCCAACATAGTCAACTACAGGCAACTGAAAAGACTGCTCACATTCCCAACAGCCCTGGAGGCAAGTACTGTATCTCCCCACAAACACAAGAGACACATCTTGGGCAAGCTTGTAGCATGGACAGGACTGCACAAACTGAACACTTGGTAATGGTTAATAGTTGGACTCAATAACCTTAAAAGTCTTTTCCAACCTACACTATTCTATGATTCTCTAACACTATTAGTTGCAAATTGCTTGGTACAATTCTAACTCCTTATCCTGGAAAAACTTGCTGACAGGTTGCAGTAAATAGAGTCCTCCCATAGCCACCCACTACACAAAATCCCACACAAGCATAATGCCTCTGGATCCAGGCCTCTGGTACCATGGAGACCTCTCACATGCCTCTTCAGCAAACTACAATGCCCAGTGACAACCACTAGGTTTAACATACAACGTTCTGACTATCACGAGTCTGAAAGGCTCTTTCCTATTGTGCCATTCACAGCGAGGAGGAACCACTGAAGGCTGAGATACGGTTAGGATGCCAGTCACACATACCGGCTTAAAGCAGTGCCCAAGCTTCAGCCCGTATTTCAGCTTGAAGAAACCTACTGATCAACTGAAACAAAGCTGGATGTTTACAGCAGAGACACCAAGTTCTTTACATTGACATTACACTTTGTGCTGTTGGGAAAACTTGTGCTCAGTCAGAGTGCTTTTGGATGTTAAATTACAGGGGTCACCATGCTGCAAGGTAGTGGCAAAAAGCTACTTCTTGAACAGCTTCTAAAGAGCTCCAAGGACGCGACATTGTCTTGTTACTCTTCAAAAGAGCAAAATCGCACATTCTTCATGAAAACTTCCAGATGCAGTACTCACTGGTTTCTGCCCCACCCACTAAGGCCTTAGACTAAGATATTTAGGGATGTTTTTTTTAATCTATTTGACACAGTTCTCTGCCATACAGTACCCTCTACACCCATCATGCTGAGTAACTAGCGATAAAAAAGCCCGTCTGATCAGAAGGTCTGTTTTAAAAAGATAAAAGTCCCTCGAAGGGCTTGAACAGCTCTCCTATTGTTTAGGCAGTTCCCCATGAACTGTCAAGAGCAGCCCAAATTCACACATCACTGATCAGCTGATGGCAAAAATAGAGGCAGTTTATTAATGCTCTCCAATCAAGAGCATAGCTTTTTCCACTTAGGCTACAGGCTGATGCTTTTAGCCTTTGAGGTCCCCATCAATCCCTGGATGCCAGCCATGACAGACCAAATAGTTCAAACAACAACTAATCTCCAGCTCTCAAGATGGCCAGAATAAAGAAGGAATTTGCCATGCTCTATGATATGATATAAAAGTTCCTAGCAGAAGCTGATGTTGACCTGGTGCAGTCACCAGTATTTTTCACAGCTTTGCATCTCCTAAGAAAAGCATCCACATTACAAATATACCTGACTTGGCTGATGAAAACAAAAAACAAACAAACAAACTATATAGATATATGTGTATTTATTTATTGAAACTCATGATTATCGACAGAAACCCCAGAACACTCAGACTACCTCTCACATAAAATGACTAAAAGCACCAGTCATTGTCCTATGGGAAAAAAAAATCATTTGGGGCCATAAGATTTTTCAGGCTTTTACAGGTTGGTTACATAGCTTGCCAAGGACCTGTGGCATTTTGACACAGCCCAGTCACACACAATCCTCATTAACTCACTGATGTTTGATCTTAGACTTCAGGTGGGCAGTTGTCCTTTGGCCTATACATAGCTGACACATTGAAGTTACTGCTTTTTACAGCCTGAGAAGGGGAAGACAGTCGTCACTTGAACAAGTGCAGGCAAGCCAAAGAAGCTCAAACTTACAGGTCAGAAGAAAAAAAGAAACAAGCCAGTAAAGCAATACAATACAGCAGACAGAATAGGGAAGGCAGCAAGCAGGTGATCTAGCTCACACATTCATTCTGTTCCAAGCTGCAACTCAAAACATAATCTAGTAAATATTTTAAGGAACTTCTACTGAAATGCTACTAATAACACAAAACACTGAGTAGAACAGACTCTGTCTCACACAGCATCTTGAGCATTTCACAGAAAGGTGAACTCTTGCCCGAAAGAATGTGCCCAGTTATGCAATGCAAGGGGAGACGCTCCACTTAGACTCCACCCAGAGACTAGCTCACACCTGGAGCAAGGAGTATCCAGACCCAGTGATTTTAGCCCACACACTGCAGTTGTGCATTCTACTCCCATTACACACCAAGAATGACTTGAGTCATATCACTACGACAGTATGGATTAGCAACTTCTTGGTGATATCTGAATTTCAGGGCAGAGTAGGAGGTTCTGCTAGGGTTCCATACTGCAACAAATTGCCATCATATCAGAAATTCCTTCGTGCAAATTAGAGTGGTGTTTGATCTGAAGGTTGATTCGAGGCTCACCTCGTTTTGAGAGGCAGGGAGCACCAGTTGGGCAAGAAAAGTTAAAAAGTGAACAAAAAGGCCAAACTAATTCATAGGGTCAGAAGCATGCATCTGGAGGTGGTCAGCTAACCTCCCCCTCACCCCCAAGCTCTGAGCTTCCTGCCAGATGAAGAACTGAAGCAAGCAAAGGACACATACTTGGCACGGAAAGTGGTGAAACTGGTTAATGCCTTTGGGCCACGCTAGCTTCATTTATCAATAGCTTTGCTAAGACTGTGGATCCCTCCTGTGTACAGTGACAAATCATTGACTGTCTTCTCAAATACTGTATGTTCTACCCTCCATGTTTATCAGTTTTATCTTGCTTTGGGTCGGAAAGGACACGGTAACCCCAAGAGCTTGCCAGGAGACACTGCTGCAGGCAGCACCCCTTGCCCTGCCCCAAGTCTCGCTCTCTCCGCCCTGCACTAAAACTGCTGTCGACAGCCAAAAGAGAGCAAAAGAACGAACGAGCAGGACTGTCTCGTTTGCCGTACTCCTCGCTCCCGCTGTCAGGATTCCAGCTCGTGAAGAAACAACATAGACCCCTCTGAGACAAAGGGGTGCAGCCCCCCAAGCCTGGGCCCCAGCGAGGCCCCTTCCCCCATGGGGTCCTGGGAAGCCGTTTTACCCTCTCCCGCCTCGGCGCTGCCAGCGCCCGCGGCTCCAGTTTCAGAGTGGGAAGCGGCTCAAGACGGATGCGGCACAAAGGGGCCCCTGTCCCCGCCACTGAGCGGAGGCGCTGGGGCGCTAAAGGGAGAAGGCGGCGCCACAGCCCCCAGCGACGGGGCGGCAGCCCAGTCCAGGGGACGCGGGCAGCGGGACACCCGGTGAAGGTCAGGCTGTAAAGGACGCATGGAAACTAGAGCTGTCCCGGGAGCTTACCCCAGGCCCCCATGAACAACCTGCCGTTGACTGTGAACAACCCACCGCCCCTGCGAGCCCCGCAGCGCCGCCGTTCCCCCGCGCTTACCAGGAGTCTCCGCTCCGCATCAAGCCAAACCGCGCCGAGCCGCCTCCCGATTCCCTTCTACCCACAGGCAGCGCCCAGCTGGGCACCGCCTCCCACCCCCCCCCGCCCCCTTTCCATGAGAAAACTTTTCCCGAGCAGCAGCCAGCGCCTCCCGAGCAGCGCCGCCCGCCGCGACCGGGCCAGGGCTCCGGGAACCCCACGGAGAATGGGTCCGAAAGCCACCGCAGCAGCGGCGCGGCGCCCGGGGCAGCGAAGCCTGCGGCCCCAGCAGAGGTGACCCTGCACTTACATCACAGGCGGCGCTGGCTCGGTACAGCAGGACGCCCGGCAAGCAGCGGCCACCTGAGTTAGGAGCAAGGGGGACCCTCCCCCTATTTCAGCGGTGGGACACCGGGGCTCCTGCTCCGCCTCCAGCAGCTCTGGGCGGGTTCGGCCCGTACGCTAGGAGCGCTCCGGTGGCCGCCCGGCAGCCCTAATGAGACTTCTACCTCCCCGCCCCCTTCTGCCGGGCTCTTTATCCAATTAACGGGCGGCCGCTGCGGCCGAGCTGACTCTGCTCAGGCAGGTGGGGCGAGGGGGCACAACCGGCTCCCGCCACAGTATCCCTGCCACAGGGGGGGACTGGGGTCGACCTTTCTAAACAGCGAGGAGTCTGTGAGCTGCCTTTTCGCCTGGGAAAGGAAGCATGCCTGTCCGAGTCGCCCCTCGTCATGGCGGGCTCTCGGAGGGGGAGGAAGACGGCGGCGGCCCTGTGCTGAGCTGCCCGCCTAGACCGCTGCTCCGCCTAACTCTTCATCTCTTGTGTTGCCCGCTTTTACGAGGCTTTAGTTAGTTCTCAGTTAGGTATTTTGTGTGGTGTACTGGCCAGTTAACCCGCACTCAGCCAGGTGTGCCCAACGAGTTCCTCAAGCTCTCTTGTAACTACGCTTCTGAGCATAGTTAGAGGTCACTCTCCCTGGGATTGGAGAGCAGCTTCACTCTCGGCTTAGCTTTGCATCCTTCTTTGGCTTTCAGACCAATCCTGCCAACTCCGTTTGTTCGCTCTTGCTTTTCTCACACAACCTTTACCTGAACAGGCTGGACCTCATCCTTAAGCCCTCAGTCTCTTGGTTGAAACAAGCTTTTGTACTATGCCAGGGCTTTGCCAGCCAGAGTTTACATTTCTAATAGCAGGGCCTGGGTGCTATTTCCCAGGGATGCTGGGGCAGGGATTGCAGGAACAGTGATGGGAGGCCTTAATGACCTGTCTCCTTATGATTGCTTTTGAGTGACTTGGAGAACAACTGCAAAGGCCAGCTGTGGGTTTGCACTGATCAGTGGAGAGAGGAAAGACTGAGAGCCTTACAAGAAGAAGAGAAGGAAAAGCATGCCATAAATCTGTGCTCTCGTTTCTCTGGAGTAGTACTGGGTTGTTTTCTCTTTCTTTCTGACTGCTCCAGGTTCCATAGGAGACAAATAGCAGTGCCAACGCCTTTCAGATATGATGAATTGCTGCATTGCAAAGTGGACATTATAAACCATTCCACTGAATTTGTTGAGACATAAGCATCAACTTTGTATTTTATTCAAAGCAAACCATACCCCACATTCTGGCATAGATACTCCCAAATTCAATTTAATTAAATATTTGAGGGTTTAATTCCATTATGAAAGAAATGTACATGAATGAAGAGCACAGAAAAGGCAAACATCTGTCATACATTAATATTCTATATCCTGCATCTGCCCTATGTTATGTTTCAATGCTGATTTTGATACTGATGTTCCACTGAATTGTTTCAGTTGGAAGAGACCTCTAAAATCAAGTCTAACCATCAACATAACCACCGTGGCCACTAAGCTGTGTCCTGGAGTGTCGTGCCCACACGTTTCTTGAATGTGCCCACCTCCATGGGCAGGCTGTTCCAATGTGTGAGCACTCTTTCAGTAAAGAATTTCTTCCTAATATCCAATCTAAATCTCCCCTGGCACAACTTGAGTCCATTTCCTCTTGTTCTATCATTTGATTCCAGGGAGAACAGAGAGACACTTACGTCACCACAACCTCCTTTTAGACAGTTGTAGAGATCAGTGAGGTCTCCCCACTGCATCTTCTCCTCCAGACTAAACAATTCCAGTTCCCAGGTAAATGTGGTGGTGTTTTTGTATTTTATCCTTGGGGACAGAAGGAGGTCAGATAGCCTGATATTTAGTCTTCTATCTCTTTAGGATGTCTTTCCCCTGCTTTTTAGTGGAATGTAGGTTTGTTTTCATACACAGGTACAACCCTAGTTAATGTAATGGAACTCTTTGTATCAGTAGTCGCACTAAAGTGTCCAAAACCACTCATGCTTTGGACAAAAGCTGAGGGAGCTGGGGTTGTTCAGCCTTGAGAAGAGGAGGCTCAGGGGAGACCTCATTGCTGTCTACAACTACCTGAAGGGAGGTTGTAGCCAGGTGGGGGTTGGTCTCTTCTCCCAGGCAAGCAGCAACAGAACAAGGGGACACAGTCGCAAGTTGCGCCGGGGGCAGTATAGGCTGGATGTTAGGAGGAAGTTCTTCCCAGAGTGATTTGCCATTGGAATGGGCTGCCCAGGGAGGTGGTGGAGTTGCTGTCCCTGGAGGTGTTCATGAAAAGACTGGCTGAGGCACTTAGTGCCATGGTCTGGTTGACTGGCTAGGGCTGGGTGCTAGGTTGGACTGGATGATCTTGGAGGTCTCTTCCAACCTGGTTGATTCTATGATTCTATGATTCAAAGATCCTGATAACAGGGAGGCAGAATACGTAGTAGTATTACAAGTACCATGAGGCTGATCACCTTAGTCACAATGCAGCTTTATCGGACCAGGTGACAAGATGGCTTTATTCAGCGGTAGAGAACCACATCCCATAACTAAGACAAAGCCTCAACATAGTTGTATGACAGAAAAAAGGCATCATAAAAATAAGTCTATATTCTGCTCATGTGTAGTTATGCTCTTCTGACTTTGCAGCAGTAGTTTGAAAAGTATGAGTCTGTAAATACATATATTTTCTATATTTTCCCAAATTAGCTTTTTGTGGCTTGCTCAGGGTATTATACAGACACACAGCAGTAGCACCTCAGGCCAGTGGCATTTCTTGGGTGCATGATTTGTGCACTATCTACTGTTCTTGTCCTTAGTGAATCATAATTACAAAAATATCTAGTGATTCTCTAGAGAGAAAGCAAGCTTGGTATTAGTAACTGACCAAATTACTGCATTTACTGCTGTATTTAGCATTGATGTGGCCTCACCTTGAATTTTGCATGCAGTTCTGGGCCCCTTAATTTAAGAAGGACCACTGAAAATGTCAAGAGTTTGAGCTTGCCTAGTTCAGAGAAAAGGAAGCTGAGGTGCGACCTCATTGCTGTCTAAAGCTTTCTGAGGAGCAGAAATGGTGAGGGAGGTGTCTGTCTCTTCTCCCTCATATCCAGTTGATAAAATGTATGAACATAGTTAAAAGCTGCATACATAGAGGTTCACACTGGACAACAGGAAGCATTTATTTGCCAAGAAGGTGGTCAAACACTGCAGCAGGCTTCCCAGAGAGGTGGGTGATGTCCCAGGCCCCTCAGTGTTTAAGAGGCATTTAGACAATGTCCTTCTACTATGCTTTAACTTTTGGTCAGGCAGCTAGACTAGATGATCACCATACATCTCTTCCAATTGAAATAGTCTATTTCATTCCTTTCTAAAAAATGCTAACTGTGATAGCTCCAAATGGCAAACAGTGTAGGTTTGTCTGCACATGCTTGGCATGGGGATGCTACTGCTAGAAGACAAAGGGAGTGGGGACAGGAAGAGCACCTCTTTGATGGAGATAACTTGGATAACAGTGTCAGAGCTTTCTTTGGGATTAATACATAGAACATTGAAATCATTACAAGTCTTCCAGTCTGCTTTAAGAAGGCTGGTACCTGGGCATCTCCATTTACAAGTTCTGAAATGTGCCCCCTTTAAAGCATATGAAAACTAAAAGACAGTGATATTTCTGTAATTGAACTGATGTTTTGTTGTTCACTCCCGATGAGCTCCATAGGCTCTGTCTTCAGTGATAGTGATGTCTGCAGACTTACAGATGAAACTGTTGGATCAGTGTAAAGATAAGAAAGATATTTTTTTTTTATAATTGTTTCTCTTCCTGGGACTATAGGCTTCAAAAGGAAGAAGGGGAAATGATGCTTTAAATTACTCCTCTTGCCATTTTTTGCCAGTGGGTACAGTTCTAAGAAGAATGTTGTTCATTGCAAAGTGCTTGTTAGGAGAAGATAGGCTAGTCAGGTTGATGTAAGTTTGCAAAACCAAATTGTGTTTTCTGATAGTGTTTATGACTTTCTGTATATGTCATTCTGATACTCAGGATAGAAGCAACCAATACAATGTTGTTACACTTGCAGAGAAAGGTGTAGAGCCTGGGTCTGTCTTTGCAGTAGTAATTTTGCTGTTCATTTCCTAATATGTGAGAAGATGCACAGGTAACTATAGTTCTAGTAAAAAAAATCTCCAACAGTAAAAACCAAACCCTAAAGCCTCATAATTCAAGAAGTGGTTATGTACAGTTATTGTAGGACTTGTGTTCATAGCCAGCACCTTAATTACTGAGCATAATTACTGGTAGGACTGGAGCACAGGACACTTTTGCTCCAGATGTAAGGTTCACCATGCAACATGGGCTACAGACAGCAGCCTTCTTTGCAGCTAGAGGGGGAAGTGCTGGTACCTCTAGCTGTACCTCCAGACTCTGCCTTCCCCCATCTTGTCTGCTTCATTATGTAAGATCTGTTAGTACCTGAGCTGGTCCTTACTTGCCTTTAAAGTGCATTTTTTTGTTGAGCTCCAGCACTAAGTGCATTTTCTTGTGTAAGTCCTGTTTCAAAATACTATCATTTTTGGTTGCCGTTTGATTGATGTATTTGGGCCCTTACGATGCAGCTTTCTTGTGCCTATTTGATGCTCTAGAGACTAAGTATGGAAGGTTCCAAATCATGCACAAAACTCCCCAACAATAAGCTGTCAAACGATGCCTCAGGTACTTGGACTGTGTGTTTTGGCCCAGGCGCCGGGGCCACCGTGCGGCTCGCTGCGCGCCCCTGCCCCGTGCCCTCCTGCACCTGCCGAACCCGGGGTGCTGCTCATACTGATCCCTGCCGCGCCTGGTCCGGCGAGGAGGCTGGCACAGGGTAAGGGCGTCTGAAGGAGGCAGACGGCTAGGGCTGGCACCTTGGGCCTTTCCTAGCCTCCCAGTGTTGATGCCGCTGACTCTGAGCGGCGGCGGGTGGGCAGGGCTGGGTCTTGCCCTGCGGAGCCCGTGCGCTCGTTGTCGCTCTCTGCGGGCGGCCGGGCGCGGCGGGGAAGCGCTTCCCGCCTGGCCGCACCGGGAGCTGCGGTCCCCCTCCTTCCCGCCCCGGTTATGAAACCGCGGGGGAGGGGTTGGCTGCCACCCGCCGTTCTTGGCCGTGTCGGGGAACGCAGGCTGCTGAAGCGCAGGTGAGAGCGGGGCGGCCTTTCCCGCCCAGGCCGCGGGGGAGCCGGGCTGCGGCCGAGCGGAGGTCCTGGCGGGCCGCGGCGCGGAGGGGCAGCTCCGCGGCCCCCAAGGCCCGGCGGCGCGGGGAGGGCGCTCCTTGGGGAACTGGCGCGGTGCCTGCCGAGCTGTATTTAAGACGAGCAGATAGCCTTGCTAGCCATTCACGAATGGCATTTTAGAGTCATAAATGAGTTTAGCACTAGCACGGGATCAGCCTCTACGAGGCTCTTTGCAGAGGACCTTCTAGGGGGAGCCCCAGCTACGGACAGCGTGTGACGCATCGCTTGCCAGCTACGAGGAAGACTCTGGGAGGCCCGCACGTTTTGTCGGGATTTGGTCGTTAAAACACAAGATAGGAGTCAGTGCGTCCAATCTCTGGTCAGAAGAGCAGTTCGAGTGTGGTTGGTAGCTAGTGCAGGACCCTACTATCAGGTGGTGGTTGTGAGGAAAAGTGGCTGTTAAACAGGAAGCACCTTCTGAGCATATGTAGTGAAAGACGAGTTGGCCATGGCCATCACCATAAAAGCTCTGACTTTTTTTCTTCTCAGAAGCTGAAGAACTCGGTGTAAGCTACTAGACGAAGAGTTAGGAACCCACATGGTTTCACAGATGTACTTTGTGCAGTTTTGTGGAAGCTTGCGAGTTTGTTAAAAGCACATCTGTCAAAACATATTCTAATGCTTTAAGATACATTAATTTTCATGTGTGAGCAACAAAGAGTCTATTGAATCTATTTCTCTTCAGCAGAGTACCACAAAAAGCTGGTGTCATGTTGAAGAAAGACACTACAGGTATAATTACTACTTTCAGATCGCTGGGATATGGTTTGTTCCTGTTTTGCTTCTAGTTAAAAGTGTGTGACAGTCTTACTTTCCATGCTGTTTGCTTTTAGTGGTCAGACAGAATGGCTCCAGTGAACCAGCCAAAGGACAAAAAGCATGAGAAGGCATGTGAGCACTGGATGGAAGAAGCAAAATCATCTGGGAAGAGGAAACTGGACTATGAGGAACTAGGGAATGAGCCACAAACAAAAAGATTGTTTGTGAGAAAAGCATCCAAACCCCCAGAGAAAATGGGTAATGCCTCCTTGGATCCTTGCTTTTTCTCTCAACCAGATTTGCTCTAAATGACCTTGACTAATCACTTCACATGTGCATTTTTTCCTTTAGTACATAAGTTAAAATGTTTTAAAAATTTCTCATCTGTGAGGAGAGATGTCTTAAGTTTTAAGGTACTGGAATAGTTATCAAGAAAATTGTGTAGACTTGACTTAAAATAAGGACTATTTTCATAGAAATGCTTAGGTTGGAAAAGACCATTAGGATAGCAAGTCCAAACATTTACCTGACACTTACAAGTCCACCACTAAACCATGTCTCTAGTCATGATGACTATATGCCTTTATGCCTTTTAAATCCATCCAAGGCTGTTGACTCCACTACTTTGCTGTGCAGCCTGTCCTAAACCTTAAGCTTTTGGGGGAAGAAATTGTTCCTGATGTCCAATCTAAACCTCCTCTTGTGCAACTTGAGGATGTTTCCTCTTGTCTTATCACTTGTTTCTTGTGACAAGAGACAGAAACCCACTTTGCTGCAACCTCCTTTGAAGTAGTTGTAGAGAATGAGGTGGTGTCCCCCGAGCCTCTCTTTCTCAGATGGAACCTTTAGTTCTGTAATTTGTTTAGGAGGTCACTGAAGTTACCGTTTGGTAAAATGCTTTCTGTACAGTTTTGGCTTTAGGGATCCAGAAATTACTGAAGTGTTTTTCCGCTGTTACAGATACAGGAGTTATACTATTTTGTACGTTTCCATTTTCTGGAATGGAGCAGTTGGCAGTGTGAACAGTGGATGTCAAGGCAAAGCACTCTGTTTGAAAGGAGTTTGTATGTAATTGTGAATAGTTAAAGCATCTTCTGTAGGTAATTTGTCTACATACTTGAAGTTACAATGAAAATCCTGGTTTTCGGGTTTGGTAAGCATCTGTAAGATTCAGAGGAAATTTGATGTAATTTGTACTTAGAAAAATATGAGGCAAACCATATTTTCCCTTTAAACCTATTTTGAAAAGATGAGGAATGTTGTGTGAGCTTTTCCTTTTTGTGTTCCCATTTTGGGTTTTGTGGTTTGGATTTTTTTTTCCTGAGCCATACAGGACAGGTTCAGTTTCTTGAAGTTGAAACACCTTGTAACAGTTCCTTCCACAAGATTCTAAAAAGCCCAATAGTTTGATCCCTTAATAAAATACCTTTTGTAATAAAATAGAATTTGGAAAACAATACTTCTATTTCCATCACCTCTGAAGGAAGAACTGTGGATGCTAATTCTGGCAAAGAAAGGAATTAAAATGTAAATACTGCTGTCTCTATTTTAACAGGTGTGAAAAATGTTAGCATTGTGTGGGCATATAAATTAACAAGTTTAATTTGAAGACTTTGCGTTCCTAGGCTCCAGCATTGCATTAAAGAAAGACTTTGTTTAGGTTCTAATCATATAGAATGGTTCCTCCATTTTCAGTCTTCTGGGTTTTCTATAAAAATTCTTAAATGAAAATAGCATTTTTCTTTCTTAAGAAATGTGTTTGACACCTAAAGAGCCCCTGGGACGTTACAGACCATTGCCATGGGGAAAATTAGATCAGAGACATGGGGCTGAACAGATAGGGAATTTTTTATGTACAGGTCTCTGAAGATAAAAATTTGGAACATGAATAAAATGTAGAAGCATGATGTACTCTCAGCAAAAAGTTTTTTGGGCAATGAGGCATCAGCAAGTCTATTATCAAAGCCAAAATTTGCACTGCTGCAGGCAGACTGTATGGGCTACAGCACAAGCAGATGGAAAATTCTGATTCACCAGCAGACGTTTCAGGAACTGTGTGTGAACTCATGTTGCTATGCTTGGGGAATTTTCAGGTGTTTGCATTTCTGCTGGTCGTGACCTTCCCTTTGCTGTACCCTGGGGCTTACCACCTCCCATGGCATATTTCCAAGTCATTGGGACTTTTGATAGTTTCATTGTATTTTGGGTATGAACTATTCAGATAGTATACTGTCCAAGAACCACCTGTGGCACTGCTTTAGTCCTCTCTTGTCTTTTTGATAAATCTTTGGCAAAGAGAAGGGAAGTTTAACAATAGGAAGCATACACAAAGCTCTGTCAGTCTGTGGGAAGTGCTGGACTATAATTGCAGAGACTGCTGCACTTTAGGCATGTAAGAGTTATTTAGGGAGTTTTTATCTTGTGGATGAAGCTTTCCATGGATGTTGCTGCAAATGCAGATGTCTCCCCATATTGTTTAGTGAATGGACATGACATATATTGGCTCTCAGTAAGTTCTACCGTTTTCCACTCTAACAGGTTGGAGTGGAGGTAGGCCCACGGTGAGAAACAACAGAGTCCTTTTCCATCAGCTGGGGCGGCAGTGCAGCATTGTTCATTATCTCTTCCAGAACGTGCTGGGAGGTTCCATTCGGGCACAGCTCAGGCAGGTGAGGAGTTTAACCTTCTTAACCCATTGGACATCTCAGCTGCCTACATAAAAACACTTTCAACACAAGCAGGAAAGCTTTAAAGGGCCTTAAAGTTCTTTGCATGCAGTTTGTGGCTCCTGGTCTGGTACACTCTTATGTCTCTTAGTCCTGTAAAATGCATGCACTGAGATGGCTTTCCCTTTCAGTTGACCTGGCTCTGTCACTCTACATTTCATCCTCTGTTCTGTGCTTCCTGAATCATTGAAACTTAGCTGCTCTACCAGCTAAGTTACTGCACAGTGCTACTTTTGCACGCTAATCTGTTTCATTGTGCTATTTTTGTATCCACTCTGCTTTGCTAATTATGTTAGATTTAGTGTTGATTTTTCCTCTTCACAAACATACTCCATCAAGTCCACAATATTTTACTGCTTGTCAGAGGCATACTCCTTCTTTAATTTGAAAATAAACTTTTTTCTGTAGCATCCATAGGTCGAGAGCATCTGTCCTGGCTCTAAGTAATTAAGTATCCAAATGGTAAAGGCATCACCAAGCTAATACAAGCAGACCCTGTTTCTCAGCTGAATAGCAATGCAGTCATGTCGTGGTTTCTCATTCCCTGTTTCAACTGTTCTGTTCACTCTTATGCTATATAATTGAACTGCAGGCACTTTGGAAGGAGGACTCTGATACTATATCTCTGGATGGTGTGTAGCATTTTTTGAGTGCTTAGTGAAGACTTAGAGAGTTCTAAGTGACTTTTACTGACGTGGAGAGTTGTTCTTCTCCCTTGTTGATTTTTCTGCCTTCAGGCCATGGGGCATAGCTGGCTCCATGCACATCATTTAAAGCGTGATCTCTCTCAGTTCTCTGTTGCTATCTGAGTGCTGTGGCTGATGTGGATTTGTGTGGTCACAGGCTGTTTCCGTAGGGGACGGCATGTTCTCTTCATTCCGCAGAGAGGCTTGGAATTTTGTTTGAATGTACTAACACTGATAACAGTTAGAAATTGTTATCATGCCTCATTTAGAGAATCTTTGGAATCCCTGAAAAAGTAATAATTACATTTTTTTAACAGAGTCTACAGCTGCCGTTTCTGCGTTCTCTAGCCTCATACCGCCTCTTTCGAACAGCAAGTCCCTTTGACAGGAGAGTGACGTGTCTGGAATGGCATCCAACACATCCCAGTACTGTAGCTGTTGGTTCCAAAGGTGGAGACATCATCCTTTGGGATTATGAAGTACTTACTAAAACCTGCTTCATAAAAGGGGTAAGTCTTTGGGTGTATGAAATGGGTGGGAGAGAGAACCAGAGTACCAACAAATACTGCAGGTCAAAAGTGAGGTCTCTTGTGAGAAGTACAAAAGGTCACCTTGGGTTTCAGAGTAGCCAGCCGTGGAGCAGAACTGGGGTGCAGCAGCACGTGTATTTCTAAATCCCAGGCTGTTCTAGTAGGGAGAACTGAGCTGTGTTCAGTTTGTGATGAAGCAGCACTTGGTGTGTGTTCAGTGGAAAAATGATACAGAAACTGGCAAAACAGTAATGTTAAAGAGATGCTAGAAACAAGTAGGCAGAGAGAGTCTATGCCTCTTTTAGATCTTGATCCTTCTCTGCTCAACTTTTATTCTATGTCAGACAAACATTTTCAGGTGGGGAGAAACAAAGTTCCTTTATCTAAAATGAGAAACTAAGGGCGAATGGAGGGTTTAGAAAGCTAATGTGTCCATTCCTTTATTCAGCCATTCCCATTCCAGCTGGGGCTCAGAGGCTGTACCTTTTCTCCACTTTCAAAATTTACGCAGATACACAGTGGGAGGAGGTCTGCTCTCCAGACATTCCAGTTATCTCTCTGTTTTTGTAAATAGTGTGATACTAGATGAACAGAAAATACATTGTTTGGGGAATGAAGGAGTTCAGTTTTGTCCTCCAGGAGAGCAGCTGTCTAGACAGCCATCATGTGGGAAGAAATGGTTGTCTTTGCCTCCTGGAAAGGTTGTGGTGTTTCTCACAGTTGCTGTTCAGGACATAGCAGTGAATGCAGACTTACAGAACACACATTTTTCCTTCCCTATCACTTAGTGGATTTTTCTTTTGTTCATCCCCTTCCTTGTAGATGGGAGCTGGAGGGGCCATCACAGGAATGAAGTTTAACCCTTTTAACCCTAGTCAGCTGTACACTTCATCAGTTGCCGGCACTACCACCCTTCAGGATTTTAATGGCAATACTGTCCGGGTCTTCACCAGCACCGAGGACTGGGAGTAAGAAATACATCAATGCTTTGGGCCTCCTCTGTGTCCTGCTGGCGGGAGTGCTACAGAGAGAGAGAGAGAGATTTGCCTCTAATATGTGGGAGCTGGGATTCCTCTTCTCCATGTAAACATCTTTATCCTGAATTTCAGTGATCCTCTCTCTTCCAAGGAGGCTCACTCTCCCTTTTTATTTTTCCCTGAAGCAGTGTGATGGGTAGGAGAAAACTTAGCTTCTTGGAAAGGAGGGACTCTGATGCTGTTTACTTCCTGCTATGCATGGGAGGGCATGAGGGTGCCAGTGGATTTCCCTAGCTATCTGTTCTTAAGTCTCCAATAGCTCTGTGCCTTAGGAACCTTCTAACCTCTTTATCTGTTAGCAGTGCTGCTTGCTGTCAGATGGTTTTTACAGGACCATTTACAGTCCTCTCAGTGCTTCTCCACAGACACCACTGACTTGAAGTGGTGCATGCCATAAGGATCATCCCACTTAACTTTTAGTGCTTATGTAAAATACCAGATTTAAGACTTTGGCCTACTCCTAGAAAGAGGAGATGAATTGCTAGAGTCAACTCTTCCTGCCTGTGCTAAGAATCACCCTCTTAGATTTTTTTTTTTTTTCACTTGTGGACTCTTAAGGAAGCCTGAGCTCCTCAGTTAGTTACTTCAGATTAGAGCTTAAAGGTAAGTGAGGAAAATTGGGCTAGGCTCATCTTTACTTTTTCCTGATCTGATTCTTTTGAAGAGTGCCAACTTTCATGGTTGGTTTCCAAATTAGCTATTCTAGCTGCAGAAGGTGAACTGCCAAGGAGGTATAGACGGGGTCCTGGGACATGAGGATCTTGTGTTCAGCGGGATGCCTGTTACAGCAATGATGCTTGGATTTGCCATCCTCCTACTGCTGTGAGAACAGGCAAGCTTTACAATCAGGCCTGTTTTAATCTTCATTGGCTTCTTCAAATCCAGTATTTACAGTGAGATTTACTGAGTAGTTGCTTTGTAAGTAGGAGATGGAATGCACTTGAGTATCAAGGAGTTTGAGGACTCCCAGCTATCATCTTTCTTTTTTCGTCTCTGTGTAGAGTTTTCCACATTTCCTCAGTAGATGGATCGGGGGAAAAAGCCCAAAACAACAATATTATCACACAGAACATAAGATTCCTGTGCCATGGCATTAGCAGTAGGATTTCTCCTTGCACCACACTCGTCCTGCCTACTGATACCTTGAGAAAGACCAGATACAGCGCTGGAAACAGCCTATAGTAAACTGGTGAATGATATCTTTGTAAGAAAAGCTTCTTGCAGGCCTGTCATGAGATTTTTTGTGGTTTCTGTATGGAAGGATTCTGGGTTTCTGATCTTATGGGGCTGGTCTGAGCCAGGTGTTTCACTGCACGTGAGTTCTACCCACATAGCAGAAGAAACAATATTGCTAATGAGGTTTTCAGCTCAGTGTGTTGGGGCTAAATGAATAGGCTCAGAATGTTTGTGCTCAGATAGGTAACTTAGTAGAAAAAAGGAGTTCTTATATCCATGCCCTGTCAGAAAGCAGTGTGTTGTACCTAGGGAAGCCAGCAATGTTTTCAAGGAGATGAGTGTTTTGTTAAGGTTTTGTCTTCCACTCTAACCTTGATGCCTCTTGGCTTTGTGTGTATTCCAGAAAGGGCCAGGAGATTCTCTCGGAGACATCAAGTTCAGTCCCTATGAGGCTGTGAAGCTTTATGTGGCATCAGGGGATGGCACCCTAAGTCTGCAGGACCTTGAGGGCAGAGCAGTGCAGGTCATCTCCCGTGTCTCGGACTGTGGCCATGAGTACCATAATGTTTGGTGAGAAGGGGGCACTGAAGATTCCTTGGGGTTAATGCTGCACTGCTTTTTGTGCTCTCTAACATCTTTGTATTTCTGGTGTTAAGAGACTCTTGGTAAGAATTGGTCCTGAGAGGGAACCTGGGGACAGGCTTTTGGTCCTGACCTTAGCAGTACAGGGCGAGTGACAGTCTAAGAAGCCATGGCACAAGTACACTTCTATAGTACTTGATGATGATGCCCGCATCTTCTGGTGTTGCTTTTTGGTAATTCCATCTCCTGTCTTGCAGATGCTGACAGCTTTTCACTTCATAAAGGGCAAGGTGAGAAGAGCAGGATAGCTTAGTCCTCTTCATTGTCGTCAGTGATCTTTTTTGTCTGCAACAGCTCAGGTAGCATAGGAAAGTCACAAAATATTCATGCACCTGAGTTTCATGTTAGTGCTTTTACCCTGCTGTACTTCTGGAGGCTTGACTCCAGCATAATTTATCTTTGCAAGTGAAGCTTTCCTAACAAGTTCCCAAAAGACTCCAGCTTTATTCTCATTACCTTTCCCCTCCTAGCAGGGCTAGGGTTAAGACTTGTGTCTTTATCAGTTAACTTTGTATTCAGTTTCCATTCTTGGAGCATGAAGTTGAGCCAGTTTGATGTGCAACTTTCCAGTCCAGAACTTTTGTCTTTTCTTTATTGCTGCTTCAGTGTTTTGTGAAAAAATGTAATTTAAAAGCTGTTTCTGTACATTTGTCAGGGTCACAAGTGTGTTCTGATCTTTCCCAAGGTGTGTCCATGTGCAGGCATCAAGTGGCTCTTAAAGCTTCTGTTATGTTCCATTGTCCTAATGTGCAACACTCAATCTAATGAACACTTCACAAACGACTAGGAAGGTATTTCATATTTATTCAGTCATTAACACAAAACAATGCTGATAAGCCATCCACCTTCTTGATAGTCAGGCCCGCACTACCAACCAGGAAATCTGTTACAGTCTCCCCTGTCAGGGACGAGGTGCGAACTGGAGTTCCGCTGCATTCACTTGCCTGTGGGAGGCAGCACTGATTTTGTGTCTTTCCCTCTAGTTGCTGGTACTGCAGTGTTGATGTTTCTGCAAACTGCCGTGCGGTGGTGACAGGAGATAATGTGGGCAACGTGGTCCTGCTCAGCACTTCTGGTGAAGAGGTTTGTATGGCTCCGTGCAGTGTTTCCTTTACAGGAGTCTTCGTCTGTTACATTCTTTCCTACACTACAGGGACCCTGAAAAGAGGAGTGAGTGCCTTTCAGCTCAGGAGATGAGTCTACTCATTGTCTAGGTGATGAGAAGTTCTCCAGTTCTGCCATTCACATTGTCTGTAATGGTAATAATTCCCAAATAGGGACTGCGTCCTACCCCATCCTTAACATGCTCCTTACTGGCCAGAGTAATTAATAGGGTAATGTCAAGACACGAGCACCCACTGTCAACAACCTCCACATTTCCAGAAACGTAATGCTCTGCTATAAGTCATTTAGGAGATAGCACTTTGATGTATACCCGTCCCTGACCTTGCATTAGGTATTTAACAGATAACTCCGCAAACGTTGGTATAGAAGTTGCACTGCTGCTGTTGGACACAAGAGGGCAGGCAGAGGCAGGCTGTGCTTTCCAGCGTGAAGTAGTACAGAAACCTGTTAGAGAATCCTTGGAGTGAGCCCTGCTTTCACATTGTAATCACCATTTCTCCTGCCTGTAAGGAAAGACATCTGTAAGAGTTTCTCACCCAGTGGGCTGTGGCCAGGGGCAGCTGTGTAACTTAGTGGTCAGGTCAAGCATGCTCCAAATGATTTGGGCTTATTCAAGATTAGTCACTTTCTTTCCTTTTTTCTCTCCTGAAAGAATGTGAGTCTTTTCTTCACTCAGAAGGTGCTCATTGTTGTAGAGAGGGTGTGCCAGCTTCACTCTTTTGATGAGAAATAAACTTCCAGCTTCAGATATAACTTTATTCTTGGCCATTTTATATCTATTTCTTCTTGTTAATTAAAATATTTCTCCTACCCTCATGTTTCTTTGCTGATGTATTTCTAGAAGCCAATTACATCTCCTCTCACCTTTTTCATTAAGATAAAGGAAGATTTTTTTGTTCCTTTACCACAAAGCAGGCCCTTCATCATATTATCTTGGCAGCACATGCTCTGTGCCTGTCTCAGTTTGTTTTAATCTTTTTGCAGGTGGAAAACTGGCAGCGTATAAGATATACCAGATGTGATCTTCTTTCCCACCATGAACCTGGAATTGTGTTTTCCTTTCAAATAGCTGTAATAAAATGGTGCATCAACGTTCTAGAATTAAATTATTATTTCCCAAGGTCATTCTTTCTTATTTCCAGTGGACGAACTCTTGGTGTATTTTAGAAGTTTTGTTACTCTGTAAATGTGAGACTCTGCATTAGTAAATCACTATTTTATTTCTTTAATTCAGATCTTGATTATTTTTTCTGTTGCAGATATGGAAGCTGAAATTACACAGAAAGAAGGTGACTCACGTGGAGTTTAACTCACGATGTGAGTGGTTGTTGGCCACTGCATCTGTGGATCAGACAGTCAAAATCTGGGACCTCAGAAACATTAAAAACAAAACTAATTTTCTTCATCTGCTTCCTCATGACAAACCTGTTAATGCAGGTGAGTTAAGGATTTAATTGCATGGATGTCAGCAGAGGGCCTGTTCATCTCAGCATTTAGCTGTTGTGGTAGTACTAGCTTTTGCTGAGATTTGAAGTTGTGCAGTAGCTAGTGGTACAGTAAGGAAGGTATTGAGAACATGTGGGCAGAGGCAGGCAGATAGAATAGCTGCAGCACAGTCTTAGACTTGCCATACAAAGTCCCTGTGCTTTGAGAGGTGAGTGTGGAAGAATAAGCAGTATCTGAGATTAGAAAAGTGAATGTGGCCAGTTCCTTTGACAAAAGAAGAGAATGGGACTCAAACCTCTGTTTTTTGGGTGCAGTTTTACCAGTTCTTGGAAGTCTAAACTGCAGGTGTCTGTCTCTGACTTTCCACTTATATTCAGTGAGAATGAGCAAGTTCTTTTCTTTGCATTGTCTGTTTCTGTGATACTAAAGTAAGAATACTGATGTCCTATGCGACTCAGCACTGTAGATTGCAGCTTATTTTTGTAAGAGCTTCATGTTTGAGAGAAGTCTTGTCTGTTGGGACACAGAACTGTGTTCATATCCCTGTTAAAGAGGTAGCAGTGGGTTTCCAATCAGAAAAATGCAACTTTTATGTTTCTTAAGCGACTTCTGTTTCTTGTCTGTCACAGCATAATGATGTTTTTGTTTGCTGTATTGTCGCCCTCTCCTAGCTTACTTCAGCCCAACAGATGGTGCCAAGCTCCTGAGCACAGACCAGCGCAATGAGATTAGGGTTTACTCATCGTCAGACTGGACCAGGCCACAGCATCTGATCCCACATCCACATCGGCAGTTTCAGCACCTCACACCAATTAAGGTGAGTTAAGCAAGTGCAGTCTAAGGAGAACATCTGATACTAGCAGCTGGCTATAAGTCAGAAATGTCTGAGTTCTGAGAAGGGTGGGTGTTCACACTGCTGAACCTCCCAGCAGAACATTGTTCTGAGGATACTCATGTTCCTCAAGCTGTAGAAACTCTTTCTCATGCTGCTGGTTATCTGGTGTTCATCAGTATGATCTCTGTCCCTTTCTCCTAACTTGCCATCACTCTCCTCTATGACTAGGCAACATGGCATCCTCGCTATGACCTCATTGTAGCAGGTCGCTACCCCGACCCTAAGTTCCCAGGATACACAGTGAATGAGCTACGAACTGTGGATGTATTTGATGGAAACACTGGGGAGATGGTTTGTCAGCTCCACGATCCAAATGCTTCTGGTATCATCTCGGTGAGTGGGGCACTGTAGCCAAAGGAACCACTATGTGTTGAATCACAGACAAGATACAGTTTAGGACTAGAACAATAGGAGAATAGGAGTATCCTCCTTACTTGTGACACACTCATACTTGTGTGGGGGTATGGCTGCCAGTTAAAGCTGCTGACTCAAGCAAGGCTAGTCCAAAAGTAAAAATACTCTTTAGGGAACATTAGCTTTTCCAGATGGTTTGTTGCTGTTATATAAGCTGTGGTACTCTTATGACTTCGTTATATAAGCGGTGAAGCTCTTGGAGACTGTGATTGTGCTTTCATTTTCAGCTCAACAAATTTAACCCGATGGGAGACACACTGGCTTCTGGCATGGGTAAGTAAAGAGAACCTGGGGCACTAAGCATGGGTGGGTTCTAGTCCTAGAAAAGGCCAGGCTTGTTTGCTGAGACTGAAACAAGTTGTGAGTGAGGGTTTCCCAAATTCTGCATGCAAGTAGTCCTCATTGATTTCTTAACTTGTGAAGGGGATCAAGACCACCTTTTCAGTCTTCCACCTTTTCAGTTAGGAAACAGGTTGCTTGTCATCATCTATGAATCATCCTCCAGAGCAGGGAGTCCGGCAGGGTGAGAATCCACCCTGTAGGAAGGACCTGATGCCATCTGCTGGTTATGTGTCACTGGCATAAAACCAGGGAGGAGGAGGGAAGCCTTTTCCTGCTAGGCTGTAACCCTCTCCATTTAATTTATGTTATTTCCTAGGATGCAGAGCCAAGATTATTCTTTTTTTTTGCAGGCTGTATGGGATTAAAGAAGCTGGCTATAGATTTAGGTCTTAGACCTGTGGCAGACAAGATTAGGAATTACTTATTTTTCTTATACAGATCAAATTTCCATGGCTGTGTGGAGATAAACATCTGTGCTTCTTTTGTATCTTGGAAATACCTTAAAACAGACAAAGCATTTTCAATTTCTGGCATTTAAGTGACATAGCATAAAGTATTTGATGCAGAGTTTCTGATGCACAGTGTTTAATTTTTCCTCTCAGGCTTTAATATTCTGATCTGGAGCCGGGAGGAGATGGTGGCCAAGAAACAAGAACATCTTTTGAAAGCCATGACAGAACAAGGGTTTGGAAACTGGAGTTTGTCCAGACATGGAGGGCAGAGGCAAGCAAACCCTGGGACAAGCAAACTCAAAGCTAACTTACTGTCTTGGGAGCCAGAGGAGACAAGAACAAAAAGCAATGATTCTAAATCACAGGGAAGGAAGCGAAAAGGGAAGGATCTAGAGAACTGATTCAGTATTTTGATGCTTTATAGATCACAGGGTACAAATTTCATGCTGGCAAGGAGCAGTATAAGCTGTGCAGGGCATTAGACTTCTTTGTCCTTCCTCCCTGGGATCTGATCTTGCTTTCCTGATTCTCTTTGCTTCCCCTTCTAGAATATCAGTACTCAGTTCCTCTTCCAAGTGGAGTTAGCACCCATTTTCTGAGGCCTTAACTGGAAAGATGTGCTCAGATCCTGCTGAAGTATCTGCTTGGAGCCTGTCACAACTGCTATCAGTTGTCAGAGGTTACTATTTCCTGTAGTCTGCTGTGGAGCAGCTCATGGCAGGATCTTGGCCTGTTCTAATCAAACAGAGCTGAGAAACTCCTTGCTAACAGATAAACGTCCTGAAAAGGTAGAATGTTCACAGGGATGAGGTGGTGGGTAGCTTGGGCTAGCCTAGGGAACACCAGCATCTACCATATGTAAGATCTTGGAAAACCTGCATTCGCCAAGACCTCAGCTTAGTCTGCTCTGTGCTTGCAGCTACTTAAGTAGACCATGATGATGCTGATGCTGCCAGAGCTCTTCACCTGACTTATAGGATGCAAGAGCGGTATGGAGCTGGAAATCTCCTGATTCTGTAGTTTGTATTTTCAGAGCTCTAAGATTTTTCTTGCAACTGATGAGGTAATTTTTTTCTTTTTACCCATGTCTGTGCATTTCAGGATGTTGCATAAAAGTGTTATGAAGCAGGAATTTCGTCAAAACACTCCTGCTTAGAGTCAAATCTCAAGACTACTGTTAAAAGTTTTGCTTTTTCTACTTTGTTTACAAGGCTGCCTGGGGTCTCATTGCTCTCCTAGACGTTGATGGATGGGAAAAGCTCCAGGGCTGCTCAGATTTCCTTATGTTCACTTTTATAGTTTGGCAGCATTGATATTAATAAAGTTTTCTACTAAACTAAAATTCTTCTTTGATATGGAAAGTGGCTGCTTTTGAGTAGTCTACTCAACTGCTTTTAAAGGGGAGAAGTTACTTTCTTGCAGGAAGGCTAGGTGACCTGCAGTAGTGGTATAAATGGAGTACTCTCCTCTGCAGTGGACCTTTCCACACTGGATAGGTTGCATTAGAAGCTGTATCTACACGTGGTTGATGGCATTCCAAAATAGTTTACCTCAATTTTCACTCTGTTGTAAGTGAGATTGTAAGTCAGGGAGGTACTCTGCGAGGAAGTATACTACAGTAAGTTCTGTTCAACACAGGGTACACTGATGCTAGCCCTGTGAACTCTTAGAGAAGAAAAGGAGTAGAGTTCAGTGTGGATTTGATTTTAATAATTAAATGTATTTGAACAATTACAGAAAGTCATTCACAGTCAAAAAGTCTAAATTATTGAAACCTTTCCTCTGTGTGCAAAATGTGTTGCCTTTAAAAAGATTGGGTCTGTTCCTCGTCAGTGCACTTTCTATTACCTCTTTCTTGTGCCTGTTTTTGCAGGCAGTATCTTTTTATTTATGACTGTCTTGCTGTGCAGGAGACCTAGATTATATCTTCAGAGGACACAGAGGTGAGGAAGATGCTGAGAACAGCAAGCTGCTTATGCTGATTTAGAGTTCCCATGCTGGCAGCTGCTGATTATGGTACAGGAGAAGTCCCCATGGTACTCCATAGGGGAAGAAAAGCAAATGTCTGTAACTGGTTTCTGCCACTAAGAAGGGAAAGGGAACTGCACCAGAAAAGGAAGTAGAAGTGGGAAGTGAATATGCAGCATCACCATGTGAGCAGCCTGTGCTTCTGATGCCTGCTGCAGTCTCTTGGTTTCTGCCAAAAGTTACAAGGCAGGTGGCGAGTACTTGGTGTGATGTTCCCTGTAGCAGCTGCAGTGCACAGAGAGACCAGCCTGGAGTAAAAAATTCCATTTTGGACAAAATGGCAAAACATGCCAAATAAAAGGGTCCAGTAACCTACAAACCCTGATCCTTAACGGTTTGACATTTGTTTGGGATCTTTACAATAGGAAAGATGAGAAGAAAAGCTACAGAAGATGGCATTTAATCTAGTCTTGGGTAAACAGCTCTGCTACATCTCTTTTAGTTGCAGTCTAAAACTGTTCTGCTAGTAAAGCATATTTTTTGGGCTCATAGCTGAAATCTGGACTGCCTGCAGTACTGGATATTCTCTGTAATTCATACTTGAAATTTGAAAGGTGAGGAAGTAAAATTAAAAGGCTGAAAGGGCCCAAGTTTCATATTTACAAGAATTCTCTCTCACTGCACAAGAAATGGGGTCTGAGTCTGCTATGGTCACAGGAATTCATCCCCCGATGAAGCTCTCAGTTCCTTTGGATAATATATAACCTACTCTGAGATGAATCCTAGAAACTACCGCCAGGTTTTCAATCTTGTCCTGATTCTGGTCCAGCCCTCTCTTGAACTACCTGAGGAAGGAAAAAAAAACACCAGTTGCCAGCAGCAACTACTTGGCAGCACTCTCAAGAAACACTTTTCACTGTCTGCCATCATCTGCAGCAGTGCCCTCTGCATGGGCAGTCTCTGTGTGCTGCTGGTAAAACGCCCCCTCTGCTTCAAGCCCAGCCTTCTCACTATCATCAGCCCAAGAGCTTGAGAAAGGCACTCAAAGCAGGCTGACACTGAAGAGAGATGCAACAACTCCTGACTGCACTCGATGTGGCAGCTGCTGGAGGCCCATGCCCCTTTGCTACAGTTGCAAGTGGTAACATTTACAGTCACTTGAAAGGAGGAAAACTTGACCATCTCCAACTGATCATGTTGGGAATCCCAGACTGATTAAGATGTATGAGGACTAAGGGGCACCACAAAGTATACTGGCTTCAGAGGTAAGGTGTCCTTTCCATTAGAGCAGTTCAGTCCTCTCTCTGGGACATCACCTTTTAGAAAGCATCCAAAAATCAAGTCCAGCTTCATTCTGGGAAAGAACGGCCTAAGCAGAATGCTCAGTAATTGAAGGTGCTCAATCATTCTTTAGAGGCAACACTACTCCCTCCTGCCTGGGAAGCAGTTGAAGCATTGTCAGGGCTGCTCTTCTCCCTCATTGGAAACGTGCCGGTACCCAGGAGGCTGAGATTGTATGCGAAAGAGTACAGTCAAAAGGAGGATTATAAGGAGAAGGAGAATGGATCCACACACAGCCAGACCCACAAATACTTCTGCAAGGGAGAAAACAAAGTGGTCAATAAGGTATCATCCAGGTTTTCTCCTTCTGCCACACTGGTCCAACCTGGGCTCACCTGTGTCATGTATGCTGCTTGCTACATGGCATTCTTGCTCCCAGTCCTGGGGAACAACAGTGTCTGTAAGTTCTAAGAATCTTTGCAGTGGACATTTATGTTGACAGCCAGGGACTGTCAAGGGAAAAGGTTCCTTCCCACTCTCGTTCCGAAAAAACATCTCCACAGAGAAGTTACTGAAAACAAAACATAGATAAATGTGGGTTATTTTCCCCCAGCTGAAGTCATTTCTTCCCAAACACTTAGCATGCACACCCTTTCCTTTAGTCTAGTGGTAGCTTTTTTCCTAAGAGCCTGCCACTAGGAGCAAGATTGCATCCCACTAGGACGGAGCACAGCCTAAGGATCTAACCCTTGGGGTGGAAACACAGGAGACATCTTTACTGCAGCCCTCACCCATCATCCTCTTGGTACAGCTCAAATAAATGACATGAAGCGTATGGTGCTTGAATCTTGTTGTAGACATCTAGAGCCATCTGCAGTGCCACAAGTGTGGTGTCATGCTGAGAAAGAGGGAAGAAAAAACAAATCAGTCACCCCTATGGATGTGGCAAGGCAGCTCAGAGCATGCCAGTAATGGACAGATCAGTGCTGAGGGCATACCCCCATTTTAATTTCCACGTGGAAGAAGGCACAGGAACTGTACTGCTAGAACAGTTATCTGTGACTTTGGCAGAGAAAGAAAGGAAGTGAAACAGTCACATAAATTCTGCACTGATTTTTTAAGAATTCATGTCTGGAGAGCAATGTGGAAGAGACAGAGGACTTTCCAGTCAGTAGGCTGCTGGAAAAGGGGGATGACTTTATCTACACTGCTGAAACATCCTATCTGAGTAGCATCAATCCAATGAATAATGCAGTTGCTTCCCAGTGTTTGCCAGTCTCATCCACAAGCCTGAGCTAACAGGAACTGGTAACCTGCAGAAGTTGGGAATTTTCCTCAGGAGCCCCACAGGAATGATGTCAGATGAAGCATATCTCACCCATCCAGAAGCAGAATGCCTATGTCCTGATCACTGCATGGGCCGTAAAGAAGCCATGGAGGGTTAAAACTATCACCAAGCCCAAATCTGCTGTCAGGAGGAGATAGATAAAAGCTATGCCCAAGCTCTGACTTACCGCTGAATAGACAAGTAGTTTCAGGTTCTGGTGGGCAGAAACATCTGCTGCTGCTTTTGTTAGGTTTTTCCTTATGTGATCCAGCAGGACCCCTGAGGAAAGGGAGCAGCTGGTAAGAGCAAAAACTAGATAGGCAGCATGAAGTTCCCTTCCCACTGCACTCACCGCCTTGCAGACGAGCTTTTTCTACCCGATTGTGGATCCCAAAAAGAAATTCAAACCCAAAGTCTTTTAGTTGCTTCAGCTGAGCCATGACATCTGGCGTCACCCATACAGGCAAATCCATTTTGTGTGCTTGCTAGAAGGAGAAACAGAATGCTCATCTACAGGTAGCATAGATCATAGATTAATCAGAGAATGGAATCAGAGTGTCTTAAGTCTCGCTCATACTGATATTGATTTCCTGTAGTATTTTAAACATGCCCAGAGTTAGATAGTTTGATATGAAAGATCTCTATAATTTACTTTGTCGTGCTGTGTAGTTACACACAAATGAGCTTGTGTACAACAACGCTGTCTCTTGGAAGTGTGACCTTTTACTTCAACATTACCACAGCACAGCTAACCTGTTTTTTTTTGTTTAAGCCTTCATGGGATGTGCTTTCAACACAACTTGATACAAATAGAGAGTTTGATGTCCCACCCCATACAGTAACAGGGTAACATCTATCTCTACTCTTTCTCTGGCATAGGACTTTATAATAGGTCAAAAAAGACATAATGTGGGTGAGCCCTGTTTACAAAGAAGAATAGTATTTTCTTTTAGAGATGGCATTAACCAGCACAAAAGGTAGCTGACCTAAAAAGTAAGAGAGGTAAAGGCAGAACCAGGAAGAGCCCTATTTTAAGATCCCAAATTAAATCATAAAGTTAATGCTTTCTGATGTGATTTCTACCACCCTTTACTCAGACTTGTCCACAGAGAACTAAAGATTTCAGATTGCAGTCTTTTATTCTTTTCTATAGACTTTCAAAAGAGGTATTTGTTATACAGTTTGCAGTTCTATCTGACATGAGCTATAGGCTCAAAGTGGCAAAAGCACCAGGTAATCTTGGCACATGCCTCTAGTGCCTAGGAACTGCTATTATTCTGAAATTTGGAATGGTGAAAAGTTGTTTTAAAGCACTTTGCAAAATAGTTTTCCAGTAAATCCAGTGAGTCCTAGAAACTAAATTCCCACACCTCTAAGATAGTGGTGAAACTTACTTCACAGAACAATGTGTCATACACGCTCCAAACAGACTCCAGAGAGACATCCCGGATCCCAGTTTTGTTTGCCACCATCTGCAGAAATTGCTGTAGGTATGAGAAAAGAGAGGGGTTTTCTTGTTTCTAATCTTATGTTGTGTTACATGCAGAGGTATTCCTAGCCTATTCTCAGAGCTCTGGATGTAAAGAGGTGATAATATTTTAACTGTAAGCCTAAGACCACCTTATGTCGTGTAAATAATCACTCACCCAATTCTCTTTTGTCTTATTTACATATTCTGCTGAGTGCCGTGTTTCCTTCTGTAGCTGTTCATACCGTGGACAGGGGGTCAAAGGAAACTTCAGTAGCTGAGCAGAGACAACAAAAGCAGCTAGGTCATCAAGAACACTGAAGCACAGAATTTGCAGTCAAACACAACTGTAAGGAAACCCTGACTTGTGGAATGCACCTATAAAAAGTTGAGTATTGCCTTATAACATCGTCCAGATCATGTGTGGTCTGCTGAGGTGCTCCAGCTAACATGTTGAGTGAACATGGCCCCTGAATTCCTGTCTTGTTCTAAGAACAGAATCTTTGCAAAGTAGATCCCAGGAAAAGATCAAAAAAATCAGAATTGAAACTGGAACAAGCATCACCATGCCACACTATTTGAGTAGTCAGTACATATCCTTGAGAGTAACTTACCCTTTCCTCAGACTCAGGCACTGTGTGCACAGGGATAGGCTGCCAGGAGATGTTAGGGTTGAACACCTGTTGTCCCTCTGGGGGATACAGGCCTGCTAGATTGGCCTCCGCGCTCATCAGCGTCCGATCACAGTCAGTGCTGCGGATGAAAATCTGCCAGGACAGGGACAAGCACCATTAGTAATGCTACTGTAAGTAGTGATGCTTGCACAGGGATAACACACTTGCCGAGAAACATTGCCAAGTGTCCTGCAGCAGCTAATCGTGGACATCAAATAAACCAGAGCCGAAGTGACCCAACTTGCCAGTGTCAGCCTGGACAAAACTGTGAGAAGAGATACAAAGACAATTTGATGTGTAATACTGGAACAGTCTGTTCTGGATCAGTGAGATAGCTGGATGCACTAGTTATAGATAGAAAGGAGTCTGAATATAGTAAAAAAAACAGCAAGACACAGATGGAGATAATGATGGATATAGATAGGAAAAGCACTGTGGGCAAACTATATTCAGTTCTAGAGACAACCTTTTGTGGTCATGAAAAAAACAAACCATCTTCTCCAAGCCTCAGTTCTTCTGTGTAAGAAATGAAGACAAGAGTGATCTGACTAGCAGGACAGGGAGAAAAGGAGCTAGGATTTTATTTATCCACTGTGGTCTCTTGGGATTGATGGACCAGGACTCAAAGATTCCAGAGCTCATAGAAAGAGAGATCTGAGCCAAGGAAAAAAAAATAAAAAAAGAAACAAGAAAAATACAGAAAAGTTCAGAAGGTCAAAATGGCAAAACTTTGCTATTCTGGTACCAGAAATACACTTAAGGCGAGACTGGAGAGAAACCAGTGGTAAACCAAGATGAATGCACAGGAATAATAATAGCATGCTGGATTTTAAACATCATCAGTAAAAGGTCTGAAGAATGAAATTCAGTGTCAAGACTGGGATTCTTTTAAGTTAGAAGACAGAAATGAGAAAAAACCACATGTGCTCACTCTGGATAGCATCTCCCAAGTGAAGTGCATCTGAAAGCTTAACAGTCCATTTTACCTCCTAATTGTGGCTTGAAAAACAACTGACCCTGTACTCATTAGACAGGATTGCTTTCATCCTCTGTCATAAAAACCAATTAAGCCCTAAAAGTACATGCTTCCTTCAGCACCTTTTGCCTGGGCTCCAGCTTGTCGCTGAGTCAGGTGACAGATAGTCATGTGGTGTCACCCAGAGGCAACACTTCTTATAAAAGAGGTTGCTCAACGGGTGCAGTGGTTCGGGTTTGGTTAGCAGAACAGCTTTTGTTTGCATATGCCTTGGTTTGTTTTTCCTTCTCAAGCATGAGAAAGAAAACAGTTTCAGCTGGCAAAAGCTCAGAAGACTGAAGTATGTTTGGAAAGGAACTACTAAGGAAGGTTAAAGGATCCGTGTTTGAGCTGATGCTGGAAGTTTTGTTGATGAAGCAAATGTCACAGGGACATAATCTGTACTATGTTAAGCTGGGTATTCACTGGGGAGCTTAAAAAAGGGACAAAGAAAGACAGAAAATCATATGGGGCTTCTCAGTTTTGACTCTCTAAATGAGCTCAGATAAAATAACTTGAAGACACTGACTCTGTAGTGGAGCAAGGAGGCTTGACTGTCTACTGTCCATCTGCACCACATGACAGCAAGACTTTCATTGTGGCAATTGTCCATGTTGCAGTTGACTCTTTAATCGATCAACATTTCCTTACTTTTTGTCTGAACTTTTAAGTTTTCCTGTGTCCTTAGCACATGGTCCCACAATGACTCTAACATTTCATAAAAGAAACCATTCCTCAAGAACTGCTAAAAAGTGTGGCAACAGCCCGGAGAGGGAAATTAATAGCTTTAGGGAACTGAAGCAGCTGATAATTTACAGGTGGAAACAAAGGAGAGTCACTTCTGGTAATTACTGTTTATATGTACAAGCTTCCACGAATCTGTACCTGAAGTGCATTAAAGAAGGGAGGGCAAATACGATCTGCTTTCTCATCAGCTGGTTTGACAGAAAAGTAACCACACAATCCCGAGTAAGAAACGAATGCCAGCTACACCACAGCATTACTGTTTTGTCCGCTTGACTTCAGAGGAAGCCGCTTTGGTAATCTCGCAGCGGAGCCGCTGCTCCACGGCCTCTGGCTGGGTTGCCCCAGGGCCCGCAGCAACAGCAGGCTGCCCCATTCGTCCTCCCCAAGCGGGCAGGCTCACAACAAAGCCTGCACTCGGCCCCCTCTTCTCCATCGCGGCAGCCTGCGGTGGAAACGGGCTACAAATAAAAACACTTTTGAGAAGAGACCCGGTGCCGGTAGAGTTTCCCCTCCGAAAGAAACCGCTCAGGGCGAGCGCGACGCTTCTCGCCGTCTTCCCCCCTCCACCCCACTGCACTCAGCTGCCACCCGGCGCCAGCGTCCCAGCTCGAGCTCCGGTGCCGGCGCGACGGCCGACAGCACTAACCTCCTGCCGCCGGTAACTGGCACTGAGAAAGTCGCGGTAGCGCTGCCGCAGGACCTGGCCCAGCTCCCACTGCTGCCGCATTCCCACCTGAAACAGCAACGGGCGTTACCGACGGCGCCGGCTCTGGCCGGCCCCACCACCCGCCGCGGCCGCACACGCACCTGCGTGAGCTGCCCAAAACCCTGGGGCCAGGCACTTTCTTGGTAGGGGTCCCGTGGGTAGGCCTTGATGGGCGAGCGGTCTCCGTGCCGGTACACCTGCAGGCAGCACCACATCATACCTGCCCGGCCTGACCAACCTCGTGGGCTCGGCCCGGCTTCCTCCTGCCGCCCCCCTGCCCTCTCACCAGTGTTACAAAACGGAGACTGCGGGACTGGGTGGATGGCGACTGCAAGCAGAGTGCCAGGAGAAGCAGGATGACGCCTCCCCAGCCGCACCTCGCGGAATCGGCGGCCATGGCGCTTCCCCCCACCTCCGCCACCGCCCGGAACAGAGCTACTGGCGATCACAAGCCCGCACGAACACAGTTTATCTGCGCACAGCAGAGGGGCCGCTGTCGGGCCCGGTGGCCGGCACTTCCGGCAGGGGCTGGAGCCGCGCGGACCCCCGTGTCCGCCTCAGTCCCCGTGCGGAGAGCGCGTGCGCGACCGGGACCGGGCGGCGAGGGATGATCGGCGGCCCTCGGGCTGGTCCCGGCGGCTTCGCGGGATGTGCTCTGCCCCACTCCTCGCGGGGACAGGCACGCCTCGAACGCGGCGACTAACGTAGGACAGGTTCGCTGCGCTCTGTGAGGCCGGGCTAGACCGAGGCGGTGGAGGGGGGGGGCCGGGCCGGGCCGGGCCGGGCCTCAATCGGGTCCCAGGGTCTGCTCCCGCCTCCTAATGGGTGGAGGCGGAGCCGGCCTGCTGCAGGAGCGTCGGGGCCTGTTTGGGAGCCGCGTACGACCGGGTCGGGCCTGCCCGGGTGACGGCGGCATTCTGCGCTTGGTGTCGGCACTTGGAAGCGCGACGGAGACGTCCTCGTGGGCTTTAGCCACGTAGGTGATGGTCGGTGAGTGAGGGTGGTGAGAGTGTGAGAGTGTAGTTGTTTGTCAGCGTGCGGAACGTTGCGGCTCCTCGCGAATAAAGCTTTACCTCAGGTGACTCTCCCCGGCGTGCAGTCATACGGCGGCTGCTCTTGAAAAGAGAATCAAGTTTAATGATTTTGTGGCATCGTCTGCGATCACTTGAGTAAAGTCTTAACGGGCAGAAATAAGGAAAACGTGCTGGCAAATACGACCTGGCTGCCTGGCTTGGTGGGACGTTCGTTAATCGTCTCATCCCTCGAGTCAGCCTAAGGATGTCCGTGTGAGGGTGAAAATCTGCTGACTCTTGACAAAGAACCTGTCGTTGGCAGGTTTTGCTCGGGTTTGTCATTCCTTACAAACCTAGATGGAATTACATGAGCAGTGTGAGCAAACCTTGGCCTTCTGCTACCAGATGTGCATCTGCTGGATTGTTGACCACAGATTTGGTAGATGCCATTTAAATAGGGGAAACATAGGTGATTAAATGAATTATATGAGATTTATTGCTTGTCTCTGAGTACTAGTGCGTGGAGATTCTCAGCTTTCACTTTTAAGAAGAGGAGAAAACATAGCTCTTATGTTTGCAAGAAAAACGTGAGAGTCAAATCGCTCAAAATCAGCCCTTTTGTATATGTTTCTTTGCTTAAATTTTTACGTGTTTTTTATATATCTTGGGGTGCTGAACTGCATATGACACAGGCGTTATGTTTGACACGGGAAGGTCAGCTGGATGGAATACTGTGATTAAGTTGCTGGAAGGCGTTGCAGATTTGCGCTATCCCGCCTCCAGGAAAGCGGCATGTTGTATTTTTTGCCGATGTTGTACCACTGCAGCGTGTAAAGAAAAGGTTGTTTGCAGACAGGCTACACGTTTCTCCATCTTTTGTACTGCTCTTCTGACTCGGCTCCACTCCGCCGAGCTGAGACGAGGGTAGACAGACAGCGGCGGCTGGGCGGGAAGGTGAAGCTGTGAGCAGTAGCGGCCATGGGAGAGCGCGGGGACGAGGGCCCAGAGCCCTCCATGGTGGCAGTTCCAGCGCCCGGACCGGCCGGGCGGTGCGCCGTCTCCGGAGGTAGGCTGGCTGGCGGCCTTCGCCTCCTTCCGGGCTCAGTAGGCGGGACCGGAGAAAGAGCGGCTGGCGCACGTGACGCGCGGGGCTGCGCCGGGAGTGACCTCACCGGAGCTCGGTTGCGGCGTCCCACTGGGGAGAGCACCGGGCCGGGCCGCCCCTCCCGCCGGCAACTCGGGCACCTGCGCCGCGGGGGGCGGCGGCCTCCGCAGCATAGCGCCGGAGAACCGCGGCGCCGCTGCCAGTAACTTTTCTTCCTCGTCTCTGGCGGTGGGGGGCGGTGTTTCCGTGACTGACGGCGAGGGAGGCGGACGCGCTCTCTGGACCCGTGGCCTGCGCCGGCCGGAGCCGTGGCAGCGCTTCCCGGGAGCGGGCGGCTTTGGAAGGTGCTGGAAAGGAGAAAAACAGCGTGTGGCCTGGCGGGCCACGGGCCGCGCTGGCAGTGGCCAGCAGGCCCGAGTGGCGCTTCTCTGCTGGCTGCTCGGCGGAACCTGCCGGCCGGGCCCCGCTGCGTCGTGTGCGGAGGGTTTGGCCTCTTGGCCTGAAGAGCCGAGGGCTGACAGCGACCGGTATTGGTGTAGGTGGCAGCAGAACTCGCGATCTTGGGCTAGCGGCAGCTGCGCATTGCGGCTGCTGAAGAGGGTCCCCCTGCTAAAGAGGTCGGAGAAAGGGTAGAAGCGACAGGTGACTGGACTTAACAAGTTAAAACAGGCGTTCAGGGAAGCGATATCTACTACTTATGGCTGTTACTGCACATCCAGGGATGCCGTCAGGTGTAGCGTGGAGCTGTTTACTTGCTTTGTGGTGACTTGCTAGCTTTCCTCTTGTCTTCTTTGCTTCGCTCTGCATTTATGTCATTCAGTTGTTGCATCCTGTCAGCCTAGTTCATGAGCCTTCTGGGACACAAACATGTCAGTTATGTGGTGCTGTTAAAAGGTGACTGTTTTTATAGTGAGGATTCTTCACTGTGCCCTTTCACTACTGCTCGTTATGCTAGGGCTCTCAGATCTGTTTTAACAGGTAGTTTTTTGTGTACTAGAAGCAAATGCTGGATCACCAGTAAAAGATAAATACTTTTATTTCCTGAAACTTCCCCCTCTTCTTTTCTTTTTCCTAAGGGCATTGCTGGGTTCTTGAGTGGGCTTTTTTGAAGGACTCTCCAGCACTGAGTCACGTTTCTGTCTAACCGTTTGGATCACTGTGCATAAGCTGGTTTCTGGCTATGACTGCGGGTTATGTTTGACTGTCAAGAAGAGTGCTCTTGGCTCTGCTACTAGTTCCAAGGTGTGTCTGCTGTTCCACATGTGTGTAGACATGGAGTGTCTACTGTTCCTCATATGTCAGGGTGAAGGCTGTATCTGAAGACAGACATAAGAAAAAAGAAAAGTGTTTTTTTTTTTTTTTAATTTAGTGATTGATGAGCTTGGTTTGTGGTGCGAGGTCTTAAGACACAACTCCTGCTGGGGTAGAAAAAAAGTCTTACGGTTAGAGAAGCTGATATGGTTTGAAAGTTTCATTAAAGTGTTGCTGAGCAAAACTGTTCTTACCTTTGGGCTGTGGAAAGAGGGCATTAGACAATGCATGCATTGTGCCAGGACCATATGGAGTTTGCTTTTGCTGTGCTTCTTCACTATCACACCTGTGGCACATTCACCAGAAGATTACAGCTGCTGCGAGACTTGCAAGGGCAGAGTGACTGTGTGGCTTCTTGGTAGAACCCATGTTTGGTACTGAGTTCTGTTACATTCCTTCTCATATGTGCATACATCCCTGCATCTTTCTTCATATAGGAAAACCAGCTTTTGCAGGAGAAATGCAGGGTGAAAATAATGAACAAATGTTTCCCTTCAACCCTCTCAAAAATGAAAGATGAGGAGAGCAAAACCAAACCAGCCTTGGGTAGGACAGAACACGAGTTATTGTGGAGCTGCTTGGGAGGAAACCTTGCTGAGGAAACCTTCAGCCACTTGTATTGTGAAAGGATACAAGAAGAAGTATGGTACCAGGGACTATATATAGAAATTGCCTAATCTTAAAGAAAAAAAAACAACCCACACCAGAAAACTTTATCACTGAATTAGTGTGTTCTCACTGTGTGCCCTGGGTTACCATCACTGCTTGTTTCCAGTTATGGCTGTCACAGTTCTCTACACTTTGTCAACGTTGTTCCCTTTACTGTCTGGCTGTGAGATGAGGCAGGTGTGCAGAACAGGCATGCAGCCCTACAAGTACAAAGCATGAGCTTACTACCTTATCCTGTTCTCACACCTGCAGGAAAGGCTGTGTTCCCAGTGTGTTAAAGTGCTCTTGTTGAATGATCTATTGGTGACAGTCTCAAAACTCATGTCTCTTGTAATACGTCTGGTCTGTGAATGTATAACTATCAAGACTGACAGTTTTCAAAATGTTAAGTTCTGAGTGTAAGACCTTTAACTGTTCCTGGTTTTCAGAAGTTGTGTTCCCCTCTGTCCAGGGAAAAGCATAGAATATAATGTACTTTGTTTTGAACAAATGCATTGAAGGGTGATCTTGCTTTCTACTCTGGAAGCAGCTGCTGTGAAAGTCTCATTGTTGCAGATCCGTGGGTCTTTGCATGTTGAATAGGAAAGCTTATCAGACTGTGTGCCATGCTCTCCTCTCCCCCCCCCCCCCCCAAGTAATAAGATTGACAGACATGACAGTCGTAGAATCAACCAGGTTGGAAGAGACCTCAAAGATCATCCAGTCCAACCTATCCCCCAGCCCTATCCAGTCAACTAGACCATGGCACTAAGTGCCTCATCCAGGCTTTTCTTGAACACCTCCAGGGACAGTGACCACCACCTCCCTGGGCAGCCCATTCCAATGGCAAATCACACTTAAAGAAAAAATCAGTTTCAGAGCTGAGGTGAAACCTGTTATAGGTATCCCTGCCTTTGACAGGATTAGAATGTCCATTAGAATGAATGGAACTAGATTACCTTTAAAGTCAACCTAAATCTATGGTTCTATAGAAAGGGATATTGTTTAATAGAGGGAAAATGTTCTACTGATTTGCAGCTGGATATGTTGCCTTGTTTTCCACACAGCCTAATATTTTTAAGAAGGCAGAATCACATTGTCTTGGCTATGGAAAGTATCTCTGTGGGAAGGAGCTTTATTTTAGGAGGAAGTTTGGGGGAATGCTTGCTCTTGACAGGTAGAGGTCTACATTTAAGCTGCAAACTGGTTGAAGAGTACAGCACTGTGCGTTTTCATTGTGGTTACTGCAGCCGGAAGCCATAGTGCAGTCAGTTAGGTTTGAGAGATAGTATTGTTAAACTGAATGATACTGCTCACATTCTGTCAGATCTTGAAAAAAATCTCTATAAATCACTATTAGAAGTGATTCAGTGGATTACCTTAGAATTCCTTTGTGGTTTTTGTCCTTTGACTTCTTATGCAGGACAAAATGCCTTTTATCCACTTTTGGAGCATGGACATGGTTCTTGCGTTGTCACTAAAAAAGAGACACTCAGTGAGCCAGTATATCTGGTACTTTTTAGGTCTGTGTGTCTCAAACCCAGATTTCCTGTGAAGCAAAATTACATGTTTTATTGAGTATAAAAAAGAAAGTGTTAGGGTGAAATACTCAATTTGCATATAATTTCATAAATCATTTTGAAATGTACAGTGTAAGACTTTTAAGTATCTTACTTGGGGAGGGAAAAGGCTAGTTAGGGTGGTGCACAGTGGAGGACAGAGCACCACAGACCTTCCAGTATGTTTAAGGGAGGAGAAAGGATAAATGGGTGAGTGACTAGTGAAGAGGGAGTGAGAAGTCAGAAATTGGTGAAGAGAACAGTGTTAGAGAATGAGAAATGTTACTCTTATTTTTGAGACGCCAAAACTGGAGGATTAAGTAGAGCTATCTTGTGGCATGTGAGGATCAAAGCAATTTAAAAGCCATACTGCAGCATCTGGTTGTATTGTGTACACATAAAAACCTCCCTGAGGTGTAAATAAAAAGGTGTTTGTTGAATGTCCAACTGATTACTAAAGCAAATGACTGGCAAGAGAGCAGGCATCTGGTTTAATTTGTTTGGCTGGTTTTGTTTGTTTGTTTTGTGGTGTTGTTGTTTGTATTTTTTATTTAATTTGGAAAATATACTTGTAAAATTTCTTGCAAGGAGTTGAGCATGGAAGTTGTATCCTCTCTCCCTCCAGGGAGAGGGGTAGCCTTGGCATGCTGTTCCTACCACAACTATGAAACAAACGAGGTTAATTGGTTGAAATCAAGGCTTCCCACTTGCTAATTCAAATCATGATTGAAGTTGATGATTTAAATAATTCATGTAGGCTTTGTTTTGCATTTTGTTAGTTTCTCAAAAGGAAGGTTCGTTTCTAATTGGTTAGACTAATTTATGAGTACTTCTTGCTGAACAGGATGATACAGTGTACCAGCATACACCCCTTTATGCTATTGTATCACAGTAAATGTTTACCTTAGAAAATGAGAGCATTTACTAAGTGAGTAATTTCTTTACTCATGACTTGTACAAAATTGTATTTGAATATTTATTATAGTTCAAATTCAATATGCAATGTAAAAAACTAATTAGACTATAATCATGCAAGTCACGCACTGGCTGCATAAGAGAAAATATGCTTGCTGGAGTGTGTGCTATTAAAAGTGACTTATTTTAACAGGGTAGTGTTATCTGTACTTGGCAGAACGAACTGGTTGGTTTTGGTCATTGTGTGCTTCCAGATCTTAGAAAGAGCATAACTCATCCTCCCTTGGCTTGGTAATATTCAGTGGCTTGGTAATATTCAGAGATTGGAAGAGAGAAATACCTCCCTCCCTGCATTTTATGCTGCCTTTGAGTGAACTCAACTAATTTGATAAGCAAGTTGAAGAAGCTAATATTTCTGACTTTTTAAGAACTAGTTGTTTTGTAATATAGTGGATTCTGATTCTCTGAACTTAGTCACTTAGGATCCTGAGTTTAGGGATTATGCTCTTTAAACATTCTCCAGCAACCATGTGCTGTGGCTAGAGTGGGTGGGTGTTTGAGTGATTGTTTTAGGTTCTATCATAAATTGTCATTAACTTAGAAAGCGAATGAGTGTAATCTTGAAAAATGTGTGTAAAATCCACTTAAAGGAAAATGTTTGGAATGTAAATAGTTATTTAGGGCTCTTATTAAATGAGCATGAAGAGGTAGGCTTCTGCAATACCTTTGTAGTGTACCAGAAATGCGCCAGGCCCTAAAGGACTCCACACGCCATGCCAGTGAATTTTCCAGAGGGGTTTTGCAGTCAGGTTGTCAGATGAACACGTGTAATTGAGCACCTACCAGCAGGAACCCACGTGGAAATGTTTGTGGGCACATGAAGTTGCACTGAATAGCCTATAAGACTTGCTCTGATGGTGCTTGCCTTAACACGCAGGTACACACAGTGTCCTGTGGCCAGCCCTCCTCACCAGCATGCTTTGGCTTGCAAGAGTACTGCCACCAAGGCAGGGCAGCTCACTCAGCTGTGCACTTAAGGGTAGAAGGAGAAATTCTCACCTTGCCTTCAGTTACCAACTTGGTAAATCTGGTGTGCTGATTGACTTTTTCCCAGGCTCAGCCATTGTCTGTAGATGATGAGTAATATTCTGGTTTCTGTAAAGTGGTTCTAAAGATGGCTTCTGTGTTTACAGCTGGTGAGGAGAACAGATTCTCAGGCATCTGCAGGAAGTCCTAGAGATGATTTTAAGGTCCATGTGGCATTCCAGTAGGCAAAGTTGCACTGCTAGACCTTTAAAAAACATGTCAGACCCCCTTCCTTAGCAAAAGAAGAGGGAACTTCTGCTGTGAGATATGTTTAAATATGTAAAATACTGGAAAAGATTGATTGTATAATGTAGCTTCTTTTATCTAGGTGTGTCAGAGAAGAGGGGACTTTCTGAGCTATGTGGGACTGAAGAAAAATTTTCTCTTGGTCTCCATAAAGTTCCCAAGTTGTTGTTTGTTTTTTTCCTGGAAGTAGAGGAGGAGTGAAGAAAGCACAAATTCTTGCCTGAAGAAATTCTCTCAATTGCCTGGACTTTGAGGGCATTTTCTATCATGCTACTATTAAGCAGCAGGCTGGGGGTAATGACTGAAGAAGACACAAGAAGAGACTGTAAACTTTGTCCTCCCTTGTTTCACTATCATCCTCAACTGCTACTCCCTAATATTTGCTCTGGGTGTTGTCTTTAGCAGTGTCCCAGATCAGCAGGCGTTCCCCACCCTTCTCCCTTGATACAAGGATCAAAATAAGAAATCTAGCCACCTGTTGGCTTTGCCCCTGCTCCCACACACTTGTGCTCACATTTTCCAGCACTCATCTCGAGTTCTTCGTTACTTCTGAGAAGTCAGGTGATAAGAGTTCTCTGACAGCATTACCTTTGCTTGCTTGCTTCATGCAGACCCTGCCAGAGCATCAGTCTTTACAGGACCTGGTTTATCTGTGTATCATGTGTGATGGCTTCCTTCTTCTTGTGGCAGAGTAGCACTGGAGTTGAGGATGAAGTGGGTTTGTGTAGCACAATGTTTGTGAGAAGTCCTCACAATCTGATGGTTGTGGTTTTATTGCTTTTTATCTAATAGGGCCTTTGTGCAGGGTTTTACTCTGTTCTGGGCTACATTATTTAGGTAATAAAAAAACATTTATCTGTTAGCACCATCGGTCTCTGTGCCTTACTAGGGCACTTTCTGGGTGGATGGAGGTGAGTCCTCCTGGAAGCTTGGTGATAACTTGCAAGAAAATTGGTGGCTCTGGTTTCCCATCTGGTGGGTGTGCTGTGAGTGCAGCCATTTCACTGGTTGGTGTTTGAGCGCTGGACTCCTGTCTGGCTCTGGACTGTTTTCCAGCTGAGTATTTGTGGTGATGTCAGGCAGTGTGAGAAGGGAACATGACTTGGCAGGACAAAGTCTGCAGAAAGTTCAGCTCCACATTTGGCCAAGAGCCTCAGAGGGAATGAGATCTACAAGCACATTCTGCTTTCTACACAGCCTGTCACACGCCCTCTCACATGCTCCCTTCCTGTCACACAGATCCTCTTTCTCTCATTTTCAGACCTTTAACCCTTCCCTCCTAGCTTCCACCCTGTGGGTTTATAAAAGAAAAAAAAACTCCTTGTTTTGCCATTGTTGTACCTTGTAAGGTAGTTTAGTTGCAGTGACCTCCAAAGCAGAAGTAGACTTTACAGGCCAGAATCCAGCATAGTAAAGATGAAAACAGGGCAAGTTCACTTTGCAACAGAGCTCTTTAATAGTCATTTATCCTGACCTACACCCATATGCTAGTTTTCACTGTGTTTCTTTACAGCATTTCTGATCTCTTTTCTTACTCTAGATTTGAGTATGTACATATACTGCAGGGTGGGAACTCCTGCCTCTCTTCTTCTGCTTTTCTGAGAGAATTATTAGCAATTACCCCAGTAACGGTTGAGTGGGGAATGGACTAATAGTCAAGCTTGCTTTGAAGCAATTTAAAACTGTTACACTACTCCTCTGATGTGTTCTTTATGTGAGTATTTCTGTGACACTGTCATTTCTTCCTGACCTCTATGCTGCATCTAGGGATGATATTTCTATGAATGGGAACTTTTCTGTTACTACCCTTAAGGGAATCTTAATGAGTTCCCTCATGGTTTTGAAATTCAGTATTGTATTTCGGTTTTGCCTGTGAGCAGTAGCATTTCTTTTGAGTGATGCTTTTAGTTGGGATGGTTCTTGGATACAGAATATTATGTAGATACATTATAAAAAGTCTGTTTCCAAGAAACAATCTTGTTTCAGTTATGATGATAAGCAGTATGCTGCTGAAAGTGGAGGTGGGAGGAAAGGAGGAAATTGGAAAAATGAACAAACAGTTGTGCCATGAACTGCTGCCCCATTTATTCTTTCCTCTTTTGCTGTCATCCTTAATGTTCTTTCATTTTGTAGCTGCTAGACCAGTTTGAAAGAAAATGGTTTGGACAAGGACTTTTTAAGTTCTTTTTCTGTTTTGGCTGTGATACATCCTACAGTTTTGTGTGCCCTTTGTTTTCCTGATGAAGTATTGCAGCTGCTGCTTAACTGCTTTTATTTTTTAGTAATAATTCATTGCTGGTAGTGAATTGGGCCATGTTCCTGCTTGGAGCAGTCAACAGCAGTTTGATACACTGATGTTGAAAGCTGGGCTGAGACAGCTTGGGGAGCTGAGCATAGTTCCCTTTTGTGATGGTGACTGATAAAGGCACTTGGGTAGAACAGGTGTGGGTCATGAAATGTTAATCCCTTACTGCATAGTTTAGCAGAGTTTTTTTTCTTAATAATCAAGTAAACAGTATGTTGTGTAAGTATTTGTCATTAACACTTTTCTATATGCAGAAAAGAGGCCTGCAGAAAAAAGGTTTGTTGTACTCTCTTTAGGCATTACCTAGTTGGTTCTTTTATTGCTTATGGACTAGGTTTAACCCTTTTTCCTGGAATCTCCACTGTCAAGATGTTATTTTGGATATTCATTCTTGCTTTTTTCTTTTTTTAATTAAATTCTTATCTCTTCAGTTTGGAGATGTCATTGAGATGACATCTCAGATCTGCCATGAGTCAGCCCTTGTGTTCCCTGAAGCAGAGCTGTAACATCTATGGAACTAGGAGTCATAAAGGAGGAATGTAGAATCCAACACCTGTAGTGTGGTACTCCTGTGCATTTCCATAATGATTGAAGAGAGAGACTTCTCTCACTCTCAGCCCCCCCCACCTGCTTCTGTGCAAGCCCCCATTTTGGAAAAAGAGGGTTTTGAGCCTAACAGGTTGTTGTTATTCCCTCTGATCTGTGTGACACCATGTATTGCCTGTGTCTTTTACATTCTCTGCTCTGGGAAGACTAAGGAGGCTCTGGGTCTTAAAGCTGTTGCTTCAAAGAGTGGCTGGCAGTTAAGTTTCAGGTAGCTCCGTATAATTGTGTAGAGCAAAGTATTGACTGTTGAGCAAAGCTAGAGAAGGAATCCAGAAAGGAAAAGTTTCTGGGCATGTTTTCCATGCTGCCCATGCAGTGGCATTTATAAAGAAATTGAGGTGTTGGGGTCAGATCTCATCTTCAGACTCCAAGTAGGAGGTGATGAGCTGTCACTGCACATAGGATGTGTAAGAGCTGATCTGTGTCAGGAATAATGAGCTGCAGACTTCTCAACTTCAATTTTCCAAAGCAAGGTCTTGATAATTAGCAGATTATTTTGTAGTAGGATGTTTTCTAGGTTGCTTGAGTGCTCTTGATGTTTGACTGAATTTTTAATTTTTTTTGTAGGGGTGATGTGTGTGTCTGGTAGTGTGGTTGGAAGTGTGAAAAGACTACACTGTTATCCAATACAGAGGCCCTGGGGAGAATAAAAGCTTAATTTGCTCAGGAAAATTGTGAGTGATACTAGCAAAAGAACGCTCTTGCTGCTTTAAAGTGAGTTTCCACAGGGAGAGTTTGGTATTACAGCTGATGCTGACAAATATATTCTACAGACAAGGCTCCCTTTTTACCAGTCAGTGGCAGTGAGCTACCCTTTGCTCCTCTGCTAGCAGAGAAGGGGTTTTGCTCTGGTCTGTGTGTTTTCATCTTGCTGGGAGGAGCACAGCTGGGATTTTTCCTGTTGGAAGCCCCCATCAAAGCCTCAGTTGTGCTTCTTGCCATGTGAAGATTGGTGCTGATAGCGATGTTGAGCTGTCAATGAACTGGATTTACAGCACAGGGGATTAGATACAAATGGCAAGTTCTGCTCATGTTCATCCCTGTGGGTGGTGCAGAAGTTAGCTTCACTCCAGAGTGGCTCTGCTCTGTCTGCTGATTGTCAGGACATTGGCTTTATAGGTCATCTGGCCAGACAGAGCTGAGAAGGAATAACTTGTTGTTTTACGAGATGACTTAAAGGAGAGGGAAAGATGGAAGGGTGCTACTGTAACATCTTTCTTGATGTAACCCAGTGCATGCCCTATTTTTTGCCATTCTTGATGCGGCTGTTCTTTGCCTTAGGCAGAAGCTTGAAAGCTGAGGTGACAGCTGAAAGCCTAGAAGGGGCAAAAGGGACTGGAACGTTGTTACCCAGACTCACCTACTTGTGCTGTTTTCCAGAGTTCAAGGGAACTTGTGTCAGTGTCCTTTAAGGAAATTTCATGGCAGCAAGGTGGCTACATCGTTCCTGATACCACTTGTTACTCACTTCCAGTTCGTTAACCTGGGAAAGGTCTATCCTGTCTTACCATCATCCTCTCTCTCTTCCTTTGTCAGAAGGTCTGATATTTGCATGCAAACAGGAAGACACAGGGAGCAGCCCTGTGTGCAGTGTAAACGAACTCCAGTAACCTTGTCTCCTTTCTCCTCCCTTTAGCTGAAGAACCAAGGGCATCTGGCATTGGGAGAGGGGGAGGAAACAGAGGTACAGCCCATTTCAGGATCTTACCCGCCCTGAAAGCAGTCACACTTCTACTCTTTTCCTTTTCCTCCTTCTATTGAAATGGCATTCTTTGATCAGGCAGACACCCAGTGCAAAACAAAAACCTCAGCGTTTGATAGGCAGGGAATAATGAGAGGCAGATCAGAGGAGAGGGAGCATCTGCTGGATAAGCCATGTGAATGTGAGAATTGACTTGCAAAACAATTGCTGCTGCCGTGAGGAGTTCCTTTACAGAACTTGGAAGTTCTTCTGTGGGACTGGAGTCAGTGCATTCTGTCTTTATCTAATGTATGTTTGGGGAAGCCCTGTTCCCACCTATGGAGGTATCCCCGGACTGTGGAGGAGAGAAACAAATCTTGCGCTTTGAAGATGTTGGTCAAGGTGTGAGTTTGGTTGGTTGTTTCGTGTGTGTGTGGAGCAAAGCAAAAGTACTTTGGGTAGATTCTGCCCTGAGTTATTGATAGCAGTTGTGCCTTACAATCCTAATTCACTTTAACCAATTTATTTGATAGAGAGACACCTTTCCCCCCCCCCCGCCCCCCAACAGTCCTGTATTCCTTCGTAACTGAGTTAGGGTGGAACTGGCTCAGAACTTGTGCTGCTTCCATTTTCTGATTATAATAGCATATTCTGTGGGTCAGGAGCATCTGAGTCCTGTTAGGTTCAGATTTAGGAATGTCTGCAGACATCTTTGCATGTCAATTGCAAAGCCAGAGATAGGATGAGGAGAGCCTCTAAAGCTTGGAGCCAGAGAGGCAGAGGTGGGAATCAGAACTTCAGCTTGGGGATAAGAGGCCATAATACAGCTGCCCATCCTGAGGAGCAGCCTACACAGACAGAAGTGATTGCTAGGACACTTTTGCAGAGTTGGCAGAGGTGACAATAACTTGCAAGGCTCAGAGGCTATTGCTACATGCATGGGCAGCTGTTTGTGGTCAGCAGAAGCTTAGCTTGACAGCAAATGAAAGCAATTAGTAGACTCTACTTTTTTTAAACTTTTTTTTTAAAAATCAGCTTGGAACTGACAGTGGCTGGCAAAGTCCTTCCAGTTTGTGGTTGTCTTTCTGCTTCTGAGGGATCAAAATGGATAGTGTGATTTTGAACCATGTCCCTGCAGTTCTTTTTGGGGAGGTATTTGTAGTGGGGGCACAGAGCTAGTGGCAGAACTGTGTTTTGGTCGACATTCCATTCAGAATCACTCTTTATGCTATCCTATTGCACTGCTTTGCACATCTTGCCCTTCAATGGTTTGTCCTTCCCGTTCATAATCTGAAGTTGATTATTTTTCCTCATGAATTTTAGTAGTTTGCATATGTAATATTACTAATTTTCCAAGTGACAGATTTGCTCAGGATTCTTTTTCTGCCCTGAAAATTATAAATGTCTCTTTCAACTTTCTCCTCTCTGAAACCAGCTCTATGTGTATTTTTGGCCATCTTTCAGATGTACTAGCTACTCCAGCACTTCTTGAGAAATATGATGATGCAGAGAGAAGGAGGAGGAGCGAGCCAACAAGAACTGGGAATAACGTTTGTCTCTCTAAGATAGCTACAGGGTAGTACCAAGTTCCTTGAAGATGTCTATGAAAATGTTCTGGCTGATACACCAGAGATAGTATAGGAGGAGCATCATTAGGTCACTCTTAATGAAGGATTGGAACAGTGTTGTCTCCTGAGTGACTTAGTTATGTGCTGGTGCTGTGTAGAGTCCTGTGAAATCTTAGTCCAACAAGAGTTTTGAGTTGGTCATTTAGATGTCCTGACAGCTTTGGTGCCTGAGATCACATCAGCACTGTGTGAATTGTGTTTAGATTTCAGTAAAGACTCCATGCACTGTTGTGAGTCCAGCTTTCAAAAGTAGATTAAGATGGGGTGCTGGTACTTGTATTGCATATCAAAATGTTTAGAAGCCAAAATGTGAAGTTATTTCCCTGCTTCAGGTACCTCTGAAATACTGCCTTTTGTATCGCTGTGTTTGTTCACTGACAGCCTGTAAGGCCCACACTCAAGCACATGGTACTGTTGACACACAGCTATGTGATGCACAAGAGCAGTCTTGTTAACGTATGTATACAAGTGTCACATCTCTTCTTCTGATGTGCTGCAGAGTGCACGCTTGTGATTTGCTACAGAACTGAATCATAAACATATATTTTCCCTTAGCAGAAGGCTGTAGGATTTTGTAATTTGCAGGACCAGGACTCTGACCAGTAAATCCTCTTTTGTAAGATCCCAGAGATGTGCACAGACTTCCTAAAAAACTGATGTTTCCTCTGGACATTCAGTATTTGGAGGTCAAGTGCTATTCTAGTGCTTCATGGTATGCTTTTTTCAGACATTTACTTGCATCTGGTATGGTTCCTCATCCTTAAACTTGTCACAAAAAGCACCAATCCAGGAATACCTGTCAGAAGACAGACCCATTTAACAGAAGTGTCACAGTAGCTGCATCTGGCTTGTTTGGTTTCTTGATGTGCTGTTTAGTTTACTTGTCCGCAGTGACTGTGGAACAGAAATTATGTGTATGCTATAGCCTTGTGTCTGTTGATTGGTGATCAAAGACTTCCAGAAGAGTCTTTAAGTGCTTTAACTGAATTTGGAAGAGGACTTGGCTGAGGAAATGGGATGGGATGAGATGAGACTTGCTGGAGGAGGTGATCAGTATTTCCGATGCTTAGCATGAGGTATGAGAGCCAGGGCCACCATCTGTAGTCTCCGTTAATAGTACCTTCTGTTGCAGGAGTGCAACAATGTCCAAATTGTTCCCTTGTCTCAAAAAAGAAAGGGAGAGGGAAGAAATGGAGTAGAACAAAGCTGGTGGTGACACATTTCAGAAATGTTTAGTGTTTTGTTCGAAACATGGGTGGCAAGGACTGGCAGAAATTTGTTTACCTTAGCCTTTCATCTATATGTGTTTCTTTATTGGAGTATATCTGCTCTGGTTCTTTTGTACTGGATGCTGCATTATAACTGATTGCTTCATCTTTTGTCACTTGGCCAATCCTGCTTTTTCAAACTGACAAGAGTTCAGACAGACAGCGGGAGGTAGCACAGAGGATTTTGTCGAGAAGATGATGCAGTTATAGCTTGTGTTACCTTCCTCTATTTCCTGTTGAAGTGGTGGTGCAAATTGGAAGATAGGAACCTCTAATAATGTGGTTGTTAGTACAGTGCTCATCGAGGTTTGTAGTAATTTGAAAACAACCTTCATGTATTTCAGTGAAAACTCCCTGACCTAGTCTCATGGCCTCTCCACTTGTGTGGCTCTAGGGAGAATGCTACTTTAAGTTTCTTTATGTAGCAGCAGAGTGCTGTTTGTAGTTAGGTCAGTTTTCTCAGCCTGCAGCTGTTAACCACATCTATGAAATTTAAAATGTTCTGCTTTAGGAGCACTAAAGACAAGAGGCTTGTCCTGTGTGGCCTGTTCTGTTTTGAGAACATTGGAGCCTAAGTGCATGAAGATAGTGCCTGATAGATCTTACCTCTTGACATGTCCTGGGCATGCATGTGGGTTTATGCTCACCCACCCTGTTGGTAGCTGCAGACTTGTCTGACATTGCTGGGAAGGCTGCAGTCTCTTAGAAACTGCCCTTTGGGCTCCAGATGTCCTGCTGACAAGTTTCACTCTTGCAATGTCAGTCATGAATGTTTTGAAATCCCATCAGGTTGTATGCATTTTTGCTTTCCAGGACACATTGCAGTAATAGCTGGGATACAGCAAGACTGGTTTAGTGAAGTGAAAGCAATGGGGCACATGGGATGTCACTCAGTCCTTTAGCTGGGGGGGGAAACTCTTCCTTTGAAAAATAACTGCAGTACTGCTGTTAGTGATTCATTCTGCACAATAATTAATGTTTGAGTGAGTTTTTTGCATAGTTTAAAGGAATGTGAAGATACACTGAGACAACACACTTAGCTTTCGTGTTTTGTGCTCAGATGTGTCCAGCAACATCTTTTATCGGCATCAGTGAGGAGTTACATGGAACTGAGAATACAAGTCAGGTTTGTGATTGTTTCAGTGAATCTCCTGTCTCTGTCTGGTGCTCTTTGCCTCTCCCTAGGGTTTTCAGATGCAGGATTTACTGTGGAGACTTTTTAAAAAGGGAAGTTGATTGTGATAAGGGCCAATGGTTGCAAGATGGAGTGTAGGAGGTTCTGCCTAAACATAAGGAAGAACTTTTTCACTGTCAGTGACAGAATACTGGAACAGGCTGCCCAGAGAGGTTGTGGAGTCTCCTATGGAGACATACAAAACCTGCCAGAACATGTTCTTGTGTGACCTTATTCTAGGTGATCCTGCTCTGGCAGGGGAAATTGGATTGGAGGATCTTTCAAGGTCCTTTCCAACCCCTAACATTCTGTGATTCCATGGTAGCCACGTTGTTCCTTTGAGTATTGTGAGAGGCTCTTTGAATTGGCTGCAAATCACATCAGTTTGGTTATAGTCTTCCACAGTAAGAGTTCTTCCATCCTGTAGCTTTGAACTATATTTGCTCCCAGTGCTTTTATCCTAGATAGACTGTTTCTTCAGTGATTCGATGTCTATATGCACCAACAGGGAGTGAGATCTGAATTCCTTAGGCAGTCAGTGTTTACAAAGGTCATGTGAATTCAGGTACTCTGTGGTTTTTAACACCTGCATCTTCTATCTGCTATGGTGTAATGGGATATGTCAGGAGCTTGTCGTGCTTGACAGTATGACTGCTTTTATACTTGATAATTGTTGCAAGGGGAGTGGTTTGTGGAAGTGCTTTGGCATTCTAAGAAAAGTTGCATGGTCTGGTCCAAATGCCCAGGAGGGAAGAAGGAACTTGGTACTGGTCCTCTGCTGCTTCTCAGTCAGCACTGCGGTGTGAGCCATGCCCCTGCTTACATGATGCTTTTGGATCTGGGCTGCTTGCACAGCTTTCTGTCACCTCCTGTCTTTCAGAGAGTGGCAGGATTCTAGTCCTGAGCTCAGTCACTCTAGCTAAACTGGTACAGGCCTTTACCGTAGTTGCTTTTAAAATCAGTTAATCCCTTTAGCTTGCATTGGTAAATCACTGAGTTAAGATCAACTGATTGAACGCGTGTCCAGTCAGATTAGGGTTGTTTGCGTTTGCATCAGTTTCACTAAGCCTGTGCAATCAAACCAGTAAAGCCTTTTTTTTTGTTGCAAGTGAGGCTTTTTGGAAAAAGTGATTGGATTCACTTCCCAGGTGCAGGTTCTGTAGTGCAGTTAGTGCTGTATAGTAAAGGTGCTCTTCAGTGTGGTTTCCAGGTTTCAGAGAAGGTTATCCTGAGAAGGCTGATGATCTATTTCTTGAGATTGGTGTAATGGTATTTCCTGTAGGTGTGATGCTGGCTTCCAGTTTCTTGCTGATGAAAGGGTAGGTAGATGAGGGTAGGATTTATCATCGTTAATCTTTGGCCCAGACTTTGGCTACTGAAAGCAAAACTTGTTGTTTCTAGTCTTTGCTAAACTGCTGTGTCAAAACTGTCTTTTCCAGTTTTCTGTGTCTTCTGCAGTACATGCTACAAGATCCAGAGCAGTTGGCAGCACTGAGGTATTTGTTACTAGTGGCTTTAACAAAGGCTACCAGATGCAAAATCTGGAATTTCCCTCTTGCACACTTGGAGCGGTCAGAGTTGAAGTCCCCTGGTGGTGTTAGCAGTAATGGAGACTTGTCCTGCTTTAATAAATACTTTGGCAGTAAAAAGAGAGTTTTGTGCCCGGGTGTGCTAATCTTATACCTTTTAACACAGTTTGCTAAAATATTGTGTTTCAAGAGAATAAACATTGATAAAACCAAGTTAATTGTTGCTTTTAATAAACAAGGAAACAAAATCTCACATCTTGCTTGTGATGCAGATTGTAACAGATTTTGGGAATTAATAGCCTCAATAGCTGAACTCTGGCCTCTTTTTCATCTGTGTTTTTTTTCCCACAGGTACTTCCTTTCTGACTTTCAGTGGCAGTGAGAAACTAAAGACCTTAAAGACAGACGCCTGTGGCCCCTTGCTCAGCAGGAAAAATGCCTCAGCAATGAGATTACGGTGAGCCCTTCCTGTGTGGCCTCCATGGGTCCGACTCAACTCAGCACACAGGATCATGGGAAGAGGGTGGCAAGTGTATTTGAGATGGAGGAGGAAGGACTTTCGCTCTTCCCTGGCTCAGAAACTCCCCCTGAGCACACAGGTATGAAAGAATTCTTACTAGATCCATGCAAGCTAATGGCCATCCATTCTTTCAGCTGCAAGCACAATCAATAACTTGGCAAAATTTTAGAGTGAGTTTTGCTGTGCTTGAGACACTCCAGGAGAATTTTTAACAACAGAATGGTGATAAATGCATTCAATACTTCACTTATTTGACCTTTTAGAGGCTAGTTCTGTGGCAGCAAAATTAATTTCTTTTTTTTGGCCTTATCAAAAGCTGCTGAACAATAAAATTTTACTACAGGTGGCAATCTCATGGGTATTAATGATGCAAAGAAATAACAGGCTTTTGCAGAATCATACAATGGCAAGACAGTAGAAGTTTCTTCTGTGGCTTTCTGGGGTTAAGTAATGTTAAAAGTGTAAAAGAATTGAGATTTTGCTTTTATAATTGCTGCTGACACAATCCTACACCTACAAACGGTAAGATGCAGCATAGCATGTCTGGATGGGTAACAGGAAAAGTAGGAAAACACAAGTGAAGCGTCCAGCATAGTATCAGCAACTTAATGAAAATATGATAAATAAGTTAATTTGAACAGTGAGGTAGTGGACAGTCCCTGGTATGAAAAAGGGATCACAACAATGAATGAGGGCTCATCAGTAGGCTAGAAACAAAGAGTAGTTTAAAGACAAAGAGACATAACCCATTGAAAGTCCTTAAAACAAATTTGAGGACAGGAAAAGAAAAAAGTTGATAAATGCCTTACAAAAAAGTAAGGAAATACCACCAAATATTGAAAGAATATTGAAAGAAGAACAACTCTATTGAGAGCTAAAGGTGTGGAGATGTCATTCATGCTTGCCAAACCACAAGTTATTTCTGTGTTGTTGTTAACTACAGAAAACTACACTAAGTTATGCAACTAAAATGGTTAGTGTTCAGAAATGGAAAGTAATTTGTATAGGCCAAAGAATAAGCCTGTCTGTCTTAAAACAATGGTCATAGGAATGGCAATCAGGCATTTATGTAATGTCTTAAAAACAGATGAGAAGTCCACAGGATGGACAGATCCATCTTGTGGCAATTATTGAATTACTCTGATGTCCACTTAGAAACACAGGAACATCATTTGAGGATTCTTCAAAGTTATTTTACCAGTTAAAATTTGTGTAATGGCAGTCTGGGTAATTTGAAATAACTGTAGACATTCCAGTATTTCCTCCTGGAAATAAATAAATGGTGTGAGAGAAACACAGTAGAATAAGACAGGAACATCAGAGCCTTAACCTTTCTGATGACATTTTCCTGCTGCCCAATCTGCACTGAGAAGTGAAGGCCAAAATGAGTGACCTCCAGACCTCTGTGAAGTCAATGGGATTGATACTTGATACTGTGAAAACCAATACGTAGTGAGCAATACTACCAGTAATTTCTGAGACTGACCTAAAACTGTTTAGCATTTCAGGACCTCAGGCAGAGCAGTAAGCATAACTAAGTGAAGACTGAAGTTTTAAAGCCATAAGTACAGAAGTGAGACAAGCCATCATAACCCTGGTGCTCATTAGGAAATGCAAAAACCTTGTCCTGCACACCAGTCTGGATGAGTTAGCTCCACTGTAAAGGCTTTCCAGGCATATCTAAAGATAATCTGGAAATTTACCAAGATATGCTGTTTGTAATCTTTTCAAACAGCTGCCACAGAAGAATCTTTCATCTCTGACAGAGAGAAAAACACTTGCACTATGTGCAGGGCAGTCAAATGTCAACGTGGCTAGAATTAAATGGAATGGAAAGAGAAATAGCTAATAGGGAATATGTAAATAACATTGGTGAGCATTTGACTGGAATGCTTACAGTGAGGCATAGTTGAGTAGAGATTTTTCTTCAGAACACAGCTAGTGATGAGATTAAGATTCATCAGAGTGATGTAGGAGGAATTGGGAGCTGCTGCACAAGACTGTCTGAAATGTGAGGCAGCAGTGTTTTGGGTAACCTTGGGTTTCAGATGGAGTAACAATATTTTGTAGAGTGCATCAGTTCTTGAAGTGAGGAGCACTCTTGGACTGCTGAAGACATCATCTCCTCCTCAACAGAAGTTCAGAGAGCTTGTGCAGAGTGATGTTTACCTGCTTACTGTCTCTTACCTCCATGAAGTTGCTGTCTTCTGTCGTGACAATTTCCCGAAGGGATTTCCTACTCACTCTGCTTTTTGTACAGTCGGTTTGAACACCAATTTTCTGTGATTGGCTGCTGAACCATTTTTCCTTATCCTTGTGCATGAATGTGGCAGAGAGTAGAAGTAAGAGAACTGAAGAAAATTACTTTCTTCACACTCTTGGATTTTAGAAGAACTCTTCTGCAGCTCTTTATTACATTGGTAACTTAATTGTCACTCAAGCTGATGGAGGGTACAGAGGAACATTTAGTTTGAGGTAATACCTAGCCTGTTTATAGTTGAAGTGAAACCAGCTGGATTATACCAATGGCTAGTTCTTTGCAGAAAATACACATACCCAGAAGGGGAGAGTCTGTCAAATGGGAGCCTTGATCTTGTCATCTGTGTGTTTGGGAGATAGTGGATTTGAATGATTATATTGGTTATTATATGAAATGGGGCAGTCAGCTGCAAACATTGGGCTTGCCTCATGTGTGTGAGTTTTCTTTATCTTTTTGTTTTTCCTTTTCCCTAATGCTGTTCATTTTGGTAGAAAATCCCCCCTTGAAGCGGAAGAAGGGCCCAGCCCCTAAGATGCTGGGAAATGAAGTGTGCAGCGTGTGTGGGGACAAGGCCTCTGGCTTCCACTACAACGTGCTGAGCTGTGAAGGCTGCAAGGGTTTCTTCCGACGCAGTGTCATCAAGGGTGCACAGTATGCCTGCAAGAACGGCGGCAAGTGTGAGATGGACATGTACATGCGTCGCAAGTGCCAGGAGTGCCGGCTGCGCAAGTGCCAGGAAGCAGGCATGCGGGAGCAGTGTGAGTGCAGGAAATGGTGCTGGTGGGAGCCCTGTGGCACTGGGCTGGAAGCCTGATGGGGTGGGCTGGGGGGCTATGGGTGTAAAGAAATGGGCAGTGAGTGCTTGGGGTGTCACCTGTGAGTCATGCAGACTGCACACAGAATGTGTGGGGAATCACTAAGTGCTTAGCAGGAATTGCATGGTGAGGTGAAGCTGTCAGTGTAACAACACGTGTACTGAGAGCCCCAGACCTATTGTGTTCCTTGAATGTGTTATTTTATGAGGACTTGAGGAGCATGAGCTCAGAGGACAGATTCTCAACTAAGATTTAGGAGTTCTTTGATATGCTGTCAACTCTATTGGTAAGCTCAGGGTTCCGTCTGTCGTGTTCTTGCCATCAGGACTGCAAGGTTGGTGATCACTCCTGAACAACAGGCATTTTCCTTTGATCTGCAATGTAAGTTTGTGACAGAGGTCAAGGACAGCACCACAGCACTGCAGCTGCTTTTGTTCAGACCTTATCTCATTGCTCCCTTTAGTGAACTCTGCTATTTTTCTCATGAGCCATAAGGCTCAGATTTCTGAATATTCAACAACATTCCAGATCACATACCGGTAACAGCCCTCCTCTGCTAAGGCATCTAGGTTGCATCCTGTTGCTGGCTAAGAGTGATCAAATGCATGCTTGGTTGAAGTTTCCCTTTCTGACATGCATCACTCGGAGCAGTGAGGAACAGAGAGTATACTGGAAATACCACAAAAAATACTACTGCAAAATATGAGTTCCACAGAGCTGCATCAGGGAAACATGCTTCTTGTTTTTTTACTATGAAAAGAAGCAAACCTAACATACATAACTGGTGTCTTGGTCATGCTGGTTTGTATCGCCATTGGTATGCTGTCATTGCCCCATTCACCCCTGTCCAGAGAGTTATAAGACAGATGTCATTGAAAAGGTGCGTGTCAAGTCTGTCTGTCCACCTAGCTACCCTTTTGTTACACATTGATGCTAGAGAGCCTCCCTGTGTTTCTGTGTTTCCTCATTGTCTTACATTGAAAACAGATCAGGAAAATCAGGACCAAAGGTATCTTTGGATTGTTGTTAACATGTGCTTGGTAATTCTTGTCGACACTGTAATCCTGACTGCAAATTTGCCTAGTTAATCTTGGCAGAAACTGAGGGCTTTCTCTTCCAGCTGTTTCACTTGGAAAGTCTTTGCTGTACTTCCTTCTAATTGTTTGAAACATTGTAGTTCCCAGCCTGAAGTAATTCATGGCCAGTTTATTGTTCTTAAGGCAGTGTGAATCATAAAGTTAAATAGTTCCTTCATGGCCAACTGAGTAACTTAGATAGCTTTGAAGTTAATGTGGTATAGAAACTTGCAGGTAGCGACAGTTTCAAGATTCAGTAATATCTGGTAACTTGTTACTCAGCTATAAAATCTTTGTGCATCTGAGTCCCAAAATGAGAAATTGTAATTACTTGGTCAATTACTTTCCCTTCTTAAATGAATGTTGTGAGTAGCATTCTTTAATCTTAGATATGTCCCTTGATTTGGTAATGCTACTGAATATTTTTGTTGTTAGAATTGGAATGTTTGTTGTGTGTGTGTACTTGGGTGTCCATCTTCCCTTTTGGAAGTCAGGAATCAAGATTGCTTTAATCTTGAGTGTGCTATGTTCATCTTTCTCTTCAATCCTCAGTGCTGTCTATTTCAGAATGCTCTCTCACTTTTCTGTGTTCTCTATTTCTTGTCAAAAAGTTTAACATGATTCGTTTGAGAGGTGCAGGTATTTACTTGTTCGGTTTCAGGGCCTGCCTTCCTGTGTAGCAGCCACATTTCGTTGTTAACCTATGCCTAAAAATGGGCCAAATAATCTTTCAGCACTTCTAAAATCTTGTTTGCAAAGTCAAACTTTATTTGTGTATATGTGTATATATATGTATATATTTTAATCTCTGTTCCTGAAGATGTGGTTTCTTTTCCAGTCAGTCCCTTTTCTGCTTTTTGTTCATTCGTTACTAATTCAAAGGGTGATTCTCTTGAAGACAGTCCTTGGATCTATGTATGTCTGGTAGTTTGGGATTTTTTGGATGCAAGTTTCAGATAGTTTTTGCGGCTTTGATGTAAAGAAAAAACAAACCTCCTCTACATCAAGTCAGTGAATTCTTTAGTTAACTTAGTTACAGGTTGTTAGCAAGTTCTAGTGCCAGTAAGCAGCAGATTTAGTAAGATTTTTCTCAACACATGCCTCTGAGTTCTCTTGCTCCAAACAACATTATGTCTAAATGGCATCTTTGACTTGGCAACTCAGACTTCTAGTCCTACTGTTGAAGGATTTGTGGTCCTCAGCAAAGCTGTTCTGTCTTTATTCATCTTATAGTGTTACTACTGCATCATCTGCTGCAGATGGGTTGTGTAGGAAAATGTCAGTCTTCAACTCCATCTAGTACTGGCTGATCTTTCGAGAGGAAGATGAGAAGACACAAGCTGCTAATTTAGTGATATTGGGAAAAGGCATAACAGGGAGATAATATAAAATACAGTGGACACCGTGGCATGTGAATAGAACGCCTGTTAGAATCTGTTACAATGTGGCATTTTGGGGAACTGCATAGTGGGGGAGTCACTGTTGTCTTCCTGAGATCTGCAGGGCATCCTGAAGGGAGCTGCTGTTCTTTGTGAACATTTTTCTTGACAACATGATTAAAAGAAAGGCCTTGAAACAATTTAAAGAGGCAAAAAGAGGGAGAAAATAATTTTAAGTGTCACTGTGTGTGTTGTGTACACTCTGACATACCAGACACAGGTAGCTGTGATCACTGCCTCTTCCTCCATAGCAGGTTACGCTGTGTTTTTTAGTGTGGTGTACAGTGTGTTCCTCTGTCATGATTGATCTCTGGCTGTTCCTGCTTAGATGTTCTGTCTGAAGAACAGATCCAACTGAAGAAACTGAAGAAGCAGGAAGACAATCAGGCTCGGACAGTTGTGGTGCGTCCAAACCCTCCAAATCCACCAAGCCCTTCCCACAAACTGACGCCAGAACAGTTGAGCATGATAAAGAAGCTTGTGGCTGCTCAGCAGCAGTGCAACCAGCGCTCGTTCACGGACAGGCTCAAAGTGACGGTAAAATAACTCTACCAGTGTACCCAAATGAGAAGTCATGGTTGTCGGTAAATGATTTGGGAGAACAGAGATACTTTAGGCATTGTATCAGTAAGGCAAAGTTCTGCAAGGAATGATGTGTTTCATTTTCCATCTCTGCCAACTTTATCTTCTCGTCTTTCTGCCCTGGCTTCATCTTTCACATAAATACTGTGTCTCTTCTCATTCCCACAGCCGTGGCCCCAGGTTCCTGACCCTAACAACCGTGAAGCAAGGCAGCAGCGTTTTGCTCACTTTACAGAGCTTGCAATTATCTCTGTGCAAGAGATTGTGGACTTCGCCAAGCAGCTACCTGGATTCCTGGAGCTCACTAGAGAAGATCAGATTGCTTTATTGAAGACATCTACCATAGAGGTGAGAGTTTGTCTCCACCACAACACATAGTAGTGGCAATGAAAGAATTATTTACCTGGAGAACTGGTTCCAACCCTTTCTTTTGGGATGGCAGGCTGGAGGACCTCAGCTATGCGACCATTACTGTAGTGTCAGGTTATACTGGCAAAGGGCTGCGAAGGAGAGTGAGGCAAGAGCCTAGGTAATGGTAAGCAGTTATTTCCCTCTTCCTGGAAGCAGACACCACAAAAGATGCAGCAGAATTTTACCTTCTTAAGTGCTCTGGATGAAATGGCACGGAAGGATTTTCTTTGGGCTTTGTTTTTTTTTAGAGGGAGTTGCTCTAATCCTCAGCAAACTATTAATGTTGTAATGTTCTTGCCTGGTTTCACATCAAGTATACCCATTTCTGGTTTCAGGTAATGTTGTTGGAGACATCTCGGCGCTACAATCCAGAGATTGAGAGCATCACCTTTCTGAAGGACTTGAGCTATAATCGGGATGACTTCGCCAAAGCAGGTGGTGCATTAGACAGGTGTTTCTTCCTTCTCTGTGTTGTGTTCTTGGGTCTTTTTAATGTGGGCTGCTAGAAAGAATGTAGTGTCTTAAAGCTGAAGTTGGGTGAGAGGTTAAGAGCAGAGCCAGACCAATAGGCCCACAACTCTTTTTATTCCTGCTTGCTTTCTTCTCATATGTGAAACTAGCTCAGTTCATATCTTTAGTTAGATGTGAACTTGCTTTGGAAAATTTTGATTCTTACCAAATGAAAATCTTGCTGTAAAGAATGCACCTAGGATTAGCACCTGGTGTGAACTTACTTGCTGGTAGAGATCTTATGTGGACATGTATCCATGTATTATGTGTCTTAGAGCCATATTAGATCAGAACAAATCAAACTCTGATCTTGTCTCCTTTGCAAGTATATAATTTGCTAATTTAGGTGTGTGCCCTGAGTGATGATGTTAATAGGATTTCAGTTGATGTGAGGCCTATACTGAAGATCCCTGCAGAGTGCTTTAGACACGTCACCAGCTCAGTATGTGATGGTCTATAATGATGTGAGTTCTGAAGTCTGTTTTTCCAGAAGAAACTGCTGCATGTGATTTCAGATAAAGTAACATGAAGAATGTATTTAAAACATTTCTGAAAATGCAGCTTTGACTGTCTGATTTAGTTGTGGCAGTTAATGGATTTAGTTGTGGCAGTTAATGAAGCAGGGATTATTTGTAGTTAATTTATTTCCAAAAAGCCCTGCCCACAGACTATATACCAACTAGTTAAATTTGGGTTCTAATTTGGCCAGGAAAATCTTCACAAGGATGCTTATGGGCAATTCATCAATATAGGAAAATCAGAAAATTGGAAAAGTTTAGTCTCAAAATGGCTTTGCCTCACTTACAAATAAAAGGCAGCCTGGATCTCTTGGGAACATCTGTGCTACTCATAGCAGTGGAGTAGGAATTTCAAGATAGTCTCTGTCTCCTTTGTGTCGTGATAGCTGTTGAGAGACTGCTACATCTTTCCAGGCTCTAGCAGAGTGCTAGGGAAGAGGCAGATGATCTCTGACTTGATCCTGATTCTTCTTGGCATGGAGGTTTGAAGAGGTGCAGGCAGGATCTCTTGCAGATGTGCAGAGAGCACAGTGTCAGTGGCACTTTTCAGCATGTCGTGAGGCACTTAATGCCTTCTCTTGGTAAACTTGAGGCACTTAAGTTTCAAGCCCAAAACATCAAGGCTAAGCTGGTCTGAAGCTTGAGGCAGAACAGAACATGTTGTCCAAGCCACGAGCAGGGAGGCAGAGCAGAACACATAGAGCAGAGCAGCACACACTGAGGCAGAGGCAGCACAACTGCTTATTACTTAGCTCGATTTATATTATTTGCCCAAATATAATGACTCCTTTGGCCACAGAGACTCACCAATTAAAATGACATTTGCAAAACTGACCATATTAGGTGAAACCAGGGTTTGCTTACCCTTGGGCAAGACACTAACAAGTACCTAAACACCTGTGGGTACCTGTTTATCATTTTGGGAGGAGACATAATGGCTCAAGCCTTTGTTTTCCTCCTGCCCTTGCTTCCCCCGTTAGCAGAAGGGTGGAGCAAGCCAGGACGTGTTTTAGGCCTATTAACCTTCCGTGACACTGTTCTTCATGTAATCTCTTTTCTTTGATTCCTTGGATAGCTGTTTAACCATTTAAAATCGAGATAGCTTTAACATACAACTTTCTTCTTTGATCCTTGTCTTGGTAGCCTTTTTTTGTTTTGGCAAGCAGCCAGAAAGATTTCCTCCATCTTGTTCATCCTTCTCTCGGGTGGTTGTACTGCAGGCAATTAGAAACTTAGATACGTTTTTTTTGGGGGGGAGGAAAGGCCTGAAGTTTTCAGCATGCCTACATAGCACATAGGGACCTGATTTGACAGGCCTCTCTAAGTTAGGATGATAAATGTCAATGCATTTCTGCCTAACTGCATTTATGGAAGGAGGTAATTGGAAGCATAAGTCAGGTTATGCCTGAACTCTCCCAGCTTTCTTAGCTGAAGGAAATGGCATAGTTCAGACTTCTAAGAACTGTGTATTTTCAATTCAGATGAATCTGGAGCATGAGATTAAAACTTTCTTTGAAAGCAAGGGAGCTGTTGGGTTTGAAGGAGGTGGTGATGTCAGAGTGGAAAGTGTAAATGACATACGTGTGAGCTTCTGACTTCTTGGTGACTTGCTGATATATTCCTCGGGCTGTTGCCAAGTCATGTGTTATGAGGCATTTAAGGCTCTTTGAAAACTCAGACATCGCATCATTTTATGGTTGGAGCCTGACTCATCAGCTGCTGTTATTGGTGCCCACCAGTAGTGGTGGGATGTAAAGGGAGATTTCACTCTCTCTTGGAATGTAGTATAAAAGGGCATTTGCTGCCTGCTTGTTTTCTCCACTAACTGGCACACTGCGATGGGTTTCTTGCAGTTTATTCTATGAGGTGGAGGGACTGAAAGAGAGGAAACAGTTGTTGTTGCCTCACCTTATTCTCTTCTTTTTGTTGCAGGTCTGCAGTTTGAGTTCATTAACCCCATTTTTGAATTCTCAAAGGGAATGAATGAGCTACAGCTCAACGATGCTGAATATGCACTTTTAATCGCCATCAACATTTTCTCTGCAGGTAAAAAGTCAAGGAAATCTGAAGAGCTGCATCAGTGAGTCAGAGAGCAAAGAAAGTAGAGTTACGGAAGGTCACAAGCTGAAGAGGAGTGATTTAATGAGGGTGTGTAGGATGTAGTGATAACGGGAGCATGTTACTGTTTCTGCTTAGGATATTCATTATATTCTGAATTGTCTTGCACCACCTTCAGATTAAACCAGATTCTCTACTGATGGAAAAAAGTATAGAAAAATCAGCCTGTATTTATTTTTCTAATTTAGATTCTGCTATTTTACTGTCCTCTTACTGTGCTTGGCACGTCTGTGGTGTAAGTCACGTGGCGTGAGTGACATCTAGTGGTGAAGTAAAGATACTCTCGATGGGAGAGCAGTATTGCTCTGGGCCAGGAGCCATCTCTGTGCTTCTATTTTCTGTCTTGTGACCTGAAAGAGAATTTTGTTTGTTTGTTTGTTTTTTCTGACTGGCTCAACTGCTGGAGAGGCTTTCCCATTTCCTCCTGCATGGGCAGCTTCTCATCTTTGCTGGGACAGGAATGTGAGACCAATCACACTTATATAGTACTGTCTGGTTTCTTCAACCTTCCACCTTTCTAAGAGTGAGTCAGACAGGACTTCCCATCTGCAGTAGACATCACTGAGAGAGCAGTTACAGAAACTGACATAGCTGCTGCAGCTGTGAGTGAGTCTCCCAGCTGTGTTGGGTGAGTGCTAGATGAGGTTTTGGGGACACACTGTAGTGAGGGACTGCGGTTAGGCAGGTATGTCAAGTTCAGTAAAGCTGCCTGTGACCATGTACTTACTTCTGACCTGCTTTTTGGCAGACCGACCAAACGTGCAGGACCAGTCGCTGGTGGAGAGGCTGCAGCACACCTATGTGGAAGCCCTTCATTCTTACATTTGTATCAACAGACCAAATGTAAGTGCATGACCATCTCCAACAAACTGATTTTGTTTATACAGGCACAATTCCTGCAGTACTGTCTGTAACAGGTCTCTTGTTGCCTGGCCTGTCATGCTCTTCCCTTCGGTGGTTGTTTAGTGGCAGTTGTAAAGGCATAATATGTGAGCTGTCATAGCCTGCTGTTCTGTATTGTGTTCCAGCATGTTCCATAGTTTAAGCAGCATGGAATGTCTGGAGTTTTGGGACATGGTGTAATATTCATGTTCTTCCACGCAACCACCTCCTGGAGAATGCCAGATTTATTGGAAGTCAGAGTTGTGGTTACCATCTGAAGTGGTCATTTGATTTTATTTCAACCAAGTTTTCATGTGACTTCACTAACAGCTTTCTGTTTGTGTGACTCCGCAGGACCGCCTGATGTTTCCGCGGATGTTGATGAAGCTGGTCAGTCTTCGGACGCTGAGTAGTGTCCACTCCGAACAGGTGTTTGCCCTCCGGCTGCAGGACAAGAAACTCCCTCCCCTGCTCTCAGAAATCTGGGATGTGCATGAGTGACTGCATGCTCCCAGGGCACTGATGTGCTGACATAATGCAATCTCCCAGCCTTTGCTAATGAAAAGCCAGCCTCCCCTCTCCAAAGCACTGAACTCTGGGCTAGGCAGTGCAGGGAGTGACGAGCCAGAGGTTTTAATGTTGTCTTGAGATTTGTGCAGGAGAAAGCTGGGTTAGATGAGCTGGGGGGGTTGGTTTCAGTGTAGTTCCCATACCCCAAAGGAGTAACATGAAATATCTGAAAACGGTAGAAATGAAGACCTTCCTAGCACACACGTACGCCTCTTTCTTCAGAGTCTTTCTCTTCTCTAAGCATGTCCTGAGGGCTTGCCTGTTGATCCTCTCCTCCCTTGTCGATTATGAAAATGAATTTGCAAGAACTTGCCAAACCCTCTCTGTTGGGTGTAACCCAGCTAAAAAGGCTTCTGCAGGGTCCCCAGTGTACCTGGATCTGAGGAGCTCAGGGAAGTCAGTGTGGATGTTCTAGGGGTTTCACTGGGTTTCCTATCAATAAAATCTCTTGTATGCGATGCCCTTTACAATGACTCCAAGAGAAGTAGCTGTTATTTATTTGAGACTTCATCTCTAGAGTTGCCTGTTCATTCTGGCCCTCTGTTGGAAAAACAATTCCTCTAATGCCTAGTGTCCTTTGTCTTAACAGGGAGGCCTTCTGGCTAAGGAGCATTTGTACGTCAGAAAGATGTCAGGCATGAGGTAGTGGATTTTAAAAACATGATACAATGCAGTTTTATCACATGGTGGTTCTCAGCCAGTTCACTTTACCTTTGATTTGCTAACAGCTGGAAAGCTTTAGTAGAAAACAAATCAGGGCATAGATTTTTGTCTTTATGGGTGGAATAGAAGGATAGGTGGAATGCACTGGTACCTAGGTAAGGTAATTGTGGTGAAAGGATCTCAAAAACTTTCAAGAATTTGGAGCATGTGCTAAGTGTTCCAGGGTGGATGTGAAGATGTATCAGCCAAGGTGAGAGGCAACACTGCAGTTAGTGAAATATGTGAGCGTTGTGTAAGACGTGGTCTGCACAACTCTTAGATCATGGGCTACAAGAATATTGGGTGTGACCAGATCCACTTGTATCACCTTCCTTTTGCCAAAGTCCTCCCAAGGCACTTGCTCAAGGTTTTAGTGAAGGTCATAGGATATGGAGGTCCCTCCTGTACGAGGAGAGCCAACTGCTATAGAGGAACACTTGGGTCTGTTATCCATTCTTAACTCTAGGCACTGTGAGATCCATGCTGGATTTATGCCACAAGTTCTTAAATACCCACATCAATAAGTGTTCTAAGATCTACAGCAATATTTTGTCTGACAGAACAGAGATCTATACTGTTGTAAAACATGTTCTGTTTTTTCCAAGAAACAACATCTTATGGCTGATCTCAGAGATGTAACATTAAGTATCCTGGTAGTTTGGTCTCATGAGTCTTCTCTATCATAGGGGTCTATGTTTGCTTGCCCGGTGAGCATCCCAAGAGCCTAGGTTCACATGGCTCAGGGTTTTTTTTAGTTTGTTTGGGGGGAGGGGGATGTTTTGTGTTGGGTTTTGTGTTTTGTTTTGGGTTTTGTTTTTTTTGGCTGTGTATCTGAGCGCTATGCCCATGGTGAGGGTATCGTGTCCATTTTGCACTTGAGGTTGGTCCCCTGCCACTGGCCTTCACTCTGCACCTTTGTAAAGCACTTGTAACAATCTGTAAAATAATCTGTTGTTTTTTATAACTCATTGCAATTGCAGAAATTCTTGTTTAAATCTGTATTTTTAACTAATCTGTTTGAGAAATGTTAATGTTTATATAAAAGAATAAAGCCTAATACAGGATTTTGACTTTCTCTAATGTGCTGTCATTAGACTAGAGGATGGTGGAGTAAGTTTATGATGTAACAAGCTCAGAGTTGATGCAGATGCTGATGCTCAGAGTATATAGGTTGAGGATAAGCAGGAAGTGGTGAAAAAGAAATAGCAGTGCAAACCCAGACAGCTTCTTTGGGCCTCTGCTATGAGATTTTAGCTTGCTATGCACCTTGTTTTGTGCCAGAGCTGGCAAATACATGTATTTAAGTGTGTGCCATGAAGACTGTGAATTACCCATACATACCTCACATTGATCAATACAGCTAAAGTCAGAATTTAGCCCTTTTAATCCATGTGCTCTGCTCCATTTTCTGCATATCATGACTTGCCAGATTTGAGCCCAGTGTGCCTCTGGATGTCAAATGGATTTCTGCAGGATCCCAGCTGATAACTAGTGTGAACAGGTAAGAAAGGATCAGCATAGAAGCAGCAATGGAAATATCTGTCTGTACACATTACCTCCAAGAGAAAAGCAGAAAGTTGTCTGCCATTAACTGTTTCCTAAGCACTTGATGATCCTCTGCTACAATGGGAAATGGAGCAAGGTTCCACACCACAGGTTAGTCTGCAGAAGCCTCTGCATTACTTCATGCTCTTAAATTTGCAACTACTAGAACAGAAGAAGAGGGAATAGGCTTACAGGAGGCTGCAGTGAAGTATGAGATGAGATGTAATGCACAGAGCTTGAGCCAGCTCTGGGTGGATTAGAAGGTAACAGGGCCTCTAAAGGATTTACTAAAGAATTAGGTTGTCAGTGGTCAGAAGGGGCAGTAATAACGAGTCAACTTCATTTTTAGCTAATTTTCTTAATTTTGAGGTGCGTTTCATTAACTTGAAGAGAAAATTTGCATGTAAATTTGTGGGATTTTCAAGGTAACAACCTGTAATGTTGCAGTTGATGGCAGTGGTAAAAAACAGAATTTCCTTGCATCTGGCTTCTCCATCCTTTTTTGTTACCACGTAATCAAACATAAGCTCCTTGCTACTATGTTCACATTCTCTTTTTTTTTGAAGTGCAAATCAGTTCGTTTTTACAGATGCTTCCTAGGTTAGCCTAAGTATCTCAAATACACAGGTGGGGGGAAGAACTTTGCTTGACATAGTGGCCTTTTGTATGTCTATATTTGCGAATTGATAGCCAAGCTTGTGACTCAGTCCTGCTGCTCAAAGTCTCTGTATCTTATCCATTTCAAATTAATTTTGCTAACTTGGCCACTGGAGAAATCATGGGGTGCTTGAACTACTGTCTATGGCAGTGGTCCCTGTTTGCTGTACCTTTGCTTGCTTATTCAGATCAACAAAGGGAGAAAGAAAATACGCTCATATTTATGAAATCCCAATTCCTCTACAGTAGGCGGAGTACAGACATGGAATATCAAAACGGGCATTTTACCCACGCACCCCACCCACTCTGTCTTTTTTTCTTCAGTGACAAATCCAAACCAAACAACCAAAAAATCCCATTGGTATACTTGCAGTAGTTCTGGTTGTATTTCTGGGGTTTAATCATTTTGCTTTTGTTAATAAAGGCACTTGGGTGCATAGTGTACTGGCTCATAAGAGCTGAGAAGGAATTAAAGTTTTTAATAACCAAATTCTCTTGTGATCTCTGGAAGCCAGTAGCATAACAGCAGTTAAGTAACTCAATACATAGAGTGTGAAGTATTAACCCAAAACCAGGGTTATTTAACTGGCATACAAAAGCCAGTATAAACACAGAGGTATTTTATGTATCTCAGATTTGTGCTAAGTGAGGAGATGGGTGGCATTCCATAAAGCATGCTCAACTTTATTACATTTTTGCACCTTTATAAAAGTCTGATTAACAGAATCATCCTACCTTTGCCTATTTATTGTTGTTCTACTTCTTGCTTGGTTTACAGCTTTTTCAGCTTCTATTTAAGCAACGGTACCTACAAAATAGTGCATGCTTTGAGAGGGGTGGTCTTGTAGGCAAGGGACTCCTCACCTGAAAGATATGTTAATGAAGTTTGCTTATTAGGAGCATAGGTTGAAACATCTTCACAGTCTGTTGATAGAAGTTTCTTCTGTTGACAAGTTCTCGCTCCTTTAGGTCTTGATGTCCTTGGTGTCTTCTTACAGCCTTTTGTTTTAATTTAGTGGGAATTTCCAGCACAAGCCAGGCATCATCAATCTTTCAGTTCCTCTTCAGGGCTGTAGTGCCTAGCAAGTCATGCATTGTTTATACAAACTAAGCAGCTTCACACCATAAACTCCTGACCAGTGGTCCTCCTCAGATGACCAGTGCAGTATATCCAACCCAAACTTGGAGTGGTGCTATAATCTAAGTGTTTATTCCAATGGTTTCACTTGGATAACAAAAGTGCATGGTGCTGTATCTCCTTGTTGTAAGGCAGCCTTTCCTTAGCCACGTGATTCTTCTCACTGGCCTTCATTGCCTGGAGTCTAGTTTTGCTGTGAGGCCTCAGCTCCTGCTTGCCAGGACAAAGTTTGAAAGCAGAAACTCAACACTTCATGTGATGGAAATGTTGCAATCATAGAATCTACCTTATCTTCACCCAGTCTTGGTTGGATGCAGACAGATCTGTAGGTGACACCAAATTGAGCTTCTGTTTGAAGGTAGGAAGGCTCTGCACAGAGATCTAAAGAGTCTGGGTCAGTGGGCTGAGGTCAATTGTACAAGGTTCAATGGAGCCAAGTGTGTGTAGGTCACAAAAACCTTATGCAGTGCTACAGGCTTGGGGCGGTGGCTGGAAAGCTGCTTGGTGAAAAAGGACCTGGGGGTGCTGGTTGACAGCTGGCTGAATTGGAGCCAGCTCTGTGCTCAGAAGGCCAAGGAGGCCATTAGCATCCTGGTGTAGATCAGTGACCAGTAGGAGTAGGAAAGTGATTGTCCCTATGTACTCAGCACTGTTGAGGTAGCACCTGAAATACTGTGTTTAGTTTTGGGCCCCTCCCTACCTAAAAGACATTGAGGTGCTGAAGCATGTCCAGAGAAGGGCAACAAAGGGCCTGGAGAATGAGTCTTACAAGGAGTGGCAGGAGTGGCTGAGAGAATTTGGGATTGTTTAGTCTGGAGAAAAGAAGGCTGAGAGGAGACCTTGTTGGTCTCCTGAAAGGAGATTATAGTGATGTGGGTCCTGGTCTGTTCTCTCGAGTAACTGTTGATAGGATGAAAGGAAAGGTCTTGAAGTTGTGCTGGAGGAGGTTTAGATAGCATATTAGGGAAAAAAATCTTTATTACTGATAGAGTAGTCAGGCATTGGAACAGACTGCCTAGAGGAGGTGATGGAGTCACCATCCCTAAAGGTCCTCAAAACCGTATAGACTTTGGGACATACTTTAGTGGGCATAGTGGTGTTGGGCTGATGGTTGGACTTGATCTTAAAGACCTTCTCCAACTCAAATGATGCGTTCATTTTATGATCCGGAGACCCGCACTCAGAGGCGCGACTAAGGCTCCCTTCCCTCCTAAGCCAGCTGCAACGCCCTCTGTGGGCACCTGGTGATGGTTGCTCCCCCCCCGCTGTTGGTGAGTGGTTCGCTCCTCCCTTCCTCCTTTCCCCGCGGGTGGCGCTGGCGCGATCCGCTCCTGGCGCTCGATGCGGAACTGGCTGGGCGGTGCAGAGCGGTCGGAGAACGGCGGCGGCGGTGAAGCAGGTGAGCGGAGGCATCTCGGCCGCTGGCGGGGAAGGGTATCCGTGCGGACTGGGCACGCAGGCTGCCCAGTGTGGGTGTGTGCGCGTGGTTTTGATAGTGGGGACTCTGTCCCAGCGGCCCTAGCGTAGCTCAGGCAGCGGAGTGCGGAGCGACCCCGTCCAGCGCTGCCTGAGGTGATCCGCACCCGGACAGCTGGCGGTGGGCTTCTCCTCCTCCCCTGCCCGTCTCTGGCTTTGCTGTAGCTATCTGGCTGAGCTCTCTAGTGATACTCACGTACGACTAGAGCCCTACTGCAAGGTCACTGCAGGAGGGGACAGAGATGGTGGCCTGCCGCTCCGGCGAGTGGGGCGGCCGAGAACTGCTCCATCCTTCTGGGGATCTGGCTCCGCAGGTGCGCGGGAATGCTCCCTTCGGCGGTCCACTGCTCGGTGCGGCTGCTTCTGGTTGTCGCCCTAGGGATCTGCCCCCAGCCGATGTCCCCAGGTGGGAAAGGGCAGTAGCCCCTGGGGAGGTCGCTTGCGTGTTTCTAGCGGAGCAGGGAACGGTGAGGCCCCGCGGCTGGCAGACCCTGGAAATGGCGGCGCAGCTGGCCCGTGAGGGGGCTCGGCCGGCGGAGGATGTGAGAGAGCGGAGCCGGCCGCCGCCCTCCCGCACAGCAGGGCGCTCGGCGGGCCGGTCCAGGTCCGGGCCCGGGCCGGGCCTCCCGGTGGCTTTTCCTCCTTCCCTACGGAGGTTAAACGGGCAGGAGTTAGGACAGGTAGAAGGGAGGCGCAGGGCGGTCCGATCCTCTTTGAAGAGGTGTGCGGCTTTGTGAGAGGATTGCTGCAGTAATGTACTAGAAAGGTGTTTTTACTCCTTGGTTTGTAAGCAGCAGATCCTGTTACTTCCCGAGACAATAGAAAAGGAAATCCACTTTAGACTGGGGAGTTTTTTATGATGTAGCCTGTAAATAGAGAACATTTTCTCCTTTGCAATGAGTGTCGCCAGCTTTCAGTGTTGCTCACTTCTGTTCTCGTGTGAAGGAGGGGAAGAAGGCTTGGTTTACGTTACTGTTTGCCTTGTGCAAATGGTATGCCTTGGAGGAAACCATTTTTTGTTTTTGTCTTTCTTCTCGCCCTTTTTTCCTGAACTTGCCCGTACACCACGCTGTTTTCAGACGTACATGAAATGCCATACATTATGAATGTGCAGCCCCATGGAAATGAGGTAGAGCTGTGAATCTGGCAATGTAGGCGAGCCAGCCATTTTCTCTACGGTCAGTGCAACTCTGGGTCAGCATTTCTTTTGGTATGCTCTCGTGTCCTTGCCGTGCTATTTGCAGCATCACTTACTTGCAAAAAAGGATGTTACTGGTAGACAGGAACAAGGTGGGGGGAAGATATATTTGTGGCTTCTAGAGGGTCACAGAACCAAACCGATGTCATCCACATAAGCTATTTTTTTTTACTTTCTGCTGCTTGAACCTCAGGAACTGCGTTGGATGGGCACAAGAAGTACTTGCTGTTTTCAGCACTAATGAATATCTGCCGTCCTGGCACATCAGAGAGAGCGCCTCATAACACAGATTAAATGCAGTTTTTGGAGGATCCATTCTGGCAATCCTCTCATGGCCTGTTACATAATACTGATTAATCATTCCAGCTATAAGATATTTTGCTGTACTGTTGTGTTGTTAGACAATGCACAGCTCTTGGGCCCAGTTTAATATACCTTGAAATTATTATGCAGTTACCAAGAATCTTGCTGTGTACTTAATAAAATGCAAAATCATTAACAAGTCTCCAAAATACATTTGTTTAGCTAATAATACAGCCTTGTCCATACTAAAAGCTCTTGTACATGCTCATGCAGTGATGCTGCCATTGTATTGCAAGTCTGGACTTCTGTGTTTTTATTAACAGCTTTCAAGCTGTAGGCTTCAGAGTCTTACTGCATTATTTTCCACACCAGTACTACTTTTAAAACAGTTCTGGTTTTACTGTGTGAGCAAAAAGGAAAATCATGTGCACATTCAAAGTACATTATCCATATAAGATGGCCAAGATATATTTTCATTATGTATGTGTTGTGTGCCAAAGCCATGATGATGCTGAACCAAAGGCTGTGTAGTAACTGGTAAAGAAAAGTATATATTCTGGTTTAAAGTTTTTTGTGGAAAAACCTAATGTAAATATTTTAAAGGATAAACCTGTTTTTCAACCTTGATACCATTCTGTAACTTTTCAGAAAGCCATCAGGGCCTGTAATAAATGAAGTCCAATTTCAGTGTGTTTCAGAAGCATTTTGGAGACAGGGAAATAGAAGCTTGAAGCTTTTTAACATTAAGCCTCATTCCTCTATCCAAAATGGCTTTTTAATTTTCAGAGTGTTAGGATTGATGGTGAAGTGGAAATGGTAGAGATAATCAGTGCGTCTTAGGTCTTTCTAAAATACTTATTCATATCATCTTCCTAAATTAATGTTTGCATTGATTTTATCTGGCTTGAGTGAGGGGCAAAGAGGCTCACCTTTTATAGTTTTTTGGTTTTTTCTCCCCTCACCTCAAGCATATCAAATATCCATGTTATGTGTAGGCAGGATGTACTAGTCATCCCTCGGGAAAGATACTCAATTTACTCTATTTAATATCTTTTTCTGATGAGTCAGCTGAAACTCCAAATATTTATGAGCATTTCTGGTATTTAATTAGCAGGTCACAAGCACTGCTGAATTCTAAAAGAACAATTTTCTTATTTTACAGTACATGAACTAAAAGGTTTTCTCTGATGCTTCTTCCCAGATACCTTTGTTAAAGAAATGTGGTAGTGTTTTTTTGTTTCTTTTAAAGCAACCAAACCCCAAACAAACAAACAACACCCCACCCCCACCCCCCCCCCCCAGACAAATCCAACAAAACAACAACCAAACCACTGTGAAAGGTCTGATGCATGAGAGTGGATGAGTGATGTAAAATTTGGTGGTTTGTCTGTCATTTCATAGTATGAATTTTAACTAGGTGGGTAATGCTATCACACAGGGTGGATATTGATACTTCTTTGTTAAAACCAAGTGGAGAGTTGAATCTTTCATTTATTTTCCATTGGGAGGAATTGGAGACAGGCAATGCATATGTTTACACCCCAGATTAATTCCTGCAAATGTCCTTTGGCTGTATTGTGCCTGCATTAAGATACGCTGCATTACGTTTCTAGGCAGCCCCATCCATAGCATGAAAGCTTTGATGTAGTTATTCAGTGCACCAGTAGAAAATACCCAATTCAGGGACAGATTGGAGGTTTGCAGCAACAAGGAAACGATGTAGAAGCAAGAATGAAAGACACAGTGAAATGAAAATGAGCAGCACGAGGTATCAGTTGGAGGGGAATGGTTTTCTTTTAGTGGGATAACCTGCTAAACTGTGGAATAATGGTAATATTTCTTTTGATGAAAGAAAGGTTTGTTGATTTTCCTTCTCCACTGCATGCTCTGAAAAACTGTTTCAGTGACCTGCTGTTCGCTCTGTATAACTGAGCCTGTGTAATTCACCTGGCCCTTACTCTGTTGTCTGAACTAGAGGATAATTTTAGAGTGATTAGGTTCTCTGTCACTGCAGGCCTTTAAACCTCTCACAACTGCATGAAAATTACTGTTGATGACTAAGAAACATGCTCCTGATTGGTCTCTTGGAATTAGAATGAGCAATTGAACCTCCAAACTATAAAACCCTGAAGAAATTGCCCACATACTGCCAGGACCTCTAAAATCTCTCTTCCACAGAACTCACAAGTGGGGAGGCTGTGCCTTTGGGGGCCTAGAAACAACTGAATTGTGAGAAGTTGTGTTTGCTTTTAATCACTGCTGCTGACAGGGCCCTTGTACTCGTTTTGAAAGTAGAAAATGCTGTTCGCATATGCCTAAATTACCTCTACTAAGGCAGCTCTGGTTCTGTGTTCCTAAGGTATTGTGGTTAAATAAGAAACTGTTGTGTTTCCAGGTTCCAGTACATCTATGTAGGAGCCAGGAGCAAAGTTTCATGGCTTTCTGTCTTTTCCACAGCCTTCAGTATTTCACAGCAGTGCAGCCCTCAAAAAAGGGCTGGTCATCATATTGCTTTTGATGTATCCTCTAATGTGTGTCAAATCTCTGCATTTTGAGTTATTTTAAACTAAATTTCTAAACAGCTGTCCTTAGCTGTGTTTGTGAGAATCAGATGATTAGCCTTGTTTTTTTAACACAGGACAATGATGTCCATCTTGGCAGTCCTGCAGAAATTGTGTGTTATTTTTATGAGCTGGGCAGCCTGTGTTTTCTTACTCTGATCCTTCTCTTTGTTACATCTGAGTGTTCATTGCCACGTTTGTGTCTGACTACCTTTACAGTCCAACTGAATTTCCCACCCTCAGTATCAAATGTTTGTTGTCATCTTGCCCATAGTTTTGACACCAGCTTCTTTGGGTTTCTGCTTGTTTGAGTATGTTGTACTCGCTCTGTAAAGATGCTTGTGGCAGGAAATGGGGAGTTCTGCCTCAGCCTATTCACATCTCATCAGATAGCAGAAGGACTGGAGTGTTTTTTGTGATAAAAATGGTTAAGAATCAAACCTGGTATTTGCCCAAATTGCATCACCCATGAACACTGAGTGGCTCAGCTGCAGTGTCTATTTCTGTTTCTCCTTGATAGAGGTTAGATTGCACTATACTGGGTATGCTTGTTCTACCCTTTGAGCCACCTCATTTTTCCCTTCTTTCTCTCATTAGTCTTCATGTATCCAGAATATGTTGTGTGACTGTGCTGTGGTGACTGCTGATGTTTAGAAGGTCTTCTCAGGACCCCCTTTTCTGTCACTCACTGGCCCTACTGGTTGCTTGAGGCAGTTCCTACCCATTCTTCACTCTGAACTTGCTTCCCCCAATGTTTACATGTGGATGAATCTGCTAAATACACAGTTCTCACATCCCACAGCTCTAGCAGAGAGAAAATGGGTTTTTCTCTTATGGTTTCCTCTTAGTTTTGACCAGCTGGTACTATGATTTGTCACAAAACTTGGAGCAAGATTGGTTGGAGAGTAGAAATGTCTGATCTTCTGTGCTACTGATGAAGAGAAGAGCAAGGCAGGTGGCACACACAGGGAAAGAGGCTGAGTGTTTCTAAGACAAGAAAGAACAGATGTGAACCTCTGAGTACCAGTTCTGTACTGCTAACAGCAGCCAAATAACAGGATTATTTCAGCTGCTTCCTTTACTTTCCAGTTCTCATTATCCTTAGCAATGTTTCAGTGCTTCCATACTTCTTTTCTCCCTTATAAATGGCTGGAATTTACTGTTGGAATTGCAGTGAGCCTCTTTGTTCCTGTGGGGATCACCTCCAGGGAGCATTGAATGTGCCTGTATTTGGTGGTGATGGTGCCATGAATGATGCCACCAGTTTAATGATTAGGTGAATAGCTTGAAATCTATGTGAGAAGAGAAACCACTAGTCGATGGTGCACTCTTCATTGTGTCCTTTCTGCCTGCTATCCTTTTGTACAATCCTCTTCTCTGACTTCCTACCGCAGAGCTACTTAACCATGGCTGAGGGAGGAGCTGTGGCAAGGGAGAACACTGAATAATTTAGCAGTTGTAGCTCCATCCAGCAGCTCTCTCAATTTAAACATCACATGCCTTTTTTTTTAAACATCTGTGCATTTGCAGTGTTGGCTTTTGGGAAAAAAATGTGGGTGCTCAGGTTACAGGAGTGTATGAAGGGCTGGAAATGGAAGCATCTCAGAATACATCTGGTTGGAAGAGACTTCAGAGATCATCCAGTCCAACCTTTGATCCAGCACTGAACTGTTACTGAGCCATGTCCCAAGTGCCAGGTCCACGTGTTGCTTGAACACCTCTAGGAGTGGTGATTCCACCACTGCCCTGGGCAGACCATTCCAGTGTTCGATAACCTTCTCTGTGAAGTATTTCCTAGCATCCAGCCTGAACCTCTCCTGGTGCAGCTTGAAACCATTTCTTATAGTCCTGTCACTCGATACCAAGGAGAAGAGGCTGCCCTCTCCTCTCTCCAACTTCCCTTCAGGGAGCTGTAGAGAACACTGAGGTCTCTTCTCAGCCTCCTCTTCTCTACACTGAACAACCTCAGCTCCCTTAGATGCTCCTCACAGGCTATGCTCCAGGCCCTTCATGAGCTGCCTTGCTTTTCTCTGAACACACTCCAGCACCTCAATGTCAGTTTTGTAGTGAGTGGCCCAGAACGGAACACAGTGCTTGAGGTATGGCCTCACCAGTGCTGAGTACAGGGGGATGATCATGGCCCTGTTCCTGCTGGCCACCCTATTTCTAATACAAGCCAGGATGCCATTGGCTTCTGTGGGTGTTGGGGTCTAATTGTGCGCAAAAGCAGCAAGAAAGTTTCTAAGCTCAAAACTTGAGCTGAAAGCAGTTCTGCCAAAAGGATGTTGTACAAGGAGAGGAGAAAAAGGACAGACTTGAATAGAGTGAAATAAAGATAATAATTTAAATTAAAAAAAAAAAGAAAGTTTGACTAGTGTAGGGCAGGAGAACTGGATGGAGAGGGCTTTTGTACTGGAATTTATGTGCTGTTAGAAGAGAGTGAGTGGTGCTCTGTGTGCCCTGCTTTGTGAGGGGTGCAGGGAGGATAATGAGAGTGGTGTTCCAAGCAGTAGAGGAGGACACTCAGGTAGGTCTTCAGCCTAAATGGAAGTGTGCAAAATGAGCTGGTGCTGAAGCTAAAATCTGTTGGCTCCTTTCCACTAGCAAGTAGAGTACTGTAAAAGTGTATGTTTTTCCTATATTAGTTTAGTGTTGGTTTTCCTCAAGAGTGTAGTGGAATAAAATGACTAACAGTATTTGCATACCATTCTTCAGTGCTTATCTCTCATAGCTTATTCAAGCACTTGGTCTTGGTTTTTCTTTCTGTTTTTTTCTAAACAGTTAACAGGTGAATAATAACCACGTGGTTTTCAGTCATCAGGGCAAATGGTATCCTGGGGTGCCTCAAGAAAAGTGTATTCAGCAGGTCTTGGGAGGTTCTATTCTGCCCTGGTGAGACCACACCTCCAGAGAGACAGGATCTACTGGAGAGAGTCTGATGCAGAGCTATGAGAATGATTAAGGCACTCGAACATCTCTCCTGTGAACAAAGGCTGAGAGAATTTGGCCTGTTTAGTCTGGAGAAAGCTGAGAAGGGATCTTAATTGATGTCTATAAATATCTGAGGGGTGGGTGTCAAAGCGAAGGTGCCAGTCTCTTTCTGGTGGTGCCCAGTAGTAGGACAAGAAACAATTGGTATAAGCTAGAACGCAGGAAGTTCCACCTCAACGTGAGGAGATGATGAAGGTGATGGAGCACTGGGACAGGCTGCGCAGAGAGGTTGTGAAGTCTCCTTCTCTGAAGGCTTTGAAAAATCACCTGGATGCATTTCTATGTGGTTTGCTCTAGGTGATCCTGTTTTGGCAGGGGGGTTGAACTTGGATGATTTTGGATGTCCCTTCCAACCTCTATGTGATTTGATGATCTACTGATGGGTACAACTGTATTACTGTGGGGCAGGAACTGGCAGGTACTGCAGGGACCACTCCTCTGCATTTGCTGCTGCGTGCAAGTTCCTGTGCCAGGACAGAGGTGCAGTCTTCACACTTTGCACATCCTTTTGCATGTCCTTTTGCACAAGACTAAAGGAGCAGCTGTAGTGGATGTCTATGGAAGCATCCTACGTGTCTCTGGATAAGCAGATTTTGTCAGGTGCTGTTGGTAGTCATCTTTCTGTGAGCAATAACAACTTCTGATATTTGTGGTATTAATAGACATGGAAAACCTCACTGACTGTGAGATGTTTAACCTGTTGCAGATAACTACACTGTCATCTAGCTCGGGAACCTGCAGGTGTGCTGGGGGGCTGTGTTTCGTCATTGGCTCCAGGCAGTCCTTGTGCCTGTCTGAAGCTTGTTTGTAGTGTCGGCAGTGCTGGGAGCTTTGGTGGAGGAGCGAAGAGGGTGGAGCGCTGCAACTGCTCTATAAATAGACCCAGCAGGCTAAGATCTAGGGACTAAAGATTGAGTTGCTATGGAGATTGATCTGAATCAGATTACCTGTGGGTCTGTTTTCGCAGCATGTGCATGTGTGGTGACTCTGTGGTCTTGCATGTACGGCAGGCTGCTTTAGCCAAGCATTTGTCTGAAGCAGTGGGGAGAGAGGAGGCAAGGCTGAAGGACCAGTGTATGACAAGGATGTGGAAATCTGTCACTGCAGCAGCTGAGAACTGAATTAGTCCAGCTTCACTCTGTGATGCTGCAAAAATGTTCCTGTCTGTGTGGCCTGACCCTTCTGTTTGTGAACTCATTTTGGTCATGTTCACTCTATCTGTGCCCATGCTATCTCCATTTCGCTCTGGAAAACCGATATGGAGGCTGAGGATATTTGGCAGTGTCAGTACTGTTTTCAGAAGGCAAAGAGATAATCTCATTCTGTAGTAGGAAAGGAGGAAATCTTTAAATCATTATTGTTCTTCAGAAGGGCTTCTTTTTTTTATTCACCAAAATCTGTTTTTGCAATTCATTTCCTCATGTAATCTGGTTTATTCTGCTCTTCCACTTGAGCTTTATGGATAGTTGTAGAGTACAAACAGTTGGGATGCATCTCTTAGTGACTCAATTGATGCATGTGCTCCAGGGAGGATGCTTTTATAATCTGCCTGCAGTCCTGTTCTCTGCTGGGTGATTCCTTATGCTTGCAGCTATCCCTAGGCATTTCTGCACAGCTGCACCTCTGCTGTAGACCAGCCATACTAGACCAAATTTGCTGTTGTCTGTTTCAGGCATGCTTGCAATGCTCTTTTTTTTTTCCCCTGTGCCAAGGTGCTAGTATCTTTCAGCAGTCACTGCATTGGCATGCACTCCTGCCTTGCCAAGGTGGACGGTAACACACAAAGCAGCTTCACCAGTATAGCAAGTCTGTCCAGGTCTGACTTCAGAAATTATTCCATGTTCTGTCAAGCTCTGGAGAAGAGAAGGTTTTCTCAACTCATCTGTCCTGTCATCTGTCTTGTTTGTGTTAGTAGAACCACTGTAGTATCTGGATAATAGGGGTAATGAGCTTCCTATAGTGCTATGTATTTTTAAATACAAAACTACTAACAGTGTTTAATGCTAATATTGTTGTAAGCAGGGAAAGTGTGAAATTGGGACTGCTTGTCTGCTTCTTTAAAAGCTTAGTACAAACAAAAATAGTATGTGCTCCACCCATGGCTAGAATTGCTTAAAACATACTTGGAAAAATAAGTAACAAAAATTTCAGTCCTGGAGATTTCATAAAGATTATTAAGATGTCTAAAGATGGGTGAAAACTACCATGAGTACTTCATATTGTGCCTCAAACCAATTTGATTCCAGTTCTACAGTGAGATAATTTGGGTTTGTGGCCTCAATTGCGAGGTTGCATGGTCCTGAGGTACTTACACCTATTTCTTGTAGCTTAGCAGATAGCTGTCTCAGCATAATTAAGGTGAGGAATGTGAGAAAAGGAAATGCAAATCAACCAGAAACTGGGTGTTCAAACTTCTGGGTGTTCAAACTTCGGACCCTCTTTGTGTTTGTTTCAACTTTCAGTTTAGTCCAATTAGTATGGATCTTGAGGACACAGTAAAAAATGCACTTAACTCAGGCATAATGACTCTAGGTCTGAACTGAACACAGACATGGCTGAGAATAAATAGAATTTCAGGATGTTTCAGGGACATTCTAGAACTGAAAATGTAGTTCATTTTGGACATGACTGGCAATCTGGTCTTTCGTGAGGTGAGATTTCAGTGAACTTGAATTCACACGGCTTATGTCCCGTTATTCTTGCTATATCCTTCTTGTCAGTTCTTCATTGTTTGCCTTTTTTTTTTCTCTTAGAAATGAATTTCCCACTGTAGACTTTTCACTCGGTTAAGTTGAATTGTATGATCCTGATTTATTATATTCTAAAGGTATCCATGCACTGGTGAACTGGTGTGCTGTGCGTTAAGATCCTGGTACCAGATAAAAGCCAGAGGTAATGGAAGGAGAAGTCAGAGGTAATGGAAGGAGAAGTCTTTCTGATACCAACCTAAACTATGGAAGAGTTGCAAGGAAAGCAGGGCTTAATATCTGTCTGTTGGAAAATAATCTGATGGGTTTTGTATAATTTTTTTTCAAGTGCTGATTAAAATATTTGCTGATTATCATACAGCTGATTGTAAGGCTGACCTGTGAAAGCTTCTGTGTGAGAAAAAGTACTGTGAGCGAGCTAGGCTGGATTAGCATTTTTTGGTGGTGTTCTTTTACTTTGTTCCTTTAGCATTGTTTCTAGAAAGGAGAGACTTAAAAAGACTGAATACTCCAAGGTGTAGATAAGACAGGGCTGCTGCTCACAATTCATGTCTCTTGAAACTAATGCTGAGTATCAGTCTGACACAGATGGTCTAAACTGATAAAGTGTCTGCTGCAGTTCTTTCGTGCTGCCATATCTGTTCTCTGGTGTGATGCTTTTCCTGAGTGTGTATTTAGACTTTTATTTCTGGGAGGAACATCATGCAGATTCTCCTCTAGGAAGCAGTGCTGCAAGCTAAAATGTGGATGCTGGGGAGTTTTGAAACAAAGTAGTGCCAGTAATAGAAGAGTTGTTTTGAACACTTTTTTTCAGTTGAGTTACTGGTAGGCCATTAGTTAGGGCTGGCTCTGGCCATCATCTTCGTGTCTAGGCTACTGTGCCAGTTTCAACTAGTTCGTTAGTATTGCTGACAGCTTCTACAGTACGTGGGTAGTGTTAGTTCTCACCAACCTGTTTACCATCCATATGAGTGCTTACTTAAATTATCGTGTTCTTTTATGTGTCATGTGCCTGTGCAGTATGTTTATGTGGCAGCCTTCATTTCTTTATTTTCCTCCTTTTGTTGAGTTGAAATTTCTTCACAAGTGTTGCTTGAGGAGTCAACACGTGAGGGTCTGATTCCAGCATTTCACAAACAGAAAGCACACTGCAGAGGACCTTTTCAGAAAAGGCAACTTAGAGTTAAAGCAGCTTGGGGGAGAGAAGAGGTTATCAATGGTAAAACCTCTGCTGTCTCAGAGTCAAAATCTCTCTGTTCAGGTCCAAATGCCACCAATGGAAGAGGAGTGGAAGTATCTCTCGTTTTTTTAATCTCTTTCTGTTTCAATGTACTTAGTCTGTAAAATCTAGGAGCTAGAGGGAGAATGCTAGCAATGTCAGAAATAAACTACTTTACCTTCCTTTACCTACAGCAAAAATGTCATCTGTAGTTCTGTGATAGTATTATGTTCAGTCAGGTTTCCCAGATACCCTTAGCACTTGTTCCCTAGCACTTGCTTCTGCGTTTTGCACAAAAGTAGCAGGGAAGGAGAACGGAGTGTGTTAGTTTTAGTCCATATCAGTTCTACAATCTGTTTCACCATGTAACTGCACAAGCATGTCCCCAGAGAAGGGTATGTAACTGACCTGAAAGCAAACTTCTGGGAAGATGGATAGACCAAGCAAGGCAGGACTGTAATGCCTGTTTGTTTGGTTTATACAGAACATGAACTGTGGTGTGTGATTCCAGACAGGAGTGGGAAGATGAGTTCCAGCAAACATTGGTCTGGTAGTCTTTAATTGCTGTCAGCAGACATAACTAAATATCTGAAGAAGCAAGTGAATCAATAGGGGAAGGCAAAAACCCTAAACTTGTTACCAATTATTCTTCCTATTCCTCCAATCCACAAAATTTAATCTTCCAAAAGAAAGCCTTTGACCTCTAATATCTCGCTGTAACTATGGCCTTGTTAAGAATAAATAACTGGGTAAAGGAGATTTTAGAAGCCCTCTGCAGAATGTCTGCATCAGTCTGTTCTTCCTGCATGGCAGCCGCAATCAGAATTCTTGGAGAGTAGTCAGATCTTTTTTTACAAAAAAAAAAAGAGGTTAGAAATCTTGATGTGTGACATCACTAGGATGCAGCTTCAGGCATTCCAAGGGCATTTGAAGACCTGTGTATTGCATTCCTCAGTAGCTCCTTTGTAAAACTGTGAGAAAGGTGTGTGATGAATTGCAGGCGTTAGAGATATTCTCCAGGGTAGAGAACAGGACAAAAAACACAGGGTATGGACAAGGTACTTAAAGGTGAGTTAAGGCTGTGGTCTTATACCCTCTCCTTTATTCTGCAGTCATTGCATGTTTTTATTCCACTGTAAATGCAGTTTGTCTGCCTTCATTGAGGGGTAGGATATTCTCAGTAATACAGAAAGAACATATGTGTGGTTATGAGTAGTGGAAGTTCCTCAAAGTCATACTTACCTTGTGGTAATGTACTGTTATGCTCGTATCTGTAGCTGAACAGTGAGTTCCTTAAAGGGTTCTGGGTAAAGCTATTTAGGAAAAAAACCCAACACAACAGCTGATGTAGTTCTTCAAACTTAGGGTAAAAAGATCCACTTGATCATCTCAACTTCATCTTGTTCCTCTCAAGTTTATCTACACCAAGATATTTGCAGGGTACATTGGCTTAAGAACAGTTCCAAGAGAGATTCTACAGTGTTTTCGATAGTATCATTAAAATGAAGAAACAGGAACTTTGCTTCCTTTGTCTGTGTTTCCTCTGTCAGAGAAGATAATTTGTAGAAGTATTGCTGCTCAGAGAAGGTAATCATAGTGCTGTAGAAACCTACGGTCACTGCAATTGAGGATCTACAAAAGCATGCCAGAGTCTTGTAAAATGGGGAGTTCTGTGTGTGTGAGGGTTAAGGTTTCCTTTAGTTTGGTGTTCTGTAATTAATACTTACTGGATGGTATGATTTTCCTTTTTCAATAGATTGTATGCATGCTCTTTTTTGTGTTTGTGTTCTTACTGGTGCTTAGAGGGTTAATGAATAAAAATCCTCAACTCTGTACCTGAAATGTGAAGGGCTGGGAAAAAAAGCAAATATATTGCTGGATTTAAATGTAATCGAGAGATGCTAACAGTTACTGTGCCTTTAACTTCTGGTTGTGAAGTAATGAGAAACCTCAAGGAAATTACTTAGTTTTGCTGGGATTTACAGGTTGTTAGTGAATCTGTTGCACTTAGATACAAATAAAATCTGAGCTCTATGCTGCGGAACTGAAGCATTTTAGTACAGTAATAATAATCTGAACTCTGTCTCGGCTTTAGAGGGTGAACATAAACCAAAATAGAAACCTTACTCTGAGTATGCCACAAAAGGCAGTCAGTTCAATTTTTTTTTTAATCATAAACCAACTTTATTAATGGGTTTATTGGGATGCACAGGAAACCTCTAATACAATTGGTTTATGGAGCATCTCTGGTTTTACAGTTTTCAAGAACTTTCTGCTTCTAAAAAAATCAATTTACATTTGTACATAGGGAACATTGCAATGGGAAGCTTTTAAGATTTTATTTTATTTTACTTTTACCCCCTTCTCTTTCATTGATTCAGTGAAGTATTAATGGTGGGATTTGAAAAATACAGTGCTTACAGAATTCTGGATGTGTGTTAAGCATAGCAGTGCTACAGTAAAATGCCAGTTGTACCAAGAGCTGTTTTTCTAAAGTGGTCAATAAAAATAGCTCTAGGAGGTATGAGTATCAAGAGTAGATGCAGAGATGCACACAATAAATGGAATTGGTAATAGTAAGTGATATAAACAGTACAGTTTACAAGAAGTACTCCTGTTGCTGGAAGTCGCAATTCTGTGGAACAGCTGTTTAGTGTTTTCACAGAAAAAACCATCACTGGGGCATGTGGAGTTTCTCGCTCTAGGCCATAGCCAGGTTTGGAAGGGTGAGGTGTGTTAGGTAAAATTAGACTTATCTTGGTATTACTCTTTCTTTAGTTATTTTACCAGACAACTGAAGTTCATTTTTTTTCCTTCAGTTGTGTGTAATGGTACAGAATTTTCAGTTAAAGATGTTTCCCCCAGCACTGTAGGAATCCCAGGGATTTGCCTAAACAATACTTTTACCTCAACTCTTTGCCAGTGATATGTTTCTTTGCTTGTCTGTGGTCTTTCATAAGATCTTTTTGTACTTTTGTGTGTGTTGTTCATCTCTGTTTGCTTTTGTGGACAAATGGTTCTGGTTTTATGGTTGTGAAGAGGGGGATCTGTGGTTGGTGATGAACTGCACACAATTCTGAGACTGTAGAAGTGTAATTTAAGGTCAGGAAGTTGGTTATATGTATTTGGTATTCCTCATCATACCTCTGACACTTCTGCTTTTCTGATCTTAGGTTGGACTTGCCAGACAGTTCCAAGCAGAGTCTGATCCCCACGGTAGTTGGTCACGGCTGTCTGGATTAACTGACTGCTGGATCAATGACCAGAAATTCACTGAGATGACATAGGGAGGGGCATCAAGGACAATGGTGCAGAAAAAGAAAACCTGCCCTCGGTTACTCGACTATCTTGTGATCATTGGAGCCAGGTAATGTGAAGAAGGCTCAGCACTACTTCTGCTCATGCAGCAGAGTGGGAATAAATAGCTTGACATCCATTGATGAAGCTTTATTTGGTGCTGTCTGGAGTGTGTGCTTAATGCAACCGTAATGGGAGCATCTACTTGGGCTATGGTACTTTTTTAGAGATACTAGCTAGAGGTTTTTAACTTGTGATACTTAAAGAGTCTTCAAAAGGTGACTGAGAAAAGACAATTTATATGTCTGTCTGGTAGCCTGAGTGTCCTAATTGCTTTGCTTCTATTAGCATCAGGATAGAGGGATTCACAGATTGAAAATACTGAAAGCCACATGCAAGTAAAATACTGTTTTGGGATTATTTTTATAGGTTTTGAAGTGTAGTCTGTAAACACACCAAAAAATCTGGAACTTGCCTTATTTGGCTATTTCTCTGTCTAATACTCATTTATGCACATAGGATTGGCATAAGTGTTTTATTTTTTCAAGTCATCATGACTACTAATGGACAAAATGTTATGCTTATTACTGCATATATGAAATGTGAGGTTGATGTGGGTGTTTGTCAAGTACACAGGCGCTCAATAAATGCTTTTTTTCTTTATTCAAAGTTTGTGCAGTAAATTTTCTGACAGCCTTTTTTTACTTCTGAAAGGCTGTTTTGCTTTCATTTCTGAATATCAATGATAAATTACAAATATCCTATTACTACTTGTCTAGGTTTCCTTAACTCTTAAATAAGAGAAAAACAAGCATCATCTGTATTGTGAAATGAGCAAATCTAAAGTATCAGGTTGAGAATGTACCTTGTATGAAACCATAGGAGAGTGATGGGGGAGCCAGGTCTCCTACATCACATGTGATAAGCATGATACAAAAGTATTACTTCAGAAAAATGATGAGTGACCAGACATTATAGCAAAAGGAATGAGACCAAGAGGAGGTTCTTCTGGGGCTGTAGTTTTATTCTTTCACTATGTGATTCTCATACTGTTTTTTTCTTAATGGAAAAGCAGTGGTAGGAAAATAGTTAATGCCTTCAAAGAAGTTGTCCTTATGATGGAAAATTACTTATAAACAGTATTGCCTTTCTCTTAGTGCTCCATTAGTAATTAGTGGTTTACCGAAAGCTGGTGAGCCACAGTGTTAAGTAGGACAGCATATTACTACCTGTTTTTTTACAGTAAGGTACATTTCAAATCCAACCTGAAAATGCAACGCAGAAATTTATATACCTGTGGTTGCTAGAACTTTTTAATGAAAATTTTACAGGATGAGTGCCTTATCATTCCACTGTTTGTCCAGGTTCTCTCCTACTAAGCTCTTGGTTTTCCCAGTTAAGAGTTGATACTTGATTTTCTCTTATTTAGTTGTTTTCATAGAAGGCTGCAGTTCATAGGGTTTTCATTTAACTGTATATTTGGAGAGACTTTTATTGGCCTAAATCAACTATGCGTGGTGCTTTTTCTTTGCTCTTTCCATAGGCAGCCAAGTAGTGATAGTGTTGCTCAGACTCCTGAACTACTGCGACGTTACCCTCTAGAAGACCATGTGGACTTCCCTCTGCCACCTGATGTTGTGTTCTTCTGCCAGCCAGAGGGATGCCTGAGTGTGCGGCAAAAACGCATGAGCTTCCGTGACGACACTTCCTTTGTCTTTACGCTCACAGACAAGGATACAGGCGTAATTCGCTATGGAATCTGTGTCAACTTCTACCGCTCCTTCCAGAAGCGAGTACCCAAAGAGAAAGGAGAAGGCGCAGGGAGTCATCGAGCTCGGGAGGGACAGAAAATCCCCAAATCTGGGGATACATCTGTACCCCAAGAGGAAGTGGGTACTGAGAGTTCAGAGAGTGGTTCTTCACTGCAGGCTCCAAGTACAGAGTCTACTCCAGATGTGAATCGATCACCGTGTAGTAAGCGCCTGGCCAAAGGCAGCCATCGCTCTCGGAACAGCACTCTGACCTCTCTCTGCATCCTTAGTCATTATCCCTTTTTTTCCACCTTTCGTGAATGTCTGTACACCCTCAAGAGACTTGTGGACTGCTGTAGTGAGAGATTGTTGGGCAAGAAGCTGGGGATTCCTCGTGGGGTGCAGAGGTAGGTTAAGGGGGACGCTGTATCCGAGGTTACAATTACATGTACGGCAGATTGTGGCTACAGGTATGGCTGCAGAATCAGCCAAATGCCAATGGGTGACATTTCCTGTTTTAACTGAGGATCACAGTAGGAAAAGGAAATTTTTGGTGTGATCTCTTTGAAAGTCCTCTGTCTGATTCTCTATCCTCCTATGACTTTTCATTTTTGATATCTTAAGGAGGAACTAGTCTGCTAAGAACTGAGCACAATATTTTCTGAAGATGAGCACTGATGCTGTAATTGTTGCTTTGGTATATAAGCTCCATGGCAATGTACATCAAGACTGATTGTCTGGCAAGTTAGAAACAGCCAAAAATAACAGAGAATCTTCACTTGGGGCAAGAGGGAAATGATCAAATTGTGCTTAATGAGCTTATGAGCCAATCTGAACTTCAGCATGGGAGCAAAAAGACTAAGAAGCTGAAAGACGTCAAAGTGCAATATTTGAAGGGAAGAGGGAGGAGAGTTAGAAGACAAAGAGTTGTCTAGGAAGCATATGGGAATGGGGGTTGATAACAACAAATTAACAGGAACTTGGTGTACTTAATGCAATGCAATAATTTTGCATCTCTGCTAATATTACATCGGGTATGTAACAAATGCTGTTGCACTGTAGAATGCAGAAAGAACAACATCTTAATGTATTTCACTCATGGATGTGTGTCTGTGCTGTTGTGCCTGACACCTACTTTCCAAAATGATGTTTTTCTTTGCAATATTCTAACTGAAAATTAAAAAAATACAAAATTACTATCTGGAGAAGGAGGAGATTATCTCAGTAGTAAGAGGGACAGCTCATAATGTTAATTAAGTAGTTCTGTGCTCTCTGAAGTAAACATGTCAAAAGCAAGCCAAAATGACAGGATGTCTGTAATTTTCATCATTATAAACTCCTCACTTTTTGCATGAAAGGAGACAGTGGTTCTGTTCATAAAGGCAGTTGCTTACTTCTAGGGTCACTACCCTGGAATAGCTCTGGGAGAATGTCCTGATTTTATAGCTGGCTCCTGCGTTAGCAGATTTATCACCTGCATTCACCGAGTGCTGGGGGAAAAAGGATTCTATCAGAGCAAAACTTTATTTCCTCGTAAATAGAACTATGAATTAAGGAAGCTTATTTTGTCACTTGGTGGTTAGCTGATAATTTCTGAGGCAGAAAAAGCTAAATTTGCTGATTTTCCTCAACTCTGTGAGCTCATCTGACTTCTTGAAAGGGATTCTAAAGTATTCCAGTGTTTGAATGGCATGCAGTGTTTGAAAAAGATTTGCTCTTGTTTGCCGTAATTCTCAAAGAGAACATCTGGGTAACAAATGAGGAGGGCAAGAGAAAGAATGCTGAGCATACATCTCTGGGAAAAGTAAAGCAGCATGTTTGAATTACCATGTGCTTTGCAAGCCATGACTTGGAAAAGTAGAATAGTGTTGAAGTGGTGGTAGAACAAAAAAAAAGGTGAAACTGAATCCATAAGCGGCTTGCATAAGATTGAAGGTGCCTGTTAAGAACCTTGTGTCCTGTGCTTTGCAAGGAAGAGTGGAGGATGAGAAGCATCGCAGTTCCTAACAGCTGTTATCAGTTACTCAGCATAATCTGAAATTGCCTTTGTTTGGACCTCTCCAGACATCTGTAGTTTTTTTCCCTTTTGAAGCTTCCACTGTCATAATATTTTCTTTTTTTTTTTCCTCTTTTTTTGTGTTGTGAACTGTAAAGTAGAACCTCCACTTTGAACCTGTGTCATCCTGAATGGTCTCATACACTAAATGAAGATACTTATCAGACTGAAGTTTTCTACAGTTTCTGTACCTTTCATTCTGCTATAACATTAAGAGCTGCACAAATCATTTTGCTCCCCTTGTCAGACACAGTTTCAAGTTCTAAAGCTCCGAGGGCCCTGAGCAATGCTGTACGTGCATTTTGGCCAGCCTCTCTGAGATACAAGTTTTTTAGATTGCTAGCTTAAGGCATAGGAAAATGGCTGCTTATTTTGCTGAACTGTCTAAATGCTTTCTAGACATCATTCAGAAATGTATATTTTCAGCTGAAATTCATCCCCTTCTGCCATGGATTATTCAGCTTTTAGAATGATACAATGCAGTTGGGAATAGCACGAAAAAGAGTATTTTATCATGCTAAAATATTTGGGAAATCTTAGTGTGGCACATCTTTATTAGCTGAGGTTTAGCTTCTGTTCTTGCCAAGGTTTATAGGACCGCTGGAAAGAGAATCCTGCAGGCAATCAGTCTGCCACAATTCTGGATGAGATATGAGAGTATCCTATGAGAGTGCTGAATTTAAGGGTCCAGAGCAATGAGAGACCTTCAGAGATCTGGCCCTAACTGAACCCTTTAAATGAGTGAATGAACTCTCAGGTGGAAGTGACATATTTGTGCTGATTCATGCCACAGAAAGATTTAAACATCCCCACAGTGGTTGTTTCAGTAAGCTTAAAAGCCTTCCTTTTCCTTTGTGTGGCCAAATGTTTGGTAGCTGCACCTTTTAATTTTTGGTGAATCTGCTCTTTCCCTGGAAGAGCCCTGCAGAATGGTTGTCCAGTCGAGCTCTCAGAGTGTTAACCTTGGTGTTCTCCCTGTACAGGGATACAATGTGGCGGATTTTCACAGGCTCCCTCCTGGTGGAAGAAAAGTCTAGTGCATTGCTACATGATTTACGGGAGATTGAGGCCTGGATATACCGGCTGCTCCGTTCACCCATGCCTGTTGCTGGTCAGAAGCGGGTGGATGTCGAGGTCTTGCCACATGAGTTGCAGCCGGCTTTGACCTTTGCTCTTCCTGATCCATCTCGCTTCAACTTGGTGGATTTTCCTTTACATCTGCCTTTGGAGTTGTTGGGAGTGGATGCTTGCCTGCAGGTGCTGACCTGCATCCTTCTGGAGCACAAGGTAAGAAGGGAATAGTTGATCTTTGCGAGGTATGCAGGAAGCTCAGCCTTCTTCAAAACCAGGGTAGGCTGGATGTATGTCACATCTGTCTCCTGTACTGTTTTGAAATCAATTTATCTGTGGGAAGGAAGGAATAGCTCCTTCTGAGGTTCCTGTTTTGAAACATTTTACTTAAGAAAAACATCTAAAGCTCCTTTTCAGACAGATTAATGGAGAGCCATCAAGTTTACAGCTATTGAATTAGAGGCCTGCAGGCTGTGATCTTCATATATCCCTGGAGGGAGCATTAGAAGTGAATGGCTACTGCAGCACTAATGCGAGTTTCTTTGGTTGCAGGTTGTGTTACAGTCCCGAGATTATAATGCACTCTCAATGTCTGTGATGGCCTTCGTGGCTATGATCTACCCGTTAGAGTACATGTTCCCAGTGATCCCTCTGCTTCCCACCTGCATGGCCTCTGCAGAACAGGTACTTATGTTTTCCTATATTGGTCTTTTGCAAAGGATGTTTCTGTGATGTCTGAAACATAGAGAAGTAGTCTGTTTTTTCCCCTGCTGTTTTGTCAGGGATTACAATAAAATTTGCCTTGCAAAGAACATTTCTTAAGCACCTCTGAATTATAGGTAATATCACTTTTTTAGGCTGTCTTCAAACCGTGCTTAAGGAATAGTATGATTCAAAGCAGTAGTTCACAGACAATGGACTAAAAGGCCATAGATCCACAATATGAAGAGTATTTACCTCCAGTGCTCTCCACAGCTAAGCATTAAGGTTTGCTGAGGAGAGTCCAGAGTACTATTCAAGGATGCCTGAGAGCTCTTGATTCAGAGTTTAGAAACTATTGCCTGCAATTTGTTCTCCTCAAAAATGTGAAGTGTCGAGTTACTTCATGTGGGAGTCTGGGTTTTGCCAATAATTGTCTCATTATTTTGCTTGGAAAGGTAGAATTCTAGCCATCTTCAGTGCTATCCTGCACCTGATACCACATATTTGTTGTTGTCAGGTCAGAGGTGACCAACTGTTACAGATTTCAAGACTAAATAAGCATCTCAAGCCACTGGTCTTAAGCTGCTGCACACCTTATTCATTTAAACATTTTCTCTCTGCTAATTCCTTTATCAGAAGAAACCTGAATTTCCCCTTAGGTTTGCTCTGTTCATTTGGAAAAAAAATTAATTTATTCTTCTTCCAGAGATCTTAATTGTTTTGAAATCGAGTTACTATTACAAGCACTTATTTGAGTAAATCCATATTTACAATGTCAGAGCATCAGTTTGAGCTGGTAGTGTATTCATTTCTGACATGCTGCTTCTCAAGTTGAGCTTGTACTCTGAACGTCTTTCTTTTGTTGTTGTTTTTTTTTCCTGTCTTGTTTCATGATAGATGTGGAACAGTTAGACTAGCTAATGTTTTTCCTGTAAATTACACCCCTGAGCAAGAACGGGAGCATGAGAAGCAAAAATTGAAATTCTCTGAGAAGGGACTTTTTTCCTTTCCTTTCCTTTCCTTTCCCCCTTCCCCCCCCCCCCCCCCCCCCCCCCCCCCATGGTATGGAATTAATTACTTATAAGGAATTTATAATGCTTTTCTTGTTAGCCTCTCTGCTAGAAACAAGCTGTAGTTAAATATTTGGGAAGAACATGGTGATATGAAATGCAGATCTTGTTCTTATTAAAGACTCTCTCTCTCAGTTGCTTCTAGCCCCTACACCTTACATCATTGGTGTTCCAGCAAGTTTCTTCCTTTACAAATTGGATTTTAAGATGCCTGATGATGTGTGGCTTATTGACCTGGATACCAACAGGGTGAGTGGTGCCCAGAAGGACTCATGGCTTGGTTTCCAGGGAACTGTGCATTTTTATTCATGTACTCACTAAGAATCTAAAAATGCCTGGCCTTAATGTACCTTTGCCACTCTTATCTTAAACTTTAAGATTCTATTCTTTGTTATGTCTCAGGGCTCCCATTTGTTTTGCTCCTAAGATACTCTCTTTCAGTTATCAATAGAAGATAAATCCTCAAACAAATGATAAAGCTGTCTTCTGGAGTAATTGCTACCCTGTATAAACCCTGCATAAGCAATCCAATCTGATAAGAGCCTTCCAGCAGCATTGATTGCCATGGTTTAAATGAGACTGTGTATGCTGTTTTTCACTGGAGCATGAGCAAGAGAAATGTGTAACATCTTCTACATGGTGGAAATTGTAAAGGATGAGTGTGGCTTTGTTCAACTCCATTTTTTTTTCTGTAGTAAAGGATAAAATTAACTTGGACATTGTTTGTGATATTGTAAACAATGCATCCATAAAGAAGTGAAAACCAAAGGGTTGATGCAGTTGTCTATGTGTGGAGGTTGTGTTGTGGGGGTTTTATTTATTTATTCGTTATTTTATTTCATGGATTTTATCGATGGAGAGGTGAAGATTCAGGAGATTCTATTGGTGTACTTCATTCCAGGTGATTGTTCCCACAAATGCAGAACCCTTGCCAGCACTGCCAGAGCCAGAAGCTTCAGAGCTGAAAAAGCATCTGAAACAGGTAATAAGCATTTTTGTAAAAGGATTTGGATTTAGTAGAATTGAGCGGATGTCTTGCACAGCTCTTCTTCCATACAAGAATGCAAGTCAGCAAATGTAAAGCAAAATGTGTTAAAAGCAGAGGTGTATCCAGGCACATGGATATGAAAATGTATGAGACTACTATAATATGCTTGTTTAAGAAAGTGTCCCTTGGTCAGTCATGGAGAGGTCTGCTTCTCTGAAGATAGGCTAATGAGTAGAATGGCTAATTCAACAAAATTATAGAGGTGTCTTTTGACATCTTTCAGCTGTGTGGCTTTCTAACGGTGTCTTCTCCTGACTGAGACTTTCCTAGTTTCTGATCTTTCTGTATGTTCTGTGTTTGGCTAGGATAAGGTTATTTTTTTTCTCAGGACGTTGGGAGGCCATACCCAGGATAGTCAGCTGAACTAGCCAGTGGGGTATATCATGCTTTGCCATGTGCCCCATCTAAGAGAGGGCAGGGTGGGGTGCTGGGTGAACACATCACATTTTGTATTACTCATTTTATATATAGCTACTTTACTATTCTGGTTCATTTGTTCTTTATCATGTTCTGTTGAACTCTCTGTTTGTCAACCCACAGAGTTCTGCATTTTGCTCTTAATTTCTCCTTCCCATCCTACCAGGGGGAGGGGATGGGAGGGGCCAGTTGCATGGGGCTTGGCTGCAGCTGGGACTAAATCCATAGAACTCTACTTTCTCCAGAGGACTTCATGGTAATTTTTGTTGCCCAGTTTTGCTTTTTGCTGTCTTTGCTGCTTCCACCTTTGTGATTTGGAGGGGAAGCACAGGACTAGGCATTTTCTGTCACTCCATATAGACAGCTAGTTAGAACATCCCCCATGTTAGAATACAGTAGTATTTTGAGCTCAAAATCTGGTATCAACTGATACAGTTACTAAGTGGTATGTAGCCAGTTTCTGTTTTTCTATCTCAATGAAGGGAGTTAATCTGTCAGAGTGAGTGGTCGCTGAGGAAATTAGCTGCAGTTAATGTCTTAGCCAAGTGAGGGATGATTTGAAATACTACTGGAAGCAACAAACCAGTTCTGTTTTTCACTGTTGTCTGGGGCTAACTTGTTTCCAGCTGATGCAGAACATTCTGGATTCCTCTTCTGCATTTGCTGTGTGGGCTTTAAACTCCAACTTGATCCATCAAGCTATGACCATCTCTGTTTCCCCCCCATTCACAGATCTGTATGTGAGGTCTCAGTCTTTTCTCTCAGGTCCTGCTAAGCCATTAATCAGCTTGGGTCATCCTGGCTGATCATGTCAAGCAGGTTTTATCTCTTTATTTCTGTTTTTCTTATGCATGCTGCATGTAGTATCTAAAGGTAAAGTGCATTACTAGTGTCATGAGGTCTGCTCTTCATCAGTTCCCATGGACTAGGAGAGCAAAGTGTGCAACCTCCATGATACCCCAGTACCTGCCGTCAGCACAGATGGAAGTGATACATTGCTTGGAGTTTTGTTAGATCCACCTTCCTCTTACTTCTGCCTCACCCCCTTGCAATTTCAGGCCCTATTCAGCAAAACTCATACTAGGGCAAAGTTGGATGTCAGATAAATAAATTTCAGATTTATTGAAGGAGTATTTAAAATTCACATAGTGTTCACTCGGGTTCAGATTTACATCTGTATGTACTCCTGTAGGCGTTATCAGGAAGAGTTAACCATTGGCAAAGGGGAATGACTTCTGCTGATTGCTGTACAAAGTAGATTAGACTAAATTGTAGCTCACATCACTGAAGTTAGCAGTGTCAAAGAACAAGATTCTACTACAGTAGAAAGTTCTTAGCTGCATCAATAAGGACAGCAGCATTTCTGCTTTCCAGAGTGGCCAAATGTGAACGCTTGGGGGTGGGGCAGTTAAACCTCTCTTCCCAAGATGTGTCTATTTTGTGGACTCTTTTATTTCCTGACATTTGTGATATTTGGTAGTAATAGATTTATTTTTTTTCCCCTTCCATCTGTTTCTCTGTGGTCATGTGTTCGTCTTGGCTCTGATGGGCTGCTGATGTTATCATATGATCTTCCATCTTGCCTCCAGTGTCTGATTAGCATGACTGCAATCACTCAGAAACAGCTGCTCACTCCTGACAACAAGGTTCTTTATTTATTCTTTTCCCCTCGATTTTCCATTTTACCCTTTGTATGTTTTGTTGGTTTTATTTCTGTTTCATTTTATGTATTTATTCATTTTTGAAACTCAAGGATGAAGACTTAGTGGGCAAATACGAGAAATGAGGAAGATTTAGGATAGGTCTGGGTGCCCAGGACTGATTTACAGCTCATGCTGCTCCAGTGCATATCTGTGAAGATATTATAAGGGTTGAAGAAGATAGTAAGTTTATGGAGAGATGGAGACCTCATTCAGATGGGAAGTAGAGATTTGCAGGGTGACAGGCAAGTCCCTGTGCAAAAGTGTCTCCACTTTGTCCTGGGATATCAAACTCGCTGGTTGAATGGCCAAATTGCAAGGCAGATTTCAAGCCCTCTAAGTCCTAAGATGTATTCAAATTATATTTGGGGAAAACTCTACAATGAGTTGTACAAAGTGCCATACTACCAGTGGTTCAGTTTGGGCTGTCTGTTTTCATGTTATGAATGATCTAGCAAAGTGGACTTCTCTGCTGCCCCTTGGATGGCTCCAGGACTGTTTCTGCATTGAGATAATTTTGACAATCCATGTAAAGGAGGATCTGGAGATATTTTTGACTCAGCAGGCGATGCTTTAAGATGTATTATTAGAGCATGCACAATTACTGCAATTGCCTAGAGGGCAGGGTAGCTCTGATCTCTCTTGTTGTTTTAATAGCATGCTGAATGTGTGCATAATGTTGTCCTTTGTCAGGCACTGGCCAGTATGAGTCTGAATACTCAGCCCATTCTTAATCTAGAGAAGTTCCATGAGGGGCAGGAGGTGCCTCTGCTGCTGGGAAGACCACAGAACGATTTGCAGTCCACTCCTTCAACAGAATTCAACCCTCTGATCTATGGAAATGATGTGGACTCTGTGGATGTGGCCACCAGGTGAGTGAGGCTGAACAGGAAGGTAGTCTTGAGTCTTCATAAACTGTGCTTGAAGGCAGCACAGACACTTCTATGGAAACATCTTCCAAGTTCTACCTCAGGTTCTACTTTATAACATGGGAAAAAAAAAAAGAACAGAAATTAGTCTTTATCTCTCAGATCTATTAACTGCATGAACTGTTTATCTTGAGAGAGTGCTTTATTTCTTGCATTTTCCTGAACTTGTCAGTCTGATATTGTACCTTTAAGCTTAATACCAAGTCTTGAAACACAAAAAAAGCTGGAGACTTAGTTGTTGTGTCAGCTAGCATATGTGAGAGTGATGTCCCTCCATGATGGTTTGGGAGTTACCTGACCCCCACCCCCCCACTTAAGAAAATCACCCAGACTAGACTCAGCCACCTGGAAGTTAAGAAATGATGTTATATTTACAGCTTAGCACATTTTACAAGCATATATAGGCACAATATTTACAGTTATATACAAGTTAAAAGCAATACAGAAACACAGTACGCCTCCCAGAAATCACAGTCCCCAGGAGGGCTCCTGACCCAAGCCCGCTTCCCTCTCCCTCTTTCACTCCCTTCAGAAATAGCCAGATCAATCCATGTATATCTCACGTGATAAATCTGGAGAGATTTGAGGTGAGATGTCAGAGAGACGACGAGGAGGTTAGAGGAAAAAGGGTTAGGCCAGATCAAAGAGTTAGGGCAGATACAACCGCACAGACCAGACCATCAGAAAGAAGGAACAGAACTGAGAGCTGGGAAGTGTGAGAGAAGTGAGTGTCTTATCTATATTTTGGCTAGTTGTGTTTCTCAGCAGAAGAATGGGTGATAGAGGGTACTGTTGGTTTTTTTTTCTTTCTTCTCACAACTAAGAATTTAATCTCTCTCAGTAAAATATTCCAATTAGCTTCAAACCAGCACACCCTCATTGAGTGGGTCTTGATGTTGAGATGGTAAAGTAAAACAAAGTGATTTTTTGAGATGTGGTTTTTTTTTAATTCTTTTTCTAAGAGGACCTTTTTTTTTTTTTTTACTGAGTTACTATTTGAATACCTTTAAAAGGCTTTCTGTCTTCTGCTGTGTTCTGTATTTCTATCTGATACATTGTCTTCTGTTTCTTTTCAGGGTTGCTATGGTGAGATTCTTCAACTCACCGAATGTTTTGCAAGGTTTCCAGATGCATACTCGCACTCTTCGTCTCTTCCCACGACCAGTGGTGGCATTCCAGGCAAATTCCTTTCTTGCCTCTAGGCCGAGGCAAACGCCTTTTGCAGATAAGCTTTCCAGGACTCAGGCAGTAGAGTATTTTGGAGAATGGTCACTCAACCCTACTAACTATGCCTTCCAAAGAATTCATAACAGTATGTTTTGGTCTTGCCTTTCCTGCACTTAAAAAGCAGAGATTCTAGGGAAGGACAGAGTTTTAACCCATATTATTCCTGCTGAGGAAGGAAATCCAGTTGAAGGGATGTTTTTTGATTTTTATGCATGCCCTGATGTGTTTGTGCCAAGTTAGCTGTGCTATTAACCATTTAATCCTCTAATTAATTTAACCTCTTCTCTTTGTTTTTTTTTTTTGTTATGGAGAAGAAGTCTTGTAGGCTTTTTAGAGTAGAGACTGTCCCTTCCTTTTCCTTTGTGCAAGATTTAGCAAGAGGTAGCCTCACTACAAATGAAGCCTGTGGCATCCATAAATGAGGTATAATAACTCTCTTTTGTACAGACACATTTGACCCAGCACTGATTGGTGACAAACCGAAGTGGTATGCTCACCAGCTGCAGCCCATCCACTATCGTGTCTATGACAGTAATTCACAGCTGGCTGAAGCACTGAATGTCCCAGCAGAGAAAGAAACAGATTCTGATCCCACTGATGACAGGTTAGTGGAGAGCATGATTGTAGTCACACAATAGTTACTTTAGATTTGCTGGGCCTCTCCTCATACTTCTTGTTTGCAGCCTTTTCTTGTAGCCTGCTAGGTTGCTATTTCAGGTTACTCTCTTTGGACAGAATGCTGACACTGAAGGAAGTTGCCTTTGCTCTGTCAGCACAGCAATGTCTTAGTCTTTGGTAGTGTCTTCTCAAGCCTTCATTTAATGTGATGCTCCATTTGTATTTTCCTGTTTTCTTTTACTATCTGTATGCCACTTCACATTAGGTATTTCCTCCCACTCTGAAGCTTTTTTTTCTGTTCTTAATCTGGTTACATCTATTGCAGCACTGCATGTACTCCTACCCATTTTACCACTCTTTCAAATCTCTACTCAATGCATAGAGTTATGAAGCTTGTTAGTACTAACCACTGCTTAAAACCTTTTTGTATGCTTAGTAAAATTGGAGTAAACTTTTTTGTTATGGTAGTTTTAGCCATAATTCCCAGAGCTTTGCATCTAGTTTTATTATCCTTTGTTCTCTGCTAACCTGTAAGATCTCTCAGGCTTGGACTTGTACATCTTTTATGTTCTACACAGCACCAGTGTTACTGAAAGAGTGGGATGCATCATTAATATAAAAAGGGAATGCTTTTACTTCTGATTTCCAATTCCCTTGAAGTTTTCCCACACCCACTGAAAATGAATGTGCTACTCCCTGCTCACTTACGCTTGACCTCATTAACTTAGTATACTGAGAGCTTTTAAATGTCTTTCCATATTGTCTCTTTGTATACCTTGAAGGTAATTACTTTGTTCTGACCTTTCATGAGGCTGGCTTCCCACTTCCCAAAAATTTATAGGGACTGTAGTATTATGAGATTGAGGCTTATTAAAACAATGCTGTTTTGAAACATCAGGCCCTGCTGTTGCTGTTATACTGCCACTCATCTCTCTTTCTCACCTGTTGTGGCAGTGGCAGTGACAGTGTCGACTATGACGATTCAAGTTCCTCCTACTCCTCCCTTGGGGACTTTGTCAGTGAGATGATGAAATGTGACATTAATGGTGATACCCCAAGTGAGTACCTTTGAACTTTACATTTCACAAGGTCCGCAGAGATTCCTCTTCCACATACGTCTGCACTGTGGGGAAAAAATGCCTCCTATAAGTCCCCAAATGAGAGCAAAAGTATTGTTCCATTGTAGTTTTGCTTTGAAGTTAAATTATTTTCCGTACTCCTTCAATATACAGGGATAGGCTGAAAACAGACATTTCTCCTGCTTATCAACCACACCCTCCAAAGGACACTGAAAGGAGGAAGAATAAGTATAGGTGCTGCTGAACAAAACTGCATCACTAGATCTGGAAACAACCTGCTGCTGCCAGTAGATACTGTAGCAGAGTGCAAGCTTTCTTCTGCCCCCACACGTTGGTTCTCAGTGCTGGCTTTAGTGAGTCACTTCATCATAGGACAGAAAGGACAGAAAAACGTGTTGTCTGTGGGCTTATATGAAGGCTGCAGCAGTAGCTTCTGTTGTGAGAGTGGGAAACTCACTTTCTTCAGTATGCTAAATCTAGGACTGCTGATATGTTTCCTTTGTTTCAAGGACATAAATTGCAAGGAAAGAAACTCTGCTTGGGCATAAGGAAAAGACCTTAATGGTTAGTGTAGTTAAACAGCTTCCCAGCATCACAGTAGCATGTCAAGCCCTAAAGCATTTTAGGACTCAGAGGAACAAGGCTCTGGACAACTTGCTTTGAAGCTACCCCTGCTTTGAGTATAGGGGATGCAGTACGTAACCTCCAGAAGCCCCTCACATCCTAAGTTTTTATGCAAGTTCATTCTGCTGAGCGGTCCTCGTCAAGGGATCTTTAGTTAGGTGGACAAAAGGCTGAGGAAGATGGTGTTCTTTAACGTAAAATGATCTGTTTGCAGATGTTGACCCCCTGACTCACGCAGCTCTTGGTGATGCTAGTGAAGTGGAGTTTGATGATTTTCAAGAATATTCAGGGGATCTGGAAGAACAGGCCATGGACAGTGAAAACTCCCAAGAGAACAACCAACCTCGTTCAAGTTCCAGTACTACAGCCAGTAGCAGCCCCAGCACTGTCATCCATGGAGTGAATCATGTGTGTACTCAGATCAGTTCAGCCCCAAGATCAGCATATTAGGATATAAAGAATGGGAGAATTCACAAGGTTCTTTCTAAGAAGGGCAAAAGCTAACAGGATTGTGAAACCACATACAGATTAAACTGAATGTGCTTTCTGTACTTTCTGAGCCAGATGGTGTTTCCTGGTGCCCTCTTACGCTGGGATAGAGCACTCCTGTACATAAAAGCTTTCATACTGAAAAAATGCATCATTAACAGAGAGCAATGATCCAGGTTGTGATTGCAGTAATTGCTTTTACAGAGTCTGGAAAGACTTGATATGTTAAGGGAACAGGGAGTGGGCTGGGGAAACTTGTGATTCTGTGGTTTTTTAGGAAGAATGGGACTTGCTTGCATAACCACAAAATGGGGTAATAGAGAGCAGTTATCCTGTGCTAACACTCACCAGTAAGATATGTTTTACAGGGGAGTAAGTCCCTGCAACAATGTACAAATACTGCAGCATGCATAAAGTCCTAGATTAGAGCCATGGGTAGGTGGGGATGGGGTGGGGGCCTTATTACAAACAGCAGACAAGCCTTGCAGACTTCTCAGTTTGAACTAACTGTTCTTGTCCTGCCCTTCAGTTGTATGTAACGCAAATTAGCGAACAGATCAATGATTTGACTGGTCCACAGGAGTCAGCAGATTCAGCAGAAATAGAAGAGAAATTGGTTGCTGGATTTTCAAACCATCTCCCATCCTTGCCACTGCAATCAAACTTTCCCAAGATAAGCTTGGATCGTCGTGAGAGTGACATCGCAGCTGGTAGTATGAGCTCCTCAGAAGGGGTGGTGAGGAAGCAAGAATATGACAATCCATACTTTGAACCACAGTATGGTTTTCCTGCAGAGGATGAAGATGATGAACAGGAAGAAAGTTACACTCCAAGATTTAACCAGAATCTTGGTGGAAACAGGCAAGTCATCCTTGTCTCTTGCCCTTCTGTGCACCTGTTGGAGTTTCTATCTGCTTCATATAGTTTTCATTCATTCAAATGTTTTTTGAAGCTGACATGTATTGATCACTTATATTAAATACTGAAATTCTGTAAACCATCCTGGTTTGAGTAAAGGCACTTGCTCAGTTGCCTTAGTTTCTTGCTTTTATGGAAATTGTAAAAGCTAACAGAATTTTCTAACAGTTCTTCCTGGAAGCGTTCTAGTGCATACCTACTGATTTCTGGAAGCCTTGGAGTGTTTTTCTGTTTTGGTGAAACTGTGTCTTTTGGGAGAAGGATACTATAGTGATTCATAGCATTGAGAGCAATAACAAGAAAACCTGAAGCAGGATCTTTCACCCCTTAAATCCCCCAGTGCTCTTTGGCAGACAAGTTTTCAGTGTGCCATGAAAGATAAAAAAGCCTGAATGCAAAGATGCTTCAATTCTCTCTCTGTTTTTTTTTTCCCTCTTCTACAAAGTAAGGATAGTATGGTGAAAACAGAGGAATGAAACCAGCATTGATATCCCACAGTCATACAACTTATGAATTTGGAGTGGGAAGCAGAAAAGCTAATAACAACTGTACTTAATTTCTTTAAAGGTCTCAGAAGTTACTCCGACCAAACAGTTTAAAACTGGCCAGTGATTCTGATGCAGATTCAGATTCCAGGGCCAGCTCTCCAAACTCAACTGTCTCAAACAACAGCAGTGAAGGTTTTGGGGGCATCATGTCTTTTGCAAGTATGTACTAATGTGTTCATTAAGCTGCTTCTATTTATTATATGGGAGTCTCCAGAGGGGTAGAATAGAGGTATGGCTAGTTACGAGAGTAACTCTGTTGTTAAATCATTGCCAGCTCTCCGGAAGTCATGCTGGGAGTCACAGGTCCTTTTTAGCTTACACTGCTGAGAACTACTGCTTTATGTATTTTTCAGTAGGAAGGACTTTGGTTATGTGGTTAGGCTTTTGAGTTGTATAGTACTTCAGGGCACACATCAGAAACTCTTTCAGTTTCATTTAAACAAAAAGTGGTGCAATTTCATGAATTTGGTACAAAAGTCTTACCAGTAGTATGCCTTCCGTGCTACCAGGTTGTGTGTTTTGCTGCTAATTTCTTGACTATGCTCACCTGCTTTGAATTACATTTTAAGAATAAATCTGTAAGTATGAAATGCTAATCTGATTTTTTTTAACGAGTGGAAGAATATATGATAGAGTCATGCACAATAGTGGAGAGCAGCACAAGAAGTTTGTAGCAGTGAGGAAAATGTTTCTTGGTAAAATGAGTGCTACTGAAATAAAGCTGCCAAAAAAAGAGAGCCAAAGCAAATTGCAGTAATGTTCTGACATTTTAAATGAACATCTTAAAGTGTTATGCAGCTTGTTGATATGTGTGAGATGCTTTCAGGCTGCAGATGATGAAGCATTATTGTGTTTTTAAAAAGTCTGCTGGGAATAACTTTTGTTTTCTTCTAATAAATGGAAAGCTTCTATTTTAAAGCATGCTTTTGTAGCAGATTTACAGTGTTTCATAAGACTGCATGATTCTTACTTCAAAATTACATGTTTTGGGGAGCTTACATCATCCTGTTTTTCTCATGTTACACATTTGCTCCTACAAAGAGGATCAAACTAGAAGACACAGCTGATGTGACACTGATTAAGCACACAGGTGGATATTGCTGTTACATTTAAGACCCAGAGATACAACAGCAATGACTGTATCATGTAAGCTAAGAATTGTGTTTTTGTACAATTTAGAAAAATCAGATTATAGACATGGTTACAGTGTAAATGAGATGATGAGAAACTTTTGGCTGATAAAGAATGTAATCCTTAATGGATCTGGAGTAAGAGGGTGAATTACAGGAAGTTTAGAAAGTTTGGGTGTGTGCAGTGAGCATTAGGTATTCAATTGTTTTCTTCTGTCATAGGCAGCCTCTACAGAAACCACAGTACAAGTTTCAGTCTGTCCAACTTAGCCCTGCCAACCAAAGTTGGGAGAGACAAGAATACTCCCTTTCCCAGTCTGAAAGGTAACCATTTTCCCCTTTGTCTTCTGCAGCTTTTACAGTTCTTGTGACTTGGCAGTTTGAGATCTTATCCCTAACAGGAATCCTGGGGGTTGATGCGATTTTTTACTTTGGCTAGTACCTGTGTTGAGTGTCAAAACAGTAAATCATCTTGACATCTTGATATTTTTCAGTCAGGCTTCTTCCCAATGACTGAGCTGTGTTGGGACAGGAGACTGGCTGTTCTAGTGTGTGTTAATTGAATGTTGGCTTTGTTTTGTGTTTTCTTTTATTTTTGAGTACTTAGTATGAAGATTTGGAACCAAGAGGTAGGGTCTCCTTTTGTATTGCTATGGTCTTCATGGTAGTAGGCAACTTGTTAGAGCAATGGTGCTGCATTTTTAAGTGGTGATCGTACCACCCTCCCATGAAGGCTGCAGTTTACATGTCTTTCAAAAGTGTTTTAAACCTGAAGACTCTCTTATTCAGTTTACTGAATAGAAAGTCTCTGATCCAAATCAAATTAGAGCCATACTTCAGCTCATTGAGAGTGAAAATTGATCCCTACCTTAAGTGCACAATCTTGTCATTGTTCACCAGCAGCATCTTTACAGAATATGTCTGAATGGTCACTACAGAAATGACCTTTTTACTATGGGCAATTGGCCCCATCGTCCCTATACCAGATACAGAGTAACAGAAGGGTAACAGAACATGCTGGTGTTTTGGTACTGAGACCTTTTCAGTTGTTTTGAGTTACTCTATCTGATTAGAACTTACTGCTTTTGTTTTAATATGTTGATTATTTTTCATTTACTTTTTCCTCCTCATCATTTTCATCGGTAAAGATTACTTTAATCTGGAAGTGGGAAGGGATGTGGATGAAGGTTGGTATGATGTTTTGCTGACCTTAGACCTTGTAGAAACAAAGGCCAAAAGCTATTTGTTGTGTTTCTGCTTTGGACTTTGTTTTTGAGACAAGTAATCATTCCCTGTGTGTAAAATGAGGAGGAACAGGACTGGTAGGGTAAAAACACTCAGCAGAGACTCTGCACAGCTGTTTTTTACAACCTTTTACCAGTTGATTGTGTTTCCAATTTTACTGGATAAGAAACGTGCTTCATGTCAGGGTTATTTTCATGGGTAAACTTAATGACTGATTCCATGCATTGGAAGAAAACAGTGATGGGGTTTACCATTCCACATTCATGCTTTGCACCTCATCTTCTGCACTTTGGTATTCTCTTCCTGACTGTTGTAATCCTGTACGACCTTCAATGTTACTATGCAGATAGGAGGATTTCCATGGAGTAGCCCCAGTCTATTTTATGCATGTGCAGGTGTTGTGTGTGGATTTGTGTTCAATTACATGTGCATGCTAGCTCACTGGGATTCCCACTGTGCACCTCATTGGTTTTTAAATGTTTTTATCTCTGTTGTACAGGTACAAAAATTGCTGCATTAACTTGTTCTCACCAAGTGTGTGTAGTATCTTGTGTTTCTAACTGTAATGGGAAATTATGCTGGGACTCCATCTCATTGCTGCTGTTTGACCCCTTTCCATTTTCCTTTTTAGTTTTTATTCCATGCACATCCATTGATATTTTTTCCTCAGTGATGCAGATGTTTTTGATAGTGCCCTTGAAATGCATTATGTGCAGTAACATCCTTGAAGATGCAATACATTGATTCCATGATGCCAAATTTCAAGTCAAGCATTATCTCCAAGATTAATTACTCTGGCCCTTGTTTTCTTGGGCTTTCAAACCTCCTTCCTGCTCAAGTGTCATTGGGGTTTTGTTATGAGGGAGGGATGGGAAGAAGCCAGTGACTGGAGTCTTTTGATGCTTATGATGGGGAGTGTAGATATTGTAGTACACTACTAATTGTATATTTTGTGTCCCAGTATTTGGGTTAAATACTATAATGGAGATTATTACTGAAGCTGGCCCAGTAAGCAATGAAGGTGGGTTCCCTACAGCATGAGCTGTGCATGATATGACAATTTTGAGCATTGCCCTATGCCTGACCTTGGGCTACCTTTCTCACTGGGTAACCAGTACCACATGATCTAGTCATCCCCAATGCATTATGCTTTCACATATAGTGACTAATTTGAAGGTGGTTCTTGTTGTGGAACAGCATGCAGAGCAGCCCAACTTCCCCTGCCTTTCACCTTCTGCTCCCATTACGACCTTCTCTTTTTCTCTCTGCATTATTCCCATTACTGTTTTCTGCCGATGTGTGATGCTAGAATATGATACATGCTGCTGCTTTTTTGGAGTTTCCATTTTGTTTGAAGTCTGTTTCCTGTACTCCAAATAGGTGTGTTAGCCAACCTTAGCATTGCTTGTAGTGTCCTGGGATAAGATTGCTTTCCTCCCACCCCTTCTTTTCATCCTGTTTCCTTTCCTCTTTAGGAAACAGACGAGCCCTTGTGGATCAGAAGTCTTCAGTCATCAAGCACAGCCCAACAGTGAAGAGAGAATCTCCATCACCTCAGGGACGAACTAGCAATTCTAGGTAGTATTTTTCATTGCTTTTTGAGTATAAAATGTTGTTAGAGTGGTCTCATACTTGGCCAGTGTTTCCTCACAAGTGTTTTCTCTGGCTTCAAGCTTGAATGTATTATTGTCCGAGAAGATCCAGTGTAGATGGTCTTACAGTTAATAACACAGATATGTGTTTTTCTGTGCTCCAAAGTTAATCTTTCTGTCTGAGGTCCAAAAAGTTCTAGGTCCCTGCTCTAACTCAGTATTTATTCTTTGTAATTGAGTCTATTCTGAGCAAGATAGTCTAGCCAATGGAATTTTAATGCACCACAAAGAGGATCAGCTGACTCACATGAAACAATTTGACTGTGAGTTAACATGAAACACTTTTCTCAGCCTTGGTAAGGGACTCAGCGTGGTGCAAATAAATATTACCTGATTCTTACCATTCCTTCCCCTGTGGAAAAAGAAGCTGAAGCAGTACACCCACCAGAGTTGCTGCAGTAGTGCTGTTGGTAGTGCTGTGCTTCCTCTTCCAAAGAAAGACTGCAGGTCAGACAAGGTAGCTGTGGAAGGAGATTGTGGTATAGAAGATTCCTATGGATTCTGAGGAGGTCTGTGAAGGAGGACAGAGTGGCAGCTAGAAGGACTAGAGGAAAATCTGATTGCTGCTTGTTTTAGGAAATAACGGGAAAAATAAAATATTCAATACCAGACCTTTAGTCCAGAGTTTGGGCTGTGTGCAGTTAAGCTAGCAGCAGACATAGCTGTATTTGAATTTCTTTCCCTGTAAACTTACCTTTGACACGAAATGCATTTCTGTGTCTCCTGGCCATATATCTTTCCCCATGCAAACCAAGGTAAGCAGAAGGCTGACTTTTGCCGCCTTCTTCTTAAATTCATCAGTGAGAACCAGCAGTTCCTGAAGGAAGTGGTACACAATGTTCTAGATGGACAAGGTGTTGGCTGGCTAAACATGAAGAGAGTTCGGCGTCTGCTGGAGAGTGAGCAGCTCCGTGTCTTTGTACTAAGCAAGCTGAATCGCACAGTCCAGTCAGAAGAAGATGCTCGACGGGACATCATACAGGATGTGGTCAGTGTTGAACTCAGAGTCCTCATGCCTAGTGTCTGCTGAGGCTCAATTCAGAGAAAGTTTTTTGTTAAATTGCCTTATAAAAGCTGATGTTACAGCCCTTTTGGGATTTACGTTCTTGAATTACTTTCTCACACTCATTTTGGGTTGGAAGTGACCTTTAAAGGCTATCTCCTCCAACTCTCCCGCACTCATCAGTGGCATCTACAAATAGAGCAGGTCTATCAGAGTGCCAGACAGCCTTACCTGGAATGTTTCCAGGAATGGGGCTTCTATCACCTGTTTAAGCAACCTGTGCCAGTGTCTCACCACTCTCATTGTAAAAAATGTCTTCCTCATATCTAGTCTAAATCTACCCACCTTTAGTTTAAAACCATCACCATTTGTCCTGTTGCAACAGACCTTGCTAAAAAAATTGTCCCCATCTTTCTTATAGGCCAAATTTAAGTACTGAAAGGCCATAAGATCTCCCTAGAGCCTTCTCTTCTTTAGGCTGAATGACCCCAACTCTCAGCTTTTCTTCAAAGGTGTTTCAGCCCTCTAAACGTTTTTGTGGCCCACCTCTGCACCCACTCCAACAGGTCTGTGTTTTTTCTTGCTCTGAGGGCTCCAGAGTGAGACACAGTACTCGAGGTGGAGTCTCACCAGGGTGTAGCAGAGCAGGGAGAATCTGTTCCTTTGTCTTGCTGGCCATACTTCTGTTGATGCAGCCCAGGATACGGTTGGCCTTGTGAGCACAGATTTCCAGCTTTTCGTATACCAGTACCTCCAAGCCCTTTTCTGCAGGATGGCTCTAAATCCCTTCATCCCACAGCCTGTGTTGATACCAGGAATTGCCCAAACCAGGTGCAGGGCCTGGAGTTCACCCAGGACCACTTCTGAAGCTTATCCAGGCTCTTCTGAATAGCGATCCATCCCTCAGACATGAGATGACACTCAGCATGGTGTTGTCTGCAAACTTGCTGAAAGTGCACTTGGCTCCACTATGTCATTGACAAAGATAGTAAGCAGCACTGGTCCCAGTGTTTACCCCTGAGGGAGACAATTTGTCACCAGTCTCCATTTGGATGTAATAGTGACACTGCTGGGACACGTGAATAGCAACGCTAATGGGATTTTCCTTGCAGGAGATCAGCCGCAAGGTTTATAAAGGCATGCTGGACCTGCTGAAGTGCACTGTGTTGAGCCTGGAGCAGTCCTATGCAAATGCTGGCCTGGGAGGCATGGCCAGTGTTTTTAGCCTGCTAGAGATAGCACATACTCACTATTACAATAAAGGTAAGTAAAGTGTTCATGAGAATACAGTGTTTATGAATCAAACAAGGTAGCTGTTTGGTGGTTTCTGCAATTTCAGAGGCGTTACAGCACTTTCAAAGTAGTTGAGAACTTTACTATTGTTACTGAAACTTTGCAAAGTTTGAAGTTGTGGCACTCATGTAACTACACCAAGGCAAAGCCATACTGGTGTCTGAAAATGGAAACTATGCAGCAAGATACAAAACCTAGGACTTTTACAGATGAGGTTCAAATTCTGAAGAGTGGGAACCTTCAGGTAACCATGTCCCAAGTGGTCTTGGAAAGCTGCTGCAGACAACCCGAACAGGGAGGGAATTATTTCTATGTGATGCTTGTATTTCACCGACCACTCTGCATTGCACCCCTCAATCTCCTCTTCTCCAGGCTGCACACCTCCAGCTCCTTCAGCCTCTCCTCACAAGGCTGTGTTCCAGGACCCTCATCAGCTTCATCACCCTTCTCTGGACACATTCCAGTATCTCAACATCTCTTTTGAATTGAGAGGCCCAGAACTGGACAAAGTACTCGAGGTGTGGCCTGACCAGTGCTGAGTACAGGGGAAGAATAATCTCCCTTGTCCTGCTGGCCACACTGTTTCTGATCCAGGCCAGGATGCCATTGGCTTTCTTGGCCATCTGGGCACACTGCTGGCTCATGCTCAGTCTACTATCTACCAGTACCCCTAGGTCACTTTCTGCCTGGCTGCTCTCCAGCCCCTCTGTCCCTAGCCTGTTGCACTACTTGGGGTTGTTGTGGCTAAAGTGTAGCCTGCATTTGGTCTTGTTAAATCTCACCCCATTGGCCTCTGCCCACTCATCCAGCCTGTCAAGGTCCCTCTGCAGGGCTCTCCTATCCTCTAACAGATCAACACCTGCACCTAGTTACTGTATTGTTACCTAGTTACTGTCGTGTCTCTGGATGTGTTATTAAGAAGACTGTTCTGATGATCACGTCTTAAAAAATTGATAAGGTTTCTGAAAAGGCCTACAAGGATTTTTTCTCTAGAAGATGGAGATGGTCAGTCTATTGAATGTTAGGTGTTAATTGTTTTTAATTATTATCTAAAAGGAAAGGTATTGCTGATAGCAGAATCTTCAGTCTGCTGGACAAAAATATCACAAGGTGTAGTGGGACAGCAAGCTTAGACATTAGGAATTTTTTACTATTACCCTCATTTACTGAAGAGTTTGTGCAGAATTGCAGGAGATTCTTTAGAGAAAACATGGTTTAAATCTATGCTGAAAGTTTTGTTGTAAATTGAACTAGAAGTTCTGTGCAGTCAAATAATTCAGACTGCTTTTGGGGACATCTAGGAAGTGTTGGAAAATGATGGCATAGCTATAGCTATGGATTGGGTTTTTTTCCTAACTGAATTTTCATTTAGTGTTGCCCATCAAAGATGGTTGTATTCGTCATCTTTTCATGAGCTTCAGAAGGAGCTTGCTTGTATCCTAGAAGTTCTTGGTAGTTTAGGCAGCTTGGGTAGTTTAATTTTTCCTAACTCAGCAGAGCAAATACTGTAGTCATTGTGTTAGTGAAGATTCTTAGGTTTCAAATATACTGGAAGGAGATAATTTGAGTGTCCCAGAACCAGCAGTCTGTCTTTCTCCTCTGCTGTTTCCACCAGTGTGCCCTTGGTGAGTCATGGTGACCTGTGGTAACAAATGTAAGACTGAGCTGTTTCGCTGACAGGCTTAATGATTTAGGTGAGACCATCTGTCTCATCTTTCTTTTCCTGCTCTCATTTCCTTTTTCCCTGTGATTATTTTTTTTTACTTGAATGCTTTGTTCTTTTTCTTTAAAGAGCCAGAAAAAAGAAAACGGAGTCCAACAGATGGATCTGTCACTCCGGTTGGCAAAGATCCTGCATCCTCCCCAAGAGCCGAGCCAAAACGCGCAGTGCAGCTGCCAGTACCTCAGCTAATGCCAAAAGGACCAAGCCCTGCAGGCAAAGGACCAAGGGAGTTTGATACAAGGAGTTTAAAGGAAGAAAATTTTATTGCTTCCATTGGTGTGTATGAAGGTGCATGCGAAAAGGGCAGGAGGGAATTGTATTTTGGTGTTAGGTTTTACTTGCATTCTCTTCATTTTGACACACTGCATTGCTGCTGTAACATGCTTCATTTCCACCTCGGATCACAGGGAACAACCATACGTGTTTTCACTCTACTCTTGGATAAATTATCCAGGGAAGTTTTCTCCCAGAAGCTTCCTAGTCTCAATTATTCTGGAATTTCATTGTATTGTAGACAACTTTTGTTTTTCATCTGTGTTTGATGTTTTCAAGCAACAGGAAACAGCAAAAGCAAAATAGGGCCAGCAGGACTTTGGAAAAGGCAACTGTGGAAGAAACTATATGAAACAAAAGTTTCCTAGTTGTTGATTACCTGTGGATGATCTAGATTGCATCCTGATAGGAGTGGGACCCAGGATATGCTGATTGTTAGTAGTAAAACATGCCCAAAAAAATTTAGTTGTATGTCCAAACGATTTTAGTTGTAGTGTTACAATGTTAGTGAGCAGGACTGAAGAATCTTCCTTCTGTGCAACAGCAAACAGGATGCATGTCCTTCTAAACAGCATCCGTTAGGCTGATCACTGGAAAATTTCCCAGTCTAATTTCTTAGGTGTTATATAGCTTTTCACTAGGTCTGGTAAGAAGTTAGAGATAGGCTTTAAATTGTTTTGCTTAAAAAGGGCTTTGTGGATTTTCTTTTTTTTTTTTAAGAAGAAAAAGAAGAAAAATTTTGCCTGGATTCAACCTGCTGTGAGTTGTGCATTAGAGAACTGTCAATATAAGAAACTTTGTAAACTCCCAAAAAATGTTATGTTAAATTATAACCATTGCTTCTTAGAGCCTGTTTAAAGTAGCTTTTTAATGGAATCATTGTGTGAAAGATTAATCTTCTGAAAGGAGCAGGTTACTGTGAAGCATCTGCAGTATATAGTGTAAAGCAAAGGAATGAGTGCATTGGGCAGTTACATGGCGGGAGTGCAGATGTTCTTTCTTATACCCACAGCTGCAGGCTGAGTGGTGTTGAGTCATTCTGAACTGATACCAAACCCCTCTGGCTTGATTTGCTTTCTTGTTTCAAGTGGTAATACATGGAGGTAGTTGCTCAGAAACTAGTGTTGTACTCTGAAAATCTGTGAGGGAGCTAAAAGCGATTGAGATTTCCAGCATTTCAATGCAGTTGCTTGGTTCACTCTGGATAGACAATTTATTTTCTGTAAGACACCGTTCAGAATAAAACAGAGGCTAGGCCAGTGTTCTTTTGAATAATGAAGAGATATGTTTTGATTGGATTGCTAAGACTGCTGCTTTTTCTCAGGTGAAATTCAGGCCTTATGGTAATTACAATGAGACAGTCCATGCTTGTGAGGCGTCATAAGCAGTTCCTTTCTAAAGAAGTACATAGTATGTTGCATTCTTGTAAACAGTGTTAATTATCCTTCTCTCAGTAGTTGTTGTGAAGTTCTGTTTTTTCTGGGGTTTTTTTTTAACTTATTTTTTCTTTCTGAGATGGTGGGGGTTTTTGTTTCCATCTTTTTTCCCCGTTTTCACCTGTCTGACTAGCCGCTGACTCTCTCTCTTTCTCTCCTGCTTTCAATGCATCTTGGGTAGAATTGTGGAACAAGCACCAGGAAGTGAAAAAGCAAAAAGCTTTGGAAAAAACGAGTAAGGAAATTGAAAACCATAGAAACTGACTCCTCCAGCCTCCCCATAACTGCCAACTCCCCAGGTGCAGGGTGAACTTGCATCTATGGCACAGAGTTTTTATACCTACAAGAACAAAAGTCTGTCAAAAAAGCCTGCTTTACATAGGAGACCAAACAGATCAGTTTGCCCTGGGGAAATTGTGTTCAAATGTTTCTTCTTTTTATGTTCTTTCTTTTTTTTCCTCCCCTGAGTGCTGCCTTCTTGAAAAAAGAGGAAGCAGATATTCTGCATCCTCACCATACCAGTTATATATGGAGGGATTTTAACATATTCTGTCTCTTTTCTAAAAAGTGAAAGACCAATTTTGCTTAACAAGTCTTTATATGAATGTATTGATTGATTATTACTGGAATGAAGAATTCTCTGTTCTTTCAAATCATGTGATGGCAAATTTTGTTATCTGGCATCTACCATGAACAGTTTACAACCACAGTCAGTCTGCAACCAGAAAAAAATTTGAGGGGGAGAGAGAAGGTGCATGTGAAGAATTATATTTAATGATAGCTGTTACAAAACAGTCTCATAAGAAGGAATCAACCTGATTTATTTTTTTTATATCCAATGTTAGAGGAATTAAATACTCTGAGGCTGTTTGCAGAGTCTAAGTAATAGATTAAGTCTGCACAAATCTTAACATCTGTTGAAATACAATATTGAAGAAAATATTGTCTACAGGTGTTGTACAAAGTATTGCTCTCTTGGTTATCACAGTTGTAAACAGGGACATATGACATGAAGACAATAGCTAATTTGCAATAACCATGATCAGCTAGATGTTTCCTAACCACTGTAAGTGCAGTTTCTACTTTGCACAGCTGGTGCTCTTTTTACAAACTTGAAGGCTGGGGATTAGTAGCTAAAATGAATAGGTGAAAATTCCTGATGTTCTCATTAGGCCTGAATTTGCTACAGTAATTTTAGGGTCCTCAGTTGAATACTTTAGCTAAGTACAAGTGAGCATTTGGAGTTAGTTCAGAGAAAATGGTGCAAATAGGTCATCTTTGCAGTACAGTTTATGACATTTAAGATCCAAATTGCTTTCTGCTGAGATAGGAGGGTGTGGGTGATGGACATGTGCTATGTCTTGTGCTCATACCTACTGTTCTAAACTGGACCATTTAGGTCGTTGCCTACATTGGGAGAGATAAATTACAGTTTTAGTGTTTTATGTGGATTAGATATACAATTCTATAAAGAAGGGAAAGGGAAGTTTTTAAGTGCCTTGAAACTGATAGTGACAAGAATGTGTTTATGGTTATTTGGCTCCTTGCACTCAGTTACTAGTATTGGCACAGCTCTCAGTTACTTGGGCTGCTTCAGTCTTTATCATTTGTTTTATTATTCAAATTGCCAGAAATCTATCTGAATTATATGCTGGGACAGGGAACTCTCAAATTGCTGAAAACACACAGCTGCAGATTAGTGTTCTTGCTGTAGTAATGAGATACAAACATTTTTGCTGCATTGTTTTTCAGAGCTAGAAATGATGGCCATTTGAATGAGTGAAAATAGACCCTTAGAAGTGAGCAAGATTCCAGGTTCTTAGGAAATATTTAGTTATTTTTCTCTTTTGTAAATTTTGTTTATACTCTCTCATTTTTAGACTCTTTGATGAAATGCTTTACAGTAACTAAGGCATGGATTTGGAGGCAGAATACTATAATAAATGAAGAACACTTTCTGTAAAACTCTTCAAATGGAGAATTGGTTGGGGTTGAGTAGTAAGCTAGTATGGTCTGCACAGACCGCTTACGGCTTTGCTATTCATGAATTTACATACCATCACAAACTCACTCCCACAAATCTTTGTATAGTATCCTTCTCTCTCTCTTCTCCCTTCCCTTTTTCTTTTCTTTTTGCTGTCTTACCCTCTCCAGTATTACATATAATACAAACATGTTCATAATTCCCAGGTTGTTGTGATCAGTGCTTTCAAGAGATGGTGGCATTGTTTGCTTAGAGATAGTGGATATAGTCATGGGTATATAATACAAATATTCCAGCTGCTGATCTTGTCTTCCTGTTTCTGAATAGTTGGCAGATATGGATATGGCAGAAGTGTTGCATCCAGTCTTCCCCTTTCTGAGAGTAGTGACATTTTGTGTACAGTTTGTTACACATTCTTTTCTTGCCTTGTTACTTACCTTGTTCAGTGCTTATCCAAATTTCAGGCTCTACTCCATCATTCTTTCTCTCTCCTGCCATCACATCAGAGGACAACAGATGCTATGATTCTAGAACTGCATGAGAAATGGAACACAAAGTTCTTTATCCTTTCTTGCCCCTTTTTTGTTTTTGTATCGGTGGGTTAATAAATGCATGACTTAAAGCTTGCTGATTCCCTCTTTCACTACTGACCTATGTGATTGCCAACTCTGGAGAGCCATTTGTTAAGGTAATTGGGGAATGTTATGAAGTGCAGCATCATAGAAGCTTCTTCCTTGAAATTCTTACTGGTGTTAACACCTGTCACTGGTTATGTTCCTGTCAGGTGCTGCCTGATTTCTGCCTAGATAGTCGCTGTGGGTAACCTAACACACTCAGTCCATGGCTTTTAGCAGATCAGCTGTTCAAAAACCGATTCTGGCTTTAAGTAAATAGCTGTCCTTTATTTTGCTAAGGAAAAAGGAAGTGGCTTCCTAGAGTTGAATGGCAACTGCTCTGCATGCGTTACTGTAACTGGAAGCTACTTGACCTTTGTCTGTCATCTTTTCTCTCTTGACTGGCTAACAAAGGTGCTGTTTAGAGTTAGTCCTCCTGGACTATGCCTTTGGAGTATTTGAAATTCAAACTGAAGAATGGCAAATGTGTCCTATTAGCCTCATTGTTTACAGTACCAAGGAAGAAAAAAACCTTAAGGAATAAGAAAGCAAATTAGTTCTCTTGGTACTGTTCCTGCTTTCCACATTCCTGTTTTTTCTTGGTACAGTGATGATTTACTTTTTCTTTTGTTCAGGACCAGAAGGTGTGAAACACTTTGATTTGGGAGAAACAGATGAAAAAAAGTCTCAAATCAGTGCAGACAGTGGCCTTAGTTTGGCCTCGGGTTCTCAGGTCAGTGACTCTCGGGCTTAATTTATTTCTGTGGTATGAATGAGGGTGCTTCTATTTGCTCTTAATTGTGGGGAAAATTCTAGGGTTTGAGCATTCCTGAAAGGCTCATTCATTAAAATGTATTCCCCTTTTCCTGTAGGGGACTTCTCAATTTTGTGACCCCATGATCTTTTTGACATGCAGGCTTTAGTTTCTATTTGGCTGGCTAAATAAACTAAGGAAGCTTAAGGTTTGCGCTTCAAGATTTCACAAGATTGGAAAATGATGTTCTCTTGTTATGATAAAAACTAATGTGACTTTTCTTCCTGTCCTTTATGTTTTTGATTGCAGAAGAGTGATTTTGACTGTCTTCCCAGTGGAGGACCAGCAGTTATGGTCCGAAGTACAAGCCAGGACTCTGAAGTTAGCACAGTGGTAGGATATCGATGCCAAATCTTGATGTGATTCACTGTTTGCTAAAGTAGGGGAAGACACTTTGTGCTTACATTTTGTATGCTAAAGTTTGCTAAAGTAGGGGAAGACACTTTGTGCTTACATTTTGTATGCACAAAATAATCTGTCACATGCATAATCTCTATACACGTGCAGAATCTCTATCTACGAGTTCTTTATCTAGAGCTGCTGAGTGAGTGGCAAGTGTGCTTGTTTGACAGAAAATGCAGAGTCCTTTATTGGTAATACTGCTTCCTTCATATATGGATGCTCATTGCTGTTACATATTCCTACATACTGATGTATTTATGGAACTGGTAGATTGCAGTTATCTTATAAGTATGTCTTAGCTGTTTATAAAAATCTAAAGAGAATAGAAGTTGGAAAATTAACCTGAGGGCAAAAAAAGGCAGATTGACGCTTTAAAAACAAGAACAAACTGCTTTACATATTACCTTAAAGCAGCTGAATGTTACCAGAATGTCTGCTTGCATTCTAATCAGCCATAGGGCCTAGAGGAGAAAGGCAGCAGGAATGCATTCATTAACCAATGAACGAGTCTGCTCCCTACTCTGCATTTTCTGATATGGCTCTTGCAGGGATAAAACCCAAAGACCTTCTCTTTTTGTTGTTGTTGGGTTTTCTTCTCTCTAAACTGCTGCATATCTTTAAATACCTGGTTTTCATGATCTTTTCCAAGACTATATCAAGAATACTCTGATTTTCTTTCTGTAATGTATTCTATGGGATACTGTGGAACAGTAGAAGAAGGAAGTAAGGGTCTGGTGTGTTCTCCTCCAGGCTTGAGAAAGGTACACACTGAGAAACAGGGGAACAAAGTGATGCAGCAAGAGACCTGCATGGAAAAGCAAAGTGCTCCTGACTGAACAGAGACATAAAAAGAAAGCATAGAAGAAGTGTAAGGGGCAGATGACCCAGGAGAAGTATACATTTGTGTATTATCTTTCAAGAATAGGATTACAAAAGCCAGTATGGATCTGGAGCTTCTGGTAAGGAATGTGAATGGAAGCAATAAAGGTTTCTACAAGTACATAAGGAGCAAGAGGACAGACTGGAGAAAATGTGGGCCTACTGTTAAATGTGGCAAGGGAACCAGTGACAGATGGAAAGTCTGAGCTACTTAGGCTGTTTACTCCATTCTTTACCAATAAAATCCCAGGTCCCTGAGACCAGAGGAAGAGTCTGGAATGAGGAAGACTTACTCTTGGTAGAGAATGACCAGGCTATGGAGCATTTCAACAAATTGGATATACATAAGTCCATGGTTCCTGAGGGACTGCAGGCACAAGCACTGAAGGAGCTGTCTGATGCCATTGTGAGGCCACCGTTGGTTGTCTCTGAACTGTTATAGTGACTAGGAGATGTTCCTAAAGACTGCAGATGCCACCTTTGTCTTCAGAAAGGGCAGCAAGAGACATCTGAGGAGCTACAGGCTGGCTAGGTTCGCCTCAGTCCTTGAGAAAGGATGGTGGAGAAACTCTTCCTGAAAAACATATTGTGAAAGATGAAAAACAAGAAGGTGAATGGGACCAGTCATCACAGATTTACTATGGTGCATGCATGCTTAACCAACTTGACAGCTGTCTGCAATGTGATGATTATCTTGGTGGATGAGGAGAGAGCAGCAGATGTTGTTTACCTCAATTTCTGCAGTGTCTTTGACACTGTCTCTTGTAGCATAGATAAGCTGACAAGGACGGGTTAGATAAAGGAACGGTGAGGTGGACTGAAAACTGCCAAATGACTGGGTCCAGGGAGTTGTGAACAGTGGCACAAAGTCTACCTGGAGACACATCAGTAGTGATATACCCTGGGATTACTATTGGGAGCAATGCTGTTCAACATCTTCACTCATGACCTGTTTGATGGTACAGAGCAAGTTTACAGATGATACAAAACTAGGAGGAGTGTCCAATACACCAAATGGTTGCGCTACCATTCAGCTGGAGAACTGAACAGAGAGGAATCTACGAATTTAAACAAGAGGAAAATACCAAATCCTAAATGTGGGGAGGAATAAATCTGTCTCCCAGTACACAGTGGTGGCTAACCAGCTGGAAAGCAGCTTTGGGCAAGACCTTGGGATCCTGCTGGGCAAGAAGCATGGGCCAGCAGTGCATCCTTGTGGCAGAAAAGACCAGTGGGCTGTATTAGGAAAAGCTTTGTCAGCAAGCTGAGGGGGGTGAGCCTTCTGTCCTACTCAGTAATGATGAGGTTTCATCTGGAGAATTATGTCCAGTTCTGGGCTCCCCAGAAAAAGAAAAGTCATGGGGAGTGTATCCAGCTCAGGGTCATTCAGATGATTAAGATACTGGAACATCTTTCATGAGAGGAGAGACTGAGAGATTTGGAGATCTTATCAAAGGATAGAAATAGCTCATGAGAGGAATGAAAGCAAGAGAGCCAGACTCTTCTCAGTAGTACTCACTGTCAGAACAAGAAACAGTCAACACAAAAATTAAAGCAGGAAATTTGCATCTAACACCAGAAGACACTTTTTTAGTTTGAGAGCAGTGAAACACTGGAGCAGTGTGTCCAGAGAGGTTGTGGATTTTCCATATGGATATTTAAGAAACCTGACTGGACATGACACTCTAGCTGATCCTGGATGAGCCAGGAAGCTCTCTTATAGATGATCTTAAGAGAATGCTTCCAACCTAAAGAGTTCTGTGATTTTTCTGAAAGATTTTGAGTCTTTCTTCATCTTCTTCCTGCAGAATAGGCCTTGATGAAAAGGTAATGTTACTGAATAAGAAAAGGGAAATATGTTCTTTCTTTGTACTGGCAAGATCATGGAGCAGATCCTCCGGAAGGCTCTGCTAAGGCAAATGGAAAGCAAAGCAGAGGTGATTGGTGGTAACCAGAAGTGGCTTCACCAAGGGCAAATCATGTCTGACAAATTTGGTGGCTTTGTATGATGAAGTCATAGAAACAGTGGGTAAGGAAAGGGCAACTGGCGTCATCTACGTGGACGTGAGTAAGGCATTTGCCTCTGTCCCACATGACATCCTGGTCACCAAACTGGAAAAATACGCATGGGTAAGGAATTGGCTGGATGATTACATGCAGAGAGTTATGATCAACAGCACAATGTTCACCTGGAGACCAGTGCCAAGTGACATCCCTCAAGCATCAGTGCTGGCACCAGTGCTGTTTAACATCTTTGTCAGTGATACAGACAGAAGAGTCAAATGCGCCTTCAACAAGTCTGCAGATGACACCAAGTTGTGTGGCACAGTCAACTTGCTAGAGGGAAAGGATCCATCCAGAGGGATCTGGACAGTCTGGAGAGGTGGGCTCAGGCCAACCTCATGAAATTCAACAAGGCCAAGTGTAAGGTCCTGCACCTGGGTCGGTGCAATCCCAAGCACAACTCCAGGCTGGGTGGCAAATGGCTGGAGAGCAGCCCTGAGGAGAAGGACCTGGGGGTCTGGGTTGATGAAAAGCTCAACATGAGCTGGCAGTGTGAGTGCAACCCAGACAGCAACCACATCCTGGGCTACATCAATACAAGTGTGGCCAGCAGGGCAAGGGAGGTGGTTCTCTCCATTTACTTTGCTCTCCTGAGACCCCATCTGGAGTACTTTGTGCAGTTCTGGAGTCCCCAACTCAAGAAGGACATCAAACTGTTGGAACAAGTCCAGAGGCGGGACAGGAAAGTGATTGGAGAGCTGGAGCAGCTCTGGTATGAGGACAGGCTGAGAGAGTGGGTGCTCTTCAGCCTGAAGAAGAGAAGGCTTGGAGGAGACCTTGGAATGGCCTTCCAGTATCCGAAGGGGGCCTACAGGGGGGCTGGGGAGGGACTATTTACAGGACAAGAAGTAATGGATTTAAACAGGGAGAGATTTAATCTAGATGTTAGGAAGACGTTCTTTACAGTGAAGCTGGTGAGACACTGGCACAGGTTGCCCAGGGAGGTTGTGGATGTGTTCAAGGCCAGGTTGGATGAGGCTTTGAGTTATCTGTTCTAGTGGAAGGTGTCCCTGCTTATGGCAGGGAGTTGGAACTGGATGATCTTTAAGGTTACTTCCAATGTAAAAAAGAATTCTATGCTTCTTTTTTTGTGCCTTAAGAAGAAACGTTTTAAAACCTTTCTCTGCACAGTGTCTGTCTGTTGACGCTAACTACATTATTTTTCTTCACAGGTTAGTAACAGCTCTGGAGAGACATTAGGAGCAGACAGTGACTTGAGTAGCAATGCTGGTGATGGCCCGAGTTTGGAAAATGGTGGCAATATGGCAGGATCCAGAGGCACTGTGTCAGACAGTGAAATTGAGACAAACTCTGCTACTAACTCTATCTTTGTAAGGGCATTGCAGACTTTTCTTTGTAATTTATATTTTACTTTTTCTTTATTTTTTAGATTGAATCTTGCACAGTAGTAGATTAAACAACAGGTTCACACCTTGCACATTGTTACACCCTCTATCGTTATTTAATTCCCCCTCATTCAGTATTTCTCTCAACTAAATGGACATTTGGAGGCAAAACAACATCAGTGGACATTGTTTGACATTACTGAAAAGGAACAAATTCCCTGTTTCTTAAAAGCAGCTGTTTGATATAGGGAAGAGATGTTAGCAGCTGTTCTGTTTCTTTAAAAAATACTTGAATCCTATTTGGAGTGTAATCATGACTTCAAATTGTATTTCCCTAGTTGGGAGATCTGTATGTGTTAAAATTCAGATGATCTGACATAGCTTTTTTGGGTTTTTTAAGTCCTTGACTATTGGGTATAACCTCTGATACGCATCTTGCCAAGAAAATAACTATATCACTAGTTTGGCTAAATCAAACTGATGGCCGAGTATGGAAACAAATTGCAGTGCCTTAAGATTAGGTTCATTGTTTTCATTATTTTATAATCCTGATAATGTTGGAAAAGCTTTTTCAGGGCTTCTAAGCGACAGAGTGTTTCATTGCAGATTTCTAAGAGCATGAAAAAATGATTGGACCGAATCTGCTTATTTATCTGCCAGAGAGTGTGTTCTGAATTATTAAAGAGTTATTCTATTTTAGTTTCTTTAGAACACCTAGTTTTCAGTGATTTATTTTTTTGCTTGATTATTGAAATTAAGTGGAATTTTAAGAACCCTTGCAGAAGATTTTAGAATACAGATGATTGTACATGGTGTATGGTGAATGTCAGATATTGCAACATTACTTGGTGGTAGAGAAATAGATGGGCCAGCTTTATTTTCAGAGTTGCTGCTGGCTGTCAGCACACAACTCTTCAGATGCTTTGATGCGTAGTGCTTTGATATGTAATGTGTTGCTTAGTGTCGTGTCTTTATGAATGGGAAATGAAAGAAAGACCTGTAAGGAGTCAATTTGAGAGAGCACTTGGGTAATGTTATTCTGCTTGTGAATAATTCATTTTATGTGTAGTCCTGAGAAGGCTGTATAATGATGGTGATATTCAGTTGCTTCCTAAACAGTGGGAAAGGTTTGCTGTTAGAATTTGGGCAAACTTACTGCGTATGCATAAAATGTGGAGGATGACAAAAAAGATTTAACTGTTCATTCCTTTAGCCTGGGATTTGTGTTTCTTGTGTTGTCTTAGTTTTCCTTCAGGGAAGTATTTTGCTTCCTCTGTGTTTTTCTCTTGTTTTTTCTTTTTATGACTCTGGGCTTCCAGCATATTACCTTGCTCTTTGATCAAAGTAATTTGCTTTTTGAGCAAAGCAATTTATTTGTTTTAGGAATGTTAGTGGTAGAAGCATCTCTTAAGTACAGCTTGCAAACTGCATCTGTTAAGTGCAAAAAATAGCCCTGCAGGGGACAGACACTTGTATTACACCTGATACCTCTTGCATTGCTTTTCAGGCGAAGTCTCACAATCTGAAGCAGAGTGTGAAGGACAGCAAAGGCAGTACTCCAGGGAGAGGTCCAGAGGATGGGAACCAACGTGTCTATCTCTATGAAGGACTTCTGGGTAAACTATTTTTTTTCTTATGGGGATGGGATCTTTTAGACTGAAGTTCAGGGAGAGTCATGTCTGGGTCAGATTGAAACTTTTATGTCACCAGAAACTGTTTCTAACCACTTAGTGTTGTCCACACTGGTAGAATAGGAGGAAGCATATGGCCATTCAGTGTAAAGCCAAAGGTTTTCTGGGGAGTTTGCATAAAGAGTAAAAGGAGATGGGTGTGAGTGGTGTTGTTTGCATAGAAAGTAGTTTGTCCAAGTCTCTTGATATTCTTGCATATGGATTCTTTAAGCTATTGGGAAGAAGGGAGAAGGCACTTAGCTATGCATGGAAGGCAAAAATGGATCACTGATCCTTAAAGAAAGGTCATTTGACTTAAGTCACTGAACGGAGGGCTGTCCGGCTCAGAATACTACTGGACTTTGAGTGTGCCCTTCAAGTAGGAGCATATTGCCCTTTTGGAAATCTTTTTCATTGAGGCTTGCTATTAATCAAGAACTCTCTCTTCCTGTGTTTTTCATCTTTTCCATTTATCGTTCCTGCCTGCTCGGAATGATGCAGGTAGGGATAAAGGATCTGTCTGGGACCAGTTAGAGGATGCTGCAATGGAAACCTTCTCTATGAGTAATAATCTTATCTTTCCACTTCTCTTTGTGTTTGCCATGTTTTGTGTCTGAGTGAGATGCTCCTATCTCTTTTGGGCAGTATTAGCAGTACATGGAAGATTTATTCCTCAAAGAATAGAGATGAGAGGTGCTTCTGTGTAAGGGTCTGAAAAGATTATGCTGTGAATTAGAGTGTGCAACATGTCTTATCTTCTCTTTTACACTTCTCTTCAGTTGTGATATTGCTTGTGGTTTAGAAATAACCTTTTTAATGATTTTTTTAATATGGATTAATTGTGTGTTGGCTTATGGTGTTTTCAAAGAGTGGGAAGAAACAGGAATTAAAATATTTGACTAGATTAAATGCTCATTTTTTTAATGGATTGCATAGGCAAAGAGCGTTCAACTTTATGGGACCAGATGCAGTTCTGGGAAGATGCTTTTCTGGATGCTGTGATGTTAGAGAGAGAAGGAATGGGGATGGACCAGGGACCTCAGGAAATGATAGACAGGTAAGGTTCTTCAGTAGACCCCTTTGTTCCTCATTGTTTTATCTGGGGCTGAAATACTGAAAAAGAAAACATTAATTATACCTATTGTCACTTTGTAAGCCTTGTTATTATACCTGACTCTTCTGGAGTGACCTTTTTGTCTCTGTGCTGGGCAGTATCTTCTGATAGTGAAGTACTGTCTTAAGCTGTGACATATGTTTTTAACTCTCTTGGGGAGGTGATATTTCCAGAGAAATGGCTAGTGTAAGGATAATGACAGTATGTATAGATGAAATAGTAGTAGTTGTGTGTGTGTGTATATGTGTGTATATATACATATATATGTAAGTAGTAAAGCAAGAGACTTCTGAGGCAAGATGGCTGTATTCTGGAATAAAGGAAGATATTGGTGTGTTGACATGAAATGAAAGAATTGCGTATCTCCAGAAACTACATTTTGAGCCTTTGTGTTATGCAGAGTCACTTACAGGTGTTTTTAGAGCCTGTAGTTACACAGACAAAAAAACCCTGAGAGGACCAATCTCTAGAAATATCTTAGTGGTTGCTTAAAGATGGACTACCTCCAGGGTGGTGTGGGTTATTTTTAATTTGCTCTGTTAATATTTTGGTCATTCTCTTTTATGTCTACCACCTGCAGGTGTAGCACATACACCTGTGCTATCATGGAACTTGGGCTCCAGTAGCCAAAATAAGAATTAGCTTGAGGGGTGCTAGTTTGGAAACTGCTTCTTTTTCCACAAACTGCCTTCCTTACTGGGAAGAGTACCTGTGCACTTGGCTTCGTCAGCTTACTTCAGTCTTGCCGGTGCATAAAAATCCTAAAGGCTGGTAGCTCTTGTGCTGAGTTTTATGTTCCTCTTCTGGCAGTTGTGATTGTCTTGGAGCTGTGACTGCAGAAAAGAGGAAATGAAGCCAGCAGACCACTGAGAAATTTCCCACTGAACAGATGTTATTTACTTGAGCTAGTTAATAATTAGTGGAAATGTTTAATTAGTGATCGAAGTGTTTTACTGGAAAATATCTATTTGACAGTGTTTTTGGAAGTTTTATTTGCCCTACACTTAACAAATTAATGCTCTGTCTTCTGCCAGTGCTTTAGTGAATTGAAGGAAGAATGCTTTTGAGTATGCCTCACATCTGGGTTTTCTTGCAGGTATCTTTCCCTGGGAGAACATGATAGAAAGCGTTTGGAGGATGATGAGGACCGCTTGTTGGCTACACTGCTGCATAATATGATTGCTTATATGCTTATGATAAAGGTGACTTCTTTTTCTTTCTATGAGATGACTGCTCAGGTTTAAGCAGTGCATGGAAGTATTTATAAATGGCTTCCTGGTTTAAGGGAAGAGCTCAGGACAGCAAAGCCTGCTTACTCCAAGGGAACCAGCTCAAAATGGTTCTCCAGTGTGACTCCATTTATACCATAGTCAAGGTATTGGCTAGGAACAAGACCAGGCAAAAGCAAGGTAGGGGCCTGGACCCTGAGACACTGTTTAATGGCCATGAAATGATCTTTATCAGGTCTCTGGAAAGCTCTGGTCCTTTGTCAGGTGTTTGTGAAGGTTTTGTTTTTGTCAGCAAGGTTGCACTAGCCACAGTCTACATGTGCCCTAATGCTGCAGGTGGCTTCTAGCAATATTTTTCCTTTTCTTTTAGTCTGAATAATTTCTTAGTCCAAATCCTCTATCCAAGTCAATAGAAAATCAGTCTTCCATAATTTTTGTTATGTTTAGAACCTGCTTAGGTGCATGGTTTTACCTGTAACAGATTTGATGCATTCCCTAGTCCAGTGCAACAGGTTGGTGGTAAGAACAACTGTGTACAGGTGATAGTTTGATAGCTTTCATTCTTTACATGAAGAGATGAGACCTCATTCCATAGATTCCACCAGTGGAAGAAGTTATTCCAGCAGCAGGACAAGGGGACACAGTCTCAAGTTGTGCCGGGGGAGGTATAGGCTAGATGTTAGGAGGGAGTTGTCAGAGAGAGCGATTTGCCATTGGAATGGGCTGCCCAGGGAGGTGGTGGAGTTGCCATCCCCAGAGGTGTTCAAGAAAAGACTGGATGAGGCACTTAGTGCCATGGTCTAGTTGATTGGACAGGATTGGGTGCTAGGTTGGACTGGATGATCTTGGAGGTCTCTTCCAACCTGGTTGATTCCTTTTCTTCCCAAAAAATGAGAATCATAGAGTGGAAAGATAGACAGAAGGTATTGATTTTTTATTTTTGCTGACAACTGGACTATGAAGGTAAGTTTTAAAATGGGATTTGAGTACATTTGAAATGAGTTTATCTTAGAAGAGAGTGCGATTTGGCCATCAGGACTTGTACTGCTGCAATTCTTTAGGTAGATTGAAGGATAACCAGTACGGCTACTTCCATCAAGGAATGCAGAAGAGGAGAGCAAATAATACAGGTTTCAAAAGGCTATCTCATGAAAGATACTGATACAGTTAGTCCCAGAGGAGAAAAATGTCTTTTGGTGTGAAAATAGGAAGATATCCAAAAAACAGTCTCCTGAGGGAAAAGGATAAGGAGGAAAACAGGATATTAGGCCTTTGAAAATGACATCCCTCTGGATCTATTGGTTATAGATGAAAAGGGAATGCAGGGGACCTGAGAGTTGTGATAAAAATAATTGTTTCTTTCTCTGCATCTTCAGATGCTTAAGAGCGAGGAAGGTTGTGGCTGCTTGTGGATGTTTTTTTTTTTATTCCCCCCACATTGTTCCTGTGAATAGTCCCTGTCCTGATTATCTCAGTTCTGGGATAAAGGATGGTGGATCTAGTATTTGGCATTTGCATATAGGATTGTTTTCAAGCAGTTGCAATGAGGGTTTTATTAGACTAAAGAATGTACCAAGATATCTCAGATCAGCTTCTGGCACAAACTAGAAAGTAGGGAGGCTTTCTGTTATTAGAGAAATGGATTCTTTGAGCTTTCAGGGAAGTCATAATCCTCCAACCCCAACATCTTGGTGTTTGAATTTATTTTCTTGTTTTGAGATAGCATAGACTAGTGGTTTTTACCTAAAAAAAAGTGCAAAGAATCCTTTTCCAAAGTAAGGAGGTTGATTGAGTGTGTTCTATGTGTTACATAGCATTAAGGTCATAACCCAGATATGATTAAAAAGAAAGTCTGATCTTGAAGTCAGAACTGAAGCCTTTGGTATCAGTGGTTGACATTCATGTTAGCCTTTTGAAATGGTACCTGAAGCAGAAATGTTTCAATTATGAGCTTCCCTGCAGCTCATCTTCAGGAGGAATCTGCTGCTGCTTGAGGACTTTCTGGAAGTATTTGTTAGAGCCCTGACTTCATGACCAGGAAACAGATTGTGAAAGAGAGAGAATTCTGAAAGATCTCATGCCTTTGTGTTAATATTGCCTGTGCTGTGGGCTGTACAGCTGCCTACAGTGATGCTCTGCAGAGGGAGAGTTGGAAAATCTAGCCTAGCAGATGTGACTCATCATATAGGTAACAATGTGGAGACTTTTGGTTTAGTTGGAGGTGGACTGTAGTGGAGTTGTTGGTCTCGAGCAAGAGCAGGCAGAATATCTGTAGTGCACAGTACCACATGCTTGGGAGAGCGGTGTACCTGCGACTTCCGCTTCTGCTGCTGGGCTAAAGGGACCCTTGCATGACTGAGCGAGACATCAGCTGTTTTTCTGTCTTAGCAGTGGAAACCAAGATATCTTGATTTTGGGAGGAAGGAGTTGCTTCTGGTCTGTAGAGAGTATGTAACTGTCTTTATATCTGCCTTCTAGGTGAACAAGAATGATATTAGGAAAAAGGTGCGTCGGCTAATGGGAAAATCACATATTGGATTGGTGCACAGCCAGCAAATCAACGATGTTCTCGACAAACTCGCCAATCTGGTAAGTGAAACACTGTCCAGTGAACTATCTGTGGGAGCTACAGCAGAGGGGGGAAAAAAAATCTGAAAGTTCTTCTACAAATGCTCTGCAGCAGTGTTTTTTAAATATGACAACTAATTTAATTGAATTATTAAATACTGCCTTCACTTGTATAGAATAAAGACTGTGATTGCATGACCCAGTTAATGTTCTGCAGTTACCAGTTAGAACTGCAATATAAATATGTACAAACATCACACTTTGGTACCACAGTTTTATGCAAGCCTAATGTTTTCTTAATGCTGTTTCTGTGGGTGGGAACCTTTATTCTTTCTATGAGTGCAGCAAGTATTTAGTTCTCTGATTTCCAGGTCATTGCAAGTGCATTTAGTTTCTATACAAAACTCTTTCTGCTGTCAGCTGCCATGCAGAATAAACCTTTTGTATCTTGTAATGCTTCCTAAGAATTTAGGCTGACATTTAAGTTAATAAAACTACTCAGCTTTTAACACAACCATCATCAGAGTGGTTGTGATTTTAGGCCCTTTGCAAGAGTATTTGTCAGGTTTTTTTTTTACATTTGAAATTTGCAAAACACTAAATTATCCTACAATAGATTGTGAGAAAGCAGACAAACTTATTATGATGTTACTGGAACCCAGACACCTCACTATCCTATACTGAGTGTGCTACCAGCGTGAATGTTGTTGGAGGCTGTGATAACTTTTGTAGCCACAGCTGTTGAAACAACTTCTCAGATTCACTGCAACTGAACTTAGTAGAGTATCTTGCTTAAGACTATCCAAAATTGCCCACCAATCAGCTGTATTAAAAATGCCATTTCGTTTGTTGGAAGTGCTTCTAATGTCATCCAATGGACTATTTTGCAATAGATAGCTGAAACTGATTTCAGACTTCATTAAAGATTACTTTTTTTTCCTATAAACTAGAATGGACGGGAACTGCCTGTGAGACCCAGTGGCAGTCGGCACATCAAGAAGCAGACTTTTGTGGTACATGCTGGGACAGACACAACAGGAGACATATTTTTCATGGAGGTAGAGACAAGAATAATGTTGAGACAGCTATTGGTACTCAATAAATAATGCTAGAAATCTTACCTAATATTTTGTGCTCCCAGGTATGTGATGATTGCATTGTGCTGAGAAGCAACATTGGAACTGTGTATGAACGTTGGTGGTATGAGAAACTCATCAACATGACTTACTGTCCCAAAACAAAAGTGCTATGCCTTTGGAGGAGGAATGGTCAGGAGACACAACTGAACAAGTTCTACACAAAGAAGGTATAGATCTTATTTCATGCATGCAATACTGAGGGGAAACTGAATAGAAGAAACACATCCTCCATGTGTTGTACTCCATGTTTAGTTAAAAAACAGCATTCTCTCTCCCACACTGGTTACTAAACCACTGTTTAGCAGCAGTTAACAGCTCAGAGATGGTTTAACACCACTGACATTATGCTTTGTTGTTTGCCTGAAGACAATAGTACAATAGGATGCAATTTAAGAAATTCTATATGTTGCTTTTACTTGTTGAGGTGAGGGTTTTGTTAGAGAGAAAGCATCAGTATTATTAACTATGCATGAGTTTTCAGGCTTATAAATGTCACAAAAATACTGTGGTAAATTAATGAGGAAAAAAGCTAAATAAAATTGTGTCTTAATAATTTGAGTTGTTTGTGCTATTTCTAATGAAAAACTCAAACTGATGAAATAGATAAAAATCTTTCTCCATTGGCCCATGTTTGATTTTTATTTCATATTAAGTGCAATTATAAAAAAATAGTTTAAACCTACTGGGGAAACTCAAATAATTCTTTGAAACTCCAGTAACTCCTACATAATCAACAGCAAACAAAAGATAAAGATTTGTAAATGCCAGTAATATATTGAATTATCTTAGAGATTTACAAAGGGGTTAGATGTCTCAAGACTGTAATGCAGATGTGAATACCAAGCAAAGGAAGACAAAAGCAGAGTGCTGCAGAAGTTACCTGGAAAATTAAATGTGTATATCTTGAGATATGGATAGAAACTTCTGCTCTGAGATCATGCCTCAACTATTATTTGATACTGGAGAGAGAAGTTGGAGGAAGATAAGCAAAAGAATATGGCATAAAGAAATGGATATGAATAACAAAAAAGATCATATAGGCACGATCAGCAACATTGGTTGCTGGAAGCTGAAAGAAAGGGAGAGACTTTGAGATTCAGTTACCTAGTGAAGAAAAGCTTGGTTAGATTGCTTATGAGCACGTGGTGAGCCATGAGCTCTTTGCTAGCTTGTGCTGTGAAAGTATATGAAATAGTTTCTTTGTCAACTTGAAAAATACATTTCAGTAATGAGCTGTGGTCGGATTTTATAGGTATTTTGTCTTTGTATGTTACACAGGGCTTGTTCATTTTGTGGAATCTTAGACTCTTGCTGTTATTTTCCCCTTAGCGATTTGGTAACATAACATTTATTACTCTTCTGTCATATGTTAGTGTCGGGAGTTATACTACTGTGTAAAAGACAGCATGGAGCGAGCAGCAGCAAGACAGCAAAGCATTAAACCAGGTACAAGATTTTGCTTATGGGAACATCTGTTGTTTAATCTGCAGTAAACACATGATTTAAAAAATAATGTGAACTCTCTTATCATTTAAATATTTTTAACATTATCTCCTATTGCTTGGAAAATTTGGGATGGATTTGTACAGCTGTATGCAATTTTACCATTACCTTTTCCCCACGTACCTCATTCTAAATGCAAACATAAAGAAAACTCCTGTAAAAAGAAGAGTTATGTGGAACAAGGACTAGCTGCCACTAAAATAGTGAGAAAAGACTACTGAAGTTCAGCTTCACTTTCTCTTCATTGTTGACTAGCTATTCCTCATATTCCCAAGTAAGACGTAGAACTGCTTTGTTCACTTTAAGAATGGAAGCTAACAAATATGCTTGTTAGTGTTAGTGCAGCTACTGTGATGAATTTGCAGCTTTCAGCAGACTTTCAATGTATGAAACTTCTCTATTTTGGGAAGTTTCATACTGGTGTAATTCAGAAGGTGCAGTTTAACCCACTGTCCTTATGTCAGAACAACTTATCCAGTGTAGATGTTCTTTTTAATTTCACACCATCATTTTGGACAGGATAGTATAGTTGTAATGCTAAAACTTTTCTTGCCAAACACCCCTTTTGTTTCCCTGTTGAGTTGAAAATAAAAAAAATGGAAAAGTGGACTTGCAGTTTTGGGAGACAGAGTTCTTGGGAAGATGATTTTTCCATTTTTCTTAGTTCTCAGCGAGACACTGTTGCTGTATGTACCTGGGTAACAAACCTGAGGGTGACTTATTTATGTATTTCTTCCTTGCTGGAGACTATTTGCAGGTTCAGGATAACGTTAGCAAGGTCTTGTATTCACAAGTTTGATTTTTGTTGCAACTATTTACTTTTTTTTCAAGCAGATGCTAGGATTTTGAGAGCCATAATTGGAGGTAGAAACCTCTTTCAGCTCTGTCTTAATGCCAAATATAAAGGACCTACATTTGATACTCATAGCTGGCATCAGCATGGTTGAGAAAATGACTTGTGTTTAAGTCTAGCAACCTTAGCGTTCAACTCCTAACTAGCTGTTGGACTAATTAGCAGTTTTATTTGAGGAGGAGGAAGAACTGGACTTTCACTGAGGGTAAAGATGATACAAGTACCTTAGAAAGCTATTTTAGCAATCTGGAAATAATGCAGGGTTAGAAATGTGCTTGAAAGCTATTTTCCAGAGTTCAGTGGTTTTGTACAAATGATAATTTAGGAAAAAATCATTATAAGAAAACATTCTATCTGAACTGCATGATGCAAGGGAAATGAATATGCCTAGATGTTCTATTAATGTCCTCTATTAAATTGCTGTTGTTGTAACCATGTTGATTTTTTCATTGCTGAAGGCATAAAACAATGCCATGCAGAACCAAGATCCCTTTATGTAACCAGGATAAAGATTGCTGCGATACTTAAAAGTCTAGTGTTTCTCAGAAGGCTGTCAGTAGTGAGTGGAGTTCACTGAAATACTCCCTACTGTTCTTAGTAGTGTCTTTTTGCTATGCACAACAAATGGAAATTAATTTTTTATTGTTTTGTATTTCCCTTCAACTTATCTCATTGCTTTCTGTTCTTTCTCTCTCTCTGGCTTTTTGTTTGGTGTTTTTGTTTTAAATTACCGTATCTCAGGTCCTGAGTTGGGTGGTGAGTTTCCTGTGCAAGATATGAAAACTGGTGAAGGAGGTCTTCTTCAGGTCACACTGGAAGGAATTAACCTGAAATTTATGCACAGTCAGGTATGAGGGAAAACTAGGAGACGACTGTCAGCATGATGCTTTTTGCAGCACGCCAGTACATGTGTTTCCTCTTCCCAGAGCATCTACAAGTAGAAGGGGTAGTATTAAGGGGATGAAAAATGCATGCATATATTTGTATGCAAACATAATATATATATATGTAAAAGTACACTGAAATGAAATATCCTTAGGAAAACTGTAATCAACTGAAGAAAAATGTTGATACAGTTCACTTTCTTTCTGGTGACCTTTAATTGTCTAAGCACAAACCAAATGGTAGCCAGTGTGTGAAGGTACAGTGAAAGTGATGAATAGTAATCTAAACTGCCATAATGCTTCACACTGAACATGCCTTGCTGGCATAAGCAGTTAATTCTTAAAAGGTACAGTGGCGGGCACAGAGGGCAACCTTCTGCATCACAGTTACTTTTTCTTTTGTTTAAATTTCTGTAGAAATTAGTATGAAAATAACATGGGAAGGTGTGTCTTGCTGAAAGTTACAAAAAAAAAAAGGAATAAATACATTCTTTTTTTCCTTTTAAGTAGCAGATCTTGTGGGTTTAGAGGAAACACAACTAAAATTGCCATTTCTTCCTTTCTCTGGATGTTGTTTCTGTTGCTTCCTTTAATCCTTGTGGTTTATTTTGCTTTGTGTTTTTTTGTTTTGCATATGATATTAAATGCATGCTGTGCTAGATAGTAGAATCAGCTGCGGGGGGCCAAGAGAGAGAGGAGCTTCTGTCAGTCTTCTGTGAAGTGTTTTTTCCTTTCCTTCCCTCCTGACTAGACTTCTCTCCCCATACAAGCTTTGTTCTTCTTGAAGGACACATCAGTGTAGAACCGATGGAAGTGCACGTGCATCTCAAACACATATGCTCAGAATCTTTGGTACTTTCCCAAGGTCACAGAAGCACCATGTACCTTTGAGTTCCTATGTGACAGTGCAAGGGACAGAGAATTGTGAACCTCCTTCAGTTTTCTTCCTGCCTGTTAGCAGGGTAGAACCTGGCCTACACCTGACCTGTAGTGTTTCAAACTTGCTCCTGTGGCAGAATAGTCTAACTGACTCAGTTGTAAATTGTAACTTGTTGTCAGATATGCCAACAAAGAACTTCGAAAGGAACTCATTGGTAGCACAGAAGGAATTTTCATAGTTGTGGCAGGTCTAAAGCCTTGGAAAATTAAACCCTAGTCTTGAAGCAACGATTTGGTATCGTTCTAGATGCACATAATAGAAATTGTCCAAAGGTAAGGACGCACCTTAGGAAATATTCTGTTTGATGCTTCTTTTTCTTCTTACACAAGTCAAAAACAATAATGAGCTTAAACTGCTCATCTCTCGAACAGTCTGTGAAGATGACTTTTTAAAAAATGAGCCTCTAGGCATTTCCAGTTATAAAAGATATGTAAGAAAGCAGCCACATCCTCTTCATGTTTTTTAAGTGTGTCAGGAGTCTTCACAAGATGAAGACACTCAGTGTTCAGCACATAGTGAGCACAGATGAAGGAAGAAAGAAAAATTCCACATCTTAGAATGTGTCATTATCCTTCAATTCAAAGCCTTTTTTTTTCTTGAAAGAATGGAATCACATTCTGAAAGAATCCTTAGGTAAACCTACTACTGATTGCTATTACACAACTGTTAGAACCATTACTGGCTGAATTGCCGCAAATAGTCTTGTGCTACCACTAGCGCTCCTTGAGCACCAGCTTCATGCCCTTCGTTACAGAGAACAGGCTTCTAAATGGCCCTCTGTGATGAAAATGATAACATGTTTTCTGGAAGACACATCTCTGCAGGTCAGACTTGAGAAGTATGCTAACTATTGCTCCCTCCTGAACCATCATTCCTCCTCTTCATCACTTTTCCAATGAGGCTGTAGCCAAATGAATTTCCATTTCTTAAGATACACAGTTGTGGAAAACAGACTTCATTTGTTCAGTGTGTTTAATTCTTGGTCTGTTAGATTTACATTGGCAACTGACAAGGACATTCAGTAATGTTTAGTAGACCTAAAGTATATCCTTGTTTTCTCCTTGAAGTCTACCATTTGAGAACCTGTACAGAATGGACGACTGTGGAAATTATGTGAAGGACTTCTGCTAGTTGGCCCATACAGAAAAAAACTCCTCCATTTTCATAATTTGTGGACCTAAAAGGTGTTTGCATTCTCATTCTAAAACTTGCCAACCAGTCTGCTTTCTGAAAAAGAATCTGTTCTAGGTAAATTGTCCTCTCTGATTGCCATAGAAATTGGATTGAGTGGCTAATTCCCTAAAGCAGACTAAGCATATGAATATGACCTTGGAGAAGTGTGGATGTCGTCCAGCTAGACTTCTGTAAGGCCTTTGATGTAGTCCCCAACATGCTTCTCTCCAAGTTGGAGAAATAAATTTGATTGGTGGACTGTTTGGTGAATAAGGAATTGGTTGGATGATTGTATTCAGAGGGTAGTGGTCAACAGTTAATGTCCATATGAAGATTGGTGACAAGTGGTGTCTCTCTGGGGTCCATACTGGGACCAGTGCTGTTTGATATCTTCATCATTGACATAATGGGATAGAGTGCAGACTACACCAAGGTGAGTGGTGTGGTTGACATGCCCTAGAGACGGGATGCCATCCAGAGGGACCTGGGCAAGCTTTATGTAAACCTCAGGTCCTGCACCTTGTGTGGAGCAATCTCTGGTATCAGCAGAGGATGTGGAATTGGGAGCAGCACTGCAGGGAAGGACTTAGAGGAACTGGTAGATAAAAAGATGGATGTGAACTGGCAATGTATGCTCACAGCTCAGAAGGCAAACCGTATTCTGGACTACATCAAGAGAAGTGGGGCCAGCAGATTGAGGAAAGGGATTCTGTCTCTTTACACTGGTGAGATCCCACCTTGAGTACCGTGTCCAGCTCTCGACTCCTCAGAGCAAGAAAAAAACACAGACTTGTGTTTTTGTGTGGGTCCAGAGGAGGGCCATGGAAGTTTTAAAACCTCTACTTCGAAGAAAGTCTGGGAGGGTTGTTAAGCCTAGAGAAGAGAAGGCTCTGGAGAGACCTTATTATGGCCTTTCAGTACTTAAATGGAGCCTGTAAGAAAGATGGGGACAAGGTTTTTAGCAGGGCCTGTGATGGTTTTAAAGTAAAGGTGGGTAAATTTAGACTAGATAAAAGGAAGAACTTTTTTATGATGAGGGTGGTGAAACACTGGCACTAATTGTCCAGAGAAGGGATAGAAGCCCCATGGCTGGAAACATTCAAGGTCATTAAACTAAGGGATTCCTATTGCTCTGTTTTGTGGACATGGTAGAGAATTCATTTAGGGCATAAGAAAGGGTGTTTCCACTTATAAAAAATAAAAATGACTGGAGTCTGCTCTGTCCTATGTGAGAAGGCTGCACATACTAACTCAGTATTAGCATAGTGCTTTTTTTCATGGAATTGTTATTGAAGGCTCTTGATTTCAGTTTGTATACTTTCTCACTGCCTCGTGGTCTCCTCAGGAAATATCTTAGCTTTGTGGTGGGCCAACCTGTTACTGACTAGTTGTACTAGTTGTCTTCAGTGTTGACAAATTGTGTCACCATGTTGGAATCACATACAAGTTTAAGGAAGAATACTCTATATGTGCCCAGCAGCTCAGAGGAAGTCCTTGGAATAGGGAGGAATCATTGGCACTTTATTCTGAGTTTACATCTACAAATTGTGTGGTAATACTGGGACTCAATAACTGTCCCCATTATGAATTCATATGTGTAAAAAATAGATGGAAGCTTAATAAAATGTAGCAGGCCCATCTACAGTAGGATCCACACTGAGTGCTCTGTCTTGAAGAACCACAGTTTCCCTAGGGTAAGTAACTGTTATTTCCTTTGCATTTGTTTTTTTTGATTAAGAGGAGAGCATCTCTGTCCCTTAAGCAGTATAGCAAGAAACTACCTTTCAAATCATGTGTCTTCTGAAAACTGGTAACTTAATGTAATTGTGATGAACTCCACAAATTCTCATCCTGCTCATAACTCTTGTGGGAATTCAGCACACCTTAACATGAGCACCTTGGGCGTCAAGTCTTTTAGGCAAGTCTTCACTGTTACCAGGTGAAACAACCAATGTTTTACCTGAGCCTTTCTTCTGAGTTTCTGAATTTTGTACTTCACATTACAATAAAAAAAAAACTTTTAAAGAGAAAATGTTACAGGAAAAATAAACTAAGCACTATAAAAAGGGTATTCTGTTATTGACTTGTTTACTCCACAGCTATTCCTAAAATAGTAACATGGTTTTGACCAACTAAACTGATAGGAACATGGGTGAAAACATGCAAACAAAAAGATGGGATTAAGTCTCCTCTCCCTTGAATGTAAGCAGAAAACAAGCTTCAGATTTTCTCCTTAAGTGGAAGTTTTGGGTTTTTTTTAATTGAGAAAAAAAATCTTGGTTCTATTTGTTAGCTCCCTGATAATGAAAAGAGACTCTCCTCTGACTTGAAATTCAGCCTGACTTCTCTTAGGTGTGCAGTGTATTTACTGATCTGTGTTGATACAGACAAGCCTATTTCTTAACCCCTCCATAATTTCTGGTGCTGACTTCCTTTGCCTTTCTTGCAAGGGTAGCATGTCATCTGCGATTACAGGAGCGTTGCCGATACTGGATTCAGGAGGATTGCAGAGTTTCCCTTTTTTAAAAGACAGCGAATTTTCTCTAGTTCTCTAGCTCCTGAGATAATAGTGTCATAAATATATGGATACTGAAAATACCAGTCCAGACTGTCATCATAGAATCTTGCAAGAGTCTCTCTAAGATGTTTGACGCAGATTTACACTTACTGTTAGGGCAGTGTTACTCTGTTTCTCTTGCCTTGTAAAAGCAAGTATGTTAGAAACTGGAATATGGAATTGATTAGTAGTATCACTTTCTGCAGCTTCTTATGTTTGGGTAATGACTCTCACCCTTGTGGAGATGTGCTTGTAAGAAGTTACTGGTTTGTGTCTTGCAGCAGTTGAATATTGAGCAAACACGTTATACTCAGAGAATTATTTATGCAATGTTGGCATCTAGGTTCTGGACTGAAAAACCTAGCCATGTAGTTCAACTGTTTTGTCTTTTGGGGTTCACTTATGTAAAACACAAGTTTAAGGCAGAATTGTTTCCTGAACGACTGCTTAGCTGGCAGCAATCATATATGAGGTGAGCAAATAGAGAAGAGTTCAAACTCTTCACATCCATTGTAAAGCAGAAGACTGGTAGTGACTGCTGAAGGAGGCAGTTTCAAGAGTAAATATTCAGGTCATATGTCTTGAACTGTAGTAAAAGCTTAAATGGCAAGGCTGTCAGGGAGAAGGAAGTCTACAACTACAATAGGTCAGGAGGATCAATGTAAGAATGGGAAGTGTAGTGGCCCTTACCTGCCCTCTGTGCTGGAGGAGGATGCATGGAGGGGCAGAAACTAGCTGGGATGAATCAAAGGCTACAAATTCTGCCAAATTTGGGAGCCAGCTTTTTCCTCGTCCTCCTCTTCTGTTGTATTTCAGATGTGTTGGTATTCTTTTTGCAATAACTCATTTGAGTGCCTGAAGGGGTAGCAATGTTGGATTTGTCAGAGTTACTAACTCCTTCGTTTCTCTTCCATGCTTTCTCCTCCTGCAAGGAGCGGAAGGTACTTCATCTTCTGCTGTCTTCGCTTCTTAGCACTTTTAAGTTGTTGATTTCTAGCATTGTGGCAAGTTTGTCTTTCGAATGTTTATTTCACCCTTTATTTATATATTAAACTAAATTAACTGATAGTGTATGCTGTAACACTTCAGGTTGTATCTGCTGTGATGATGTTTTTGTTTAATTTTGGTTTTTGTTTAAAAGGAAAAAAGAAAATGACTAATTTTACGTTGCTTTTCCTCATGTTTCTTCTAGGTTTTCATAGAGCTGAATCACATTAAAAAGTGCAATACTGTGCGAGGAGTCTTTGTCCTGGAGGAATTTGGTAATTACATTATTTTGATATTAGGTCTGTACTCACATGGCAGTAACTCAAATATCCAGCCCTCAGTTCAGAGTTGCACTGCAGTTTCAAAGATGGGAGAGAAGTGTAGTTGCACATGAGAAATTGCCTGAGAGATGGGTGACAACATTAAAATATATAGATTAATTTTCATCATACTAGGATTTGTGGCCTAGGTGTGTTTTGTTAACAGAGAAGGTGCTTTGAGTCTTCTGAAACAAGCAGAACAAGAGTTAAACTTGGGTGTGTGTAGGAATTTTCTGTGATATGTTCCTTTTTCATCTGAGAATCCATTTATGAGCAGGACTTGCTCTTTCTTAATGCACCATGCTTTCATTAAAAAGAATTACTGCTGGTTGCAAAGTTTCCTTTTTGCTCTATGTAGAATTTATTTTTTATTAAATGGAGTAGAATGTTTTTTGTCAGCTTGGTCTCTATTCTTGTTTCCAAGTGTGACTGGTAAAGAGTAGAATCATAGAATCAACCAGGTTGGAAGAGACCTCCAAGATCATCCATTCCAACCTAGCACCCAGCCCTATCCAGTCAACTAGACCATGGCACTAAGTGCCTCATCCAATCTTCTCTTTAAAACCCCCAGGTATTGCGACTAAGAACAGAAATTTTGTGCTGGTTTGGTCAGTTATTGCTCTGATGTAGAATCTGCCTCCAAGCAAAGCAGATTCCTACTCTAGTTTGAGGAAGATTCTGGGTCGCTATTCTGTGTCAGTGTCATTCACACTGTGCTTAACTAGAGTGAATAAAATGAGCAACTTCAGACACAGCTGACTGGAAGAGTGATCCACATGCTTCTCTTGAAATAGTCCCCAAACTCTTGTTGATTTATTCTTTCACTTACCTGTGAGTTATTTGTCTAGAAAAATAAATAGTGTATTTATGAAATATCTAAAAAGAAGATAAAATGACAGCATTCTTTCCACAGTAGACAAGATTCCATACTTTGGCTTTTAATCAGAATCTAAATTAACAACCCTCTTTACTAAACCTCTCATTATTGTTTGGTGTAGTGAAGAGAATGCTCTGGCTGAGGGATTCTCTCTTAATGTGAGATTGCTGAAATTAATGTCTTTGTTCATAACAATGTGTTGTCTGCTTTTGTAGATGAAAAAAAAATGATAAGGCATTCAAATGAAGAAGCTTTTTTTGTTTCCCATGAATTAGTCTCCCAGAACTTTGGCATTTGAATTTGTGAACAATTTTTTCCTGTTTTCTGAACATGTCATTCATGATTCAAGTGATCACATCAGTGTATTTAAACTCTGAACGTTTTTAGATAATTTACATGTTCAGAAGGTGTCTGCACTTCATGGATGACTATTCCTGTGATACCATGTTTTCACCTTAATGTGATTCGTTTTACTACTCACAGAAATTGCTTAAGATTGTAAAAGGTTATTGATGAGCTTTTCAAAGAGGAGAGTTCAGAAGCCATGAAAGTAGCTTAAAGAGTAATTTCAGCTTCTGAAACCTTTAACTCAAAAGAAGTTATTTGGATCAGAAGTGAATTTTGGCTCACTTTTTGAGAGGTTTTAGAACAAAATAGTTCTTTTAATTTTGTATTGTTCAAGGAGAAAAAAAACAGTGCTTGACTTTATTATTTCCAGCCAGCTTCTGTTGATGACTGTGTAATACAGCATTTAGCCCCTAAATAATATCTTCAATGACTCTAAGAAAAACAAAATATTTTTTACAGGAGATTTTGTAATTAAGGGCCTGTTGCAACAGCTAGAATTGTAATTTGGAATTTATGAAAGAATCGTGTTAAGAGGTAATTTAAGATAGGCTGGGAGTTGGACACTGCAAACAAAACCTGAGAAACTGAACTAGTTAAATTAAAAATACCCCTCTCCCAAACCAGAGGTTAGAGACAAGTACCAATTTTAAAGCACCCAGTGAGATGTACATTTTGCCCATCTAGCTGGTAAAGAGAAAGAAGAAAGGCAGAAAGATGTTGCAGGGAAGCTAACCTTTTTTCTTGTGCATAGATGTGAGACCTCCTTGGAGCTGCTTTTGGTTGTTCTAAAGATGGGAAGATATGCCAGTCTGTCCTGTTCATGTTTGGTTTTTAATAGTAAACTAACAGCATTCAGCAGAAACTTGCGTGCTCTTGAGAGAAAAACTGTTTAGCTGTGTTAAACATGATGAACTTTGCAGTCAGATTCACTATAGGAGGAGTACACTCTTCTTGGGAAGGCAGAGAGTGGTAAGCGTGCATACTCCAGTCAGATGGGAAATGATCCAGTTTAAGATTTGTTTGATTTTGCCAAGCAAGAGCATTCCAAGTTTAGTGATATCACAGTAGGAGATTACAGGTCTGTTTGTGTTAACGATGAGTTTAGATGGCAGCACAAAAGTTGGAATTGTGATTTCAGAGCAGGATGCAAGCAGAAGTTCAGGAATTGCTGCCCACAAATGGAAGTGGAGATTTAAGTAAGTGAGGAAATGTAAGGCTCTTCCCTCTGGAATTTGAGTTACTGCTGCGTACTTGTGCTTTACTTTCTTGTGGCCCCTTCATCGCCGCTGCTATGAAAACCTTCATTCTCCAGCAGGTAAAGTGATGTCCCCTAAATTCATTCTGTGCTAGTGCCATATTTGCATTCACAGGACCACAGGCTGCAGGATGATGCTCAATAATTTAATCCCTTCATCCATGTAGTTCCAACAGCATCAGCAGTAACTACTAATGTTAGAAGAAGAGTACTTCTGTTAATCTCTTAATTTGAGGCTTGGATCTTCTTCCTTTTTTTTTCTTCTTTTATCTTTGTATTTTACAGCAGTAGTGCTTTGACTTCTCTGAGCATAAATCCAAACCCACTCTTTTTAGTCCTCCTAACTCAGTCTTCTTAGAAGAATTTTCCCCACTAGAAGGACTGTGAAGGAGGACTTAAGACAGCTAACTGACTGTGAAGCAGGCAGACAGTATCTTGCCTAGGTGCACTCTTGTTCCCTCTCTTTCTATTCTCAATGATACAGGACTTCCAGCTTCCCTTCTCTCCTTCCCTCATGCCACAACGTCCTTACAGCTTTCTTATCCTGCTTTTTGAAGAGTATGTTGAACTTTGAAGGTTGTTTTTTTTTGAGGAGTATGAGCAGTTGTATGTTATCCAGTGGTCAGTGAGACTTACACAGCTGTAAAAGTCCTACCCTATTTGGCTGTGGCACCAGCCTTACTCCCACCTTTATCCTCTGGTGACATGGAGTTGATTTGGAACATCTGGTGCCAACGGGTAAGGTAGCTTGGATGTGCACCTCCTTATCTCCCTGACTAGTCACTGGTATCACTGGGGCAGTGCAGCCTGGGTATGCACTTCCCTTCTTTATCAGTCTTTAATGTAACTGCCAAGTCCAAGAAGAGATTATTGAAAAGCCAAACAAAAATACTACTTTGTGCAATATTATTTTGTATATGTTTTTCCAAAATGACATTACTGTGACATATGAGAATTAGTGGCACATCTGGAGCTTTTTCAAACCCAGTCTGCACTGCCTACTTTTGGCCCCTTAGAGTGTGATCTGTCTCCCTCCAGCATTTAACCGTGCCATATCATAGTTGAAAAGATGACATTTGCATGGATAGGTTTTGTTGTGGACTTTTTCTAGTTATTCATACTGAACTCATCTGCCTCTCTTTCTTGTCAGTAGTACTGTGTGTAATAAAACATTTACCTTTCCTGGTTTGGTTTTCATAATTTCTGTATTGCTGCTTCTGAATTTTTTTGTTGTGACTGACACAGAAATTCCATGGCAAATTTCAGCTGTTCTGGAAAGAGAAGTATTCAGAGTTGGTCTTGGTATTCCACTGATCTTAACATTTAAAATTTGCCATCTGTATGTTCTTAGTGTAGTCTTTGTTCTTCCCTGGTGATTTCTAATGACATCTATTCACAACTATGTTTGTAGAACAAGTGTGGGTCAGAGGCACAGTTCAGATGCAGTGCACACTGATGGGATGGTTGCAGCATGGTATTTTATGCATTCCAAAATGGGAACAAGAGACAAACGTTCTTTAGCTGTATTATGGTTGTTTCCTTTCTGTTAGTTTGAGGCAGTGCAAGGGAGAAAGAGGAAAAATTGTGGATAATTGTTTTTGTTGGGGGTTTTTTGGTTTTATCAATGCCCCAATGTTTGTTGTATATGAAGTCTTCTAAAAATTGTAAAGCTTGGCATTTTAAAAGTGCAGGTAGCTGAAGCCAGTATTTTCTTTTAAGGAAACTTGTTCAAAAGCAATAGATGTTTTCAGTGAGTATCTCAAGTAGATGCCATCGCACACGTCCTGAACAGGAGAATGAACAGCTTGAGAAACTGGAAGCAGAGCTGGGAAACAGTCTACTAGTTTAGCACATTTCCAGTTTTCTCCTTCTACTTTTCCCCCTCTAGATTTCACTAATTTTCTACAGTCCCCAACAGTTCTTTTGAAATCTGTTACTCAGCAGAGAAGGAATCAGACCTCTAAAGGAGAAATTCTTTGGGAGTTACATACTGTCAGATTCATGTGGAATTCTTGGCTTATGTTTTGTCATAGCAGACATTAGGTTATGTTTTGTTACGAAGCATATTTTGTCATTGATTTTGCCATCTAGCAGAAGTAAACAGCCTGAGAAAAGCCAGAGTCTCTAAGAACCATCAAATATCTACTATGATTTTCCAAACAGAGGCAGTGACATTTTTTTGCCAACCTGACTAATTTATTCTGACATTGCCAGTATCTTCAAGGACATATGTAATGTAAATGAACAGAAGGAGGAGCATCTAGAAGTGAGGGATAGTGAGATGCCCTGTACCCGCACCTGCTATCTGTGTGCATCCTTTCCCTTTCCTGTGGGAACATTGTGCTATTTGTTTCCCCTTTTCCTCTCGTTTTTTGAACTTCTTGTTTTGTCTCTTGCCCGTCCGGTTTTAGTTCCTGAAACTAAAGAAGTGGTGAGCCACAAGTACAAGACGCCAATGGTGAGTCAACTGAGATGCCTTCTGGTAGTTCTTTAAAGGAATTATCTTTACATTTTCATATCTGGAAAAAAATTACATTGACACTGCAGGATTTGCAACGATGATACTACAGTGAATCACCAGCTGCTCTTTTATGGTAGCTTTCCTTATGGGAAGGCAACAAAACTCGGTGATAGTTGTTTCTGTGAAACCAGGGGAACTCACAGGTAGTGCAGAAAGTGTGGTCTCTTTTGTTAAGAAACAGAGTAGGTGGTTTGTCATGAACTTTAGCACATAAGACCTAGTGTAACTATTGAAATTAATGCAGAACTTAATCCTTAATCCACAGGGCAGCTGGAAAGAGAGACTAGTTGACAAGTTCCTGTACGTAAAATGCTTACTAACTGAACTTAAGACAAATGCCCATTTCTTATGACAGTGAACAGGGAGATGCAAGAGAGCAGTGCAAGTGCTGATTGTGCTATATAGCTCAGTTACTGCTGTGGTTTAGTATTCATTGTAATGTTTTTTAACACCAGCAGTTGATAGTGGTACTTGGCACTTGTACACAGTTCAACGATCAGGCTTACATGCACTTAGGAGGAAATAGAAGCCGATGATTATCATCAGAACTGAAATTTCTTCAGTTATTTGATGTCTGAAGTGCAGCATGTGCACTCAGTGAATGCATGAAAACTCAGTCCTTCAAGCAGAGAGGGAAAAACTACTTGAAGAAGCTACAAATGTTTTAGAAACAAAACAGTTAGAATCTGTGTAATTTAAGAAGCAGATTGCTGCATCTTTTAATAGAAAAAGGCAGTTTAATGATAATTATTCCTCTTTCACATGAGTATTTTGGTTCATACTATAATATACTAGGTTGTTAGGCTCGTTGCCTTTACAAGGATGATAAATGTCAGTTTACAAGATCAGAACTTTTAAGATTACCAGAATAGCCAGCATGAGAGTTAGGACATAAAATAAGTCCTAAGTCTTACCTTCACTGAATTGTGCTACTGGTCGCATGCTAAAAGTGAATTTTCTGTTAAATAATAGCACATTTAATCAGTAACTGTGAATGTTGCTGATGCCACATGAAACCCTCTGCTTTGAGGTAGTGGTAACATTGCTTAACGTTCTCCATATGAAACATGCAATGTTGAGATGTAAAGTATTTTTCATAAAGAAAAGGGGGGAAAAAGGCACTTCTATTGTTGGTGGATTCACTAATGTTGGTTCAAAATTACAAGGATTCGAAGTCCTTGTAATCTTTGAGCATAAAAGGATAGTTTTGACTAAGGAAGAATCTCACCATCTCATGAGTCAAGGTACAGTATTATTGCATGTTTAGTTTTAGTCTTTTTAGTTATCTCTTTTAGTCCCTCCCAGGAAATTTTGTTTAACTTCATATGACGGACCAAAAGCAAATCATAGAATCAACAAGTTGGAGGAGACCTCCCAAGATCAAGGTCATCCAGTGCAACCTATCATCCAGCCCTATCCAATCAGCTAGATCATGGCACTAAGTGTCTCATCCAGTCTTTTCTTGAGCACCTGCAGGAGATGGCATTTCCAGCTTAGCATCCTCTTCTTAAAAATTATTAGGATCATTCTGTGAAACAGCTATGCTTTTTCTATTTATTTTTTTAATCCCAAAGAAGGTTTTTTATTTACAAGTATTTTTTTTCTCTATCTGTCTCAGTTAGATGGTAGCATGGAACCATTTTCCTTCTTTCTGTGTGTGGCCAGAGTAGTTGTCCCGTGAAGGAAGACATGCATCAGAAAGAAAAGTGTGCAGTGGATTTTGTGAAACCCTAAATCATGTGAATTTCATTATGTCCTTTTCAAAATTCTTGTAGGCTCATGAGATCTGCTACTCCGTGCTGTGTCTCTTCTCTTATGTGGCTGCCATTCGTGGAAGAGAGGCAGAAAACAAAAGCAAACCACCTCGACCAGTTTCCAGTTGAATATAATGGGAAGTTCCTGCCCTTTAGCACATTGACATGCAGTACTCCCATTTTTACTGCTGTTACTGGAGTTCACTTTACCGTCTTCTATGAGAACTTGATTAATTTACGTATGACCCTGCAACTCTTTCCCCATAGAAAAACCTGAGACTTCACTGCTCAGTCTCCTTCTGAAGTCATCCTTAGTGGAGTTTTCATATGAGCTGTTAATCAGTTTTGAGCATCAGCAACCAGCTGTGAGTGACCTACTCTGGCCTTTCCTTGGAATTCCCTTTTTCTTAAGATGACTAACAGCTCAAATTTGGGATTTTCTTGTTTGTTTCCACTAGTACTTGTTACAGATTAACCACCTCACAACTGCAGGCTTCTGCTTTCAGATTGTCTAGTATGTGCACTGTGGAAGCAGTCTGGTCCTGCATGTTAAATGTAGTGGGTTTATTTTTTTTCTTCTGTGTTGTTCATCTTTACTCATCAACATTATGAGTTCACTTAGGTCTTCAGACACTTTTGGAAGAGATGAACAAACTAGGTATCATACTCTTAAAATAACATGTGACAGTTGAAGTTTGGATATTAAATTGGTTCATCTGTGGAGAAGACTGCTTCTCAAGTGGGAAAAGGAGAGAGAAACTTTGAAGGCAGTGTATTGTGAAAACCCTGACACTTCATGGATTGTGTGTGATTTCAAGCAGGAGTTAGGTAAAATTTGTCAGTATATCAGCAGTAAACAGATGCATATAAGCATCACCTAAAGCAATTAATCACAGGGATTAGAAAATTACTAAGGGAACATAAAAATTGCTGACAGTTGGCAGAAGTACATCTTTTTGGGGGTTTGAACTATACACAAGATATTTCTATAACTATCTGCAGAACATGTTGAGAAGCCCAAAGGATTCTGCTGTCTGCAACTTTTTAAAGCTATTTCCTTCTTTCCCCCCCTCCAATTTGCAGCTGTAATCTCAAGGAATCTTGCAAATACTGTGCAATCTCAAGGAATCTTGCAAATACTGTGCTAATGTGTAATGAAACTGGCACAGTAAAAGCTATCCCTCATATTCCTTACTTTAGGCCGCAAATGAATGATTTTTGCATCATGGGTTTGTTCAATTTTGTGTTTGTTTGTGGTTTTTTTCCTTTTCAAACCATACTGCACTTGTCCAGAAAGCTCTTAGGATGCTGGAAGGGAGAGACTGTCTAGAGAAAATAATGTTACGTGTAAAATATCTGGGGAAAAACTACTCTGATGCAAGCTGATATGTTGTATGTTTTGACATAGAACTCTTGAGTACATGCACCCAAAAGTAACCCTATTTTGGCTTGATCAATGTATCTACTGTTTCAAATGGAACATAGTAATGGGTGATGAAATGATGTAAATATTATAGTGCCACATCTATTTATAGAAACTGTACAGCTGTCTGAATGTGAAAATAAAATGTCATTCAACCAGCAACTGGTTTCCATCCTCCTGTGCTTTTCTGTTGATGTGACTTATCTGAAACTAATGTGATTATATGCAAAATAGATTGTTCATATAGATGAAATAATGAAAAAGAGAAGGCGATGCATGGAAATCTGAATTTCTTTCTGGTTAAGCAATCAAATGTCATCTCTGGGTTTTTTTCTTATGTAAGATCTGTGCAATTTCTAAATAAGGAAAAAATATAGAGTGGGGTTTTGGGGGTTTTTTTGCATACATGCAAACAGAAGCAAAATGTAAGGGATTATTCATCATTACCCAATGTAAAGGCAAAGCTGAAAGTGGGGAAAACCTGAAAAACAGGTTTTTTTTATTCCTTTTTTCCTCCCCCCCCCCCATTTCCCTCTTTCTCTTTTTAAATTTTTTCCCCTTTTTTTCTTCCCCCCCCTTTTTTTTTCTTCCCCCCCCTTTATTTCCTTTTTTCCTCCTTTTTGCCGTTTTTTCTTTTTTCCTCCTTTTTTTCCTTTTTTCATTTTTTCCCCCCTTTTTTTTCTTTTTTCTTTTTTCTATTTTTTCCTTTTTCCCTTTTTTCTTTTTTTTTTCTTCTTTTTTTCTTTCTTCTTTTTCTGAGGCTAGATCTTCATACAGCAGTATCTCTTTTTTAATCATTTTTAATCTTCTTGATACTTCTGTATTACAGGAACAGTTAAGACTAAAACAGTTTTGGTTTACAGGAGGTGTTCCATTTGCTACAATACTGGGTCCCAGGTAAGTAGACAATTTTAATTTTTTGATTAATTCAGCATATACTACATACAGTTCCTTTTTTATCACTGTGTTTTTGCAAGTGACCTATAATCATAAATTACAGAGACTGCTGCAAATTCTGCTGAGAAACTTCAATCTGGAAGAAGACATTTAAAAAGGCCTGGCCCTGATCCATGCTACAGTACAGGTATTTGGACACAGGGAGGCAGCGTCGAGCACATAGCGCGGTCAGTGGGATGCAATACCAGCATTTGGACAGCGGGTGGCAGAAGCAATGAGGGGCAGCGTGGTCATTCGGGTGTAGTGCCGATATTTGGACATAGGGAAGCAACAGTGAGCACACGGAGTCCAGTACCGATATTCGGACACCGAGTTTCAGTAGCGAGCAGATGGAATGGGGTCTTTTGACACAAGGCAACAGCAGCCTTGACGCTGCGGTGTAGTATCGCTATTTGGACATAGGACGGCAGCAGCGAGCATACAGCTAGGTCATTGTTATGTAGTATCAGTTTTGAGAAACTGGGTGGCAGTAGTGAAAACGAGGATTGGCCATTGATGTGCAGTACCGCGGTTTGGACACCGGGTGGCAGCAGCGTGCAGAATGGCGAGATAACCGCGGTGCAGTACACAGTCTTGGCCACAGCGCGGCAGCAGCTAGCACACTGAGCGGCCACTGTTATGTAATACCACTGTTTGGACACGGAGGGGCAGCAGCGTGCAGAGTGGTCGGGTCACTGCTGCAGTATCCGGTTGTGGCCACATTGCGGCAGCAGTGAGCATGCAGCAGCTGAATCACTTGTTTATGCAGTGCCGGTATTGGGACACAGGGTGGCGGTAGTGAGAATGCGGATTGGCCGTTAGTATGCAATACCGATATTTGGACAGAGGGTGGCAGCAGCAAGCACGCAGAGCGGCCAATGATAAGCAGTACCGCTATGTAGACACACGGGGGCAGCAGAGTACGGTGTAGTCGGGTCACTGTGCTGCAGTGCCCATTTCTGGACACAGCGCGGCAGAAGCGAGCACACTGCTGTCCCTGCTGTGCGGTACCATGCGCTGGTAACTGCGTATGCAGTCCATGCTTTAGAAACACAATTTTGTAAAGTCCCTTCTAGAACTGATCAGAGAAAGTTCAGCTCTCACGGAGGCACCTCCCCCCTTTTTCTTCTTTCAATTTGTGAGCATTTTTTATTGTCGGAATTTACACTTTGGGGAATACTATTTAGAAACCCAACTAGAGTATGCTTCTGTTTTGCTGCATTTTTATTGGGATCTGAATTTAGTTCACTCTTTGTCATCGAAAGCTTTGGAAGTTAAAACTAGTATGTATTTTTCATGCAAAAGCACGGCATTACCTTAGAAGGCCCAACAGAATTAGATTCTAACTATTCTGCATTGCACTGCAGGAAGTGGTATCTTGGCCTTTTTTTTTTTTTTTTTTTTGGCATGCATTTGTCAGCAGTTTGAGAACATCAAAAGAATAGAAAGCATATTTGTGAGCACTAGGAATTTAATCAATTGCACATCTCTATCATCTGTGGTTTTATTATGAAGATATATTCACTTTCTTAGTAGAACTAAGGTGTTGTGTCAGACAGGCTTTCCCATTTCAGCTGGCATGCTTGGATGAAGGGTAGTTGCGTGACTTCAGTTCCTTTATGTTGATTCTTACCAAAGTCAGTCTTCCTGGATTAATTTCATCTTCCCACCTTCTCTTGTACTGTGATCATGTAAAAGTATTTTCCAAACAGAAGCTACTAACAGCTACTGCAGATCCCAAAAGAACCCCACCCCAAACACTATTCAGACTAGCAGGTGAGAGACCAGAAATGCCATTATGTCATTTAACTGCACAAAATTGTCTGCAAAAATACATGCATACAATTAATAGACTTCCAACAGCCTTCAGTACTGTTTGGCAACAGCGAGTTTGTTGTAGGCATTACTGATTCAGCCAATGCACACTGTTATCTCAGTAGATTAGCACAATGTCTATGACTGGCCACAGAAACGTATAATAACTAGAGTTCTATGCTAGTGTCTTTTTAACAGCTGGAAAACCAGTACTGAGCAATTATCAGATAAGCTATTTTCTGTATAAAACAGAAAAGCAGCCAATGTTGTGCTTTGGATGTGGATCTCCTTAAGTGCATGGAAGTGAGTACTTTGAGCAATCCTAGAAAAAGCAGTAGGAATGAAAGTTACTTTCTGTCATGTAGAGATTAGGATAATGAGAGGTGACTAAATATTGCAAATAGTACTTTAGTGTTACTTGTTTCTTGTGAACAGTGTCACAATTCTGCGAAAACAACTGTTTGTTTCAGACATTACTAATAGACTGGATTTGCATCTAATTGTAATATTTGTTGGTTGTTTTTTATTCAGAAGTATCTTGTGTATGTAAGGAGGAGAGAAGTTTTCTTTTTATTTCCCTCAAGTTTTTCATGTGGAGACATGGGCAATGTAACTAAAACAGATGCATGAAAAGAGGAAATATTGTTCAAAAATAGGCTACGTAAGCAGGACACTACAAGACACTGTACTCCTAGGACATGTACATTAAATGACTTATAAGATAAGCAAGACTTATATGTAACTGAAATTATCCCTCATTAATTTCTTCAGTTTTCTTCTTTTCCAGTTCCATTCTTATGCTGGGATAGAGAATGGGGACAAAGATTAATTGTCAAGTACATTACCTGATTTTTGGCTTTTTTAATCTAAAATGTACATTGCAGTTCTAGATGCATTGTGATTCTGCTTGCTTAATTAAAGCAGTGCACGCAGATTATTGATAATAGTTAGCTGTGTATTAATAACCATCTCCTAGAGGGAGTGCTGGTAGTGAGTTAAGAAATAAAGTCACTCAAGTACTCTGTTATTCCTACTGCCACAGTGTATCGAGATCAAGACCCGTGAAATCATGACTTTGAAATAAACCAAATAAATTACCTTGCAGGAATGTGACCTTAGTATGATTATGGAAAAGACAAACAGAAATCAAAGCAAGTACACACCTACAGCCCCATTATAAAAATTCCCAAAGTCTCTCACATGATTATCTAAGGACTGTTTCATTTTATGCCTAACCAAAAAGCCATTGCTCCTTTGTCTAGCTGAGTTACTTTGATTCATACCTTGGCTTGCAGATGAAGTTCTACTGAGGTGCTAGAGAACGACAACAACAAAAAAAAACATTATCAGATATTAAAGGATATTGGTTTTAAATCAAGAGTTGATGCTGAGGGTGAAATATAGAAGCTTTATAGCAGTTGTCTTTACGTGATGGTTCCAGATGTACTATTCCAAAAGCAAGCTTCGGAAGATGGTAACACTAAGCCATTCTTATAGTGCACAGTACAACAGTGAACAGCAATACTTCAAGCTAGCCCTTGAACTGAAAGCAGCACGTGTCAATAAGCTGCTGCATACATTGCAGCCAGACATTTCATAGCTTGCTGCCGAGTCCCCACTGGGGACATCAGTGCCCAGCACAGCAAGGTGTGCTGCATGCACATTCCTGACTGGGCACAGAGTCAAAGATAAAGGTCTGTGCTGTGCAGAAATGCCAGAGGTATGCCAGAGGTTTGCCATGGTGAGAATGGATCTCCGTCTCTGGCTGTTATCCACGTCACTCACAGCTTTCTGTCTTTTGATGAGCCCTTCAATTGGTTTGTGTTGACAAAGGGGTACATTAGTAGCAGCTCTAGCAAAAATACTTAGTTGGCATTTCTCACTGTGTTATAAAGATGTGACCTTTCTTTTCGCTGGCTTTTCTGACAAAATCAGTTCTCAGTGTTTGAAAAACATTGTCATCTGTACTACAGATGCCATCTGTACTACATTTCACACATGTCTAACTTGTAATGACTTCATTTCAATTTTTCCATTACAGATTATGGCACAAGATGACTGTAAAATTATCCACAAAGCAGTCTTTGTTGATGGATCTTCTCTAGAAATAGTAAGTCAGAATCATAGTAACTGCCCACCTTCAGACCTGTATTACCTATCATTAACAATTTAGAATGAAAACTAGCAGTTCTGATGGTATGTGTAATTAACAAACTTTTCATGTGGCACCACAGAACTCAGGCTCAGATAAAAAGAAACCATAACGCATCTATTTTTCTTTAAGCTGTTATTCTTTCTTGGCAGAATTAGCTTTATTCCAAAGATTCCTCTGATTACCTCTGACATCCAGTCTGCACTCTATTTCAGCTTCACCACACTCATTAACAGCTTTACAGGTGTAAATGCCGCCGTCAAATGGGGTGGGTTTCCGGATCTCCAGCGTCAAGACACCCTGCTTACTGAACATGCGGTATTTAGCATCCCCAGAGAGGTCCATTTTGTTTTTGTACCAGAATATCTTTGGCTGAAGAACACAGAAGGATAATTTTAAAAGAGAAGGTAGCAAATGAAAGAACATAGATCTGATCTTACAGCTTTCATTTCATCGCCAAAGTTTTATGCATTATGAGGGCTACATCTGTTACGCAGCAGTGTTAATGGTTTTTGAAGGAACCTTTCCTCATTCAGTACAAATACAACAAACAAATAATCCAAATGTTTAATATTTTCTTTAACTCCCAAGTAGCATGTAGGGAACATGGGTCAATATCACAGTTAAAAGAAAAAGTTTTTGAAAGGAGACTGGCTACAAATTAATTCCTTTGGGAGCGATTTAATTGTGCTTGTTAAAATCTATTTGGCTGCTTCAAACATCTTACAGAAGGGGACTTAAACTGCACAGATTATTAGAGCAGAAGTGTTGTAACGGTCCACACATGCTGAGTGGCCTACTTGGAATGCCAGGGTTTGGGTTTTGAAAGGGTTTTCCAAATAGTTTTGCAAACCTTTAGTGATTTCAGGAATTTCAAAATAAAGTTCCTGTTGACTTCAGCTGAGCAATAAAATGGTTGGCTTTGTGTCATTCCCAGCTATTGTGCTTTGTTTCCAGTACCTGAAAATGTGCCTCTAACTTTTAGAAATTAAATTCTGAAAATGAAAATCCTCTGATACAAAGCAAACTGCTTTTGTTTACTTCAAGTTTGTTAGTAGGTGTAGTGAGGAAGCAGACTTTAGACCAGTCTCTGAGTTCCTCTGATTTACTTCCAGGATTAACATCTTCTGTTTCTTCACCCCTAAGAAAATTACTGCACTGTTTTATGGAGTGCATTCATATTAACTGAATCTTGCATCTTTGACCTGTGATACACATTGCAGTGCATCCCAGTTGCCATGCTAATTTCCTTTAAAGACAGCAGATGGACTTTTTCCTGCCTCATCCATACAGATCACATCTGAGGTATGCTTGATAATCTCTAGTTACTTGGAATCAGAATGCTATAGCAACAGAAGCTACTCTGTAAAAAAGACCTGTTGCAATGCAGGTGCAGAAGCGTATCTGGAAAAGCTGCTTTAAGAGCATCAGGATGGAGGATGAGGGTTATTTGTATCCTTCAGGCTAGTATGAAAGCAAGAGCTAGCATACTCATGTTCAAAATCCTGTGACTATGTTTCACAGCTATAAAACATGAAGTTTCTCCTAAAACATGGAAAGTGAATGAAGTGGACACAGAGCCACAAACAGGTTAACAAAGATGGACTATCATCAACAAAAATATTTCATGATGATTCTAAGCTGAGGCAGCTATTGGAAAATAGATTTTTGCCTCCAGCTGCTAGTATTTCTTCCATGAACTTTTTTCCCCTGCAGCTATTTACATGGGTAAGCTCTTTTTATATTTGAGTTTTGCCTAGAGCTGCTTCTTCATCCAAGGACTTACACCAAATGATTGCAACAAGACTGGAGTGGGGTTTTTTTTTTGTTTGTTGTTTTGGGGTTTTTTTGGGGGTTAATTTGAACTTGGAGCCATTTCTTACATGTTTTGCTATCAGATTCTTGTGCAGGCATAAAGAAAAGAGAGGAGCTGGAAATAAGCAGCCACAAGGGGGAGGAAAAAGGACACGGCATTTTTTTTGTGATTGTACCAGTTTAAATTTATGAAAAGATTACGTCATAATTTGGTAAATTCCTTCCCCACAGACAGAAAGCATACTTCCCTTTTTTGAGAAACCTAAATTTAGCTCCCTGCTGATACAGTTTTTACTGTTTGTTCCTAACTCAAAAGTATGCCTTTTTTGTACTCTTTGAAGAGACTCCAAAAAATATATTTAGAAAATATCCCTGTGAGATGAAATTATTTTTTAAAGGCCTCAAAACTTCACACAGGACAGCAGGTCTTATTCCAGTTAATTTTGCAAAAAAACTCAAATTCCCAAAAAAAGTTATGTGGATGTATTCAGGTAACAAAAAACCCCAACCTGGTGTTTCCTGTGTGTCATTTAGGTTAATTGAGCAGGTGTGTTGCATTAGCTGCTGTTTTCTTGAAAGACTGAAGGGAACAAAATATACTTTTTGAGAAGATACCTTTGTTGTTGTCTAACTACTTCAGCAAGTAGATTTTAACTCTATGTGGTACATTTTCAATGGCACAGCCATAGCCACGACTGTCCTTTCCTGTCTCCTTTACTGTACTGTTCCAGTGCTGGTGTGCACAACCACACCAATACTTGCACTCTGTGTTCTGATTAAGCATCAGTTATGAGTGAGGTGGGAGATAGTTGAGTGACCTTCAGTTTTTCTAAGCATAGTCATGTTACACTCCAGTCACACCCAGCTGGCATGAATTCCAAGGCAGGGTCTGGGCTTGTTGCAACAGTATCAATGACACTTCATGTAATTTATACCTTGGGGATTCCTCTTACAGCACAGCTGAGTGTGGTGTTGTATCCTGCAATCACAGACCGGTTTACTAATGGGTGAGTGAATTTTGGAGGCTCGGAGAAGTCATGTTCTTTGTAACTAGGTGGCTTATAAGTGGTGCCTGCAATTCAAAGAAAGAAAACAGTAAGAACTGTGTTTTCAGTTCTGTTGACTTGCCTACAATCTATTTGTCATTTAATTTCCTCGTGTGATTTAGAGAAGCCTCAAAGCTATGGCATTTATTTCAATTCCCTCTGAAACACATCTCCTACTTAATGCTTTACTTAAAGAAAGATCCTGGCCATCACGTTTTTAGCTTGTTAAAAATAAGACAGCCATATGTCTGCAGGGGAAGCTTTTACCACAGCAATCCTAATCTTTTAACCCCAGAATGTAAATATAGCCCCTCAGTTGCATTATTTTCCTAATATAGTTTAGGAAGCCTGTGACTAAATAGATAGAATGTCTTGGGTTGGAAGGGGCTATGATCTTATGAAACACTTTTGAATATTTTTGAACAGATGTTGGTGTTAGTACAGGAGATCTGCCCAGATAAGGGCTCTTGATGCTAAAATAAATGCTGGTTACTAAGTAATGAAAATGTCTCTAGTAGTGCATCTAGTAATGCTGTATTTTCCATTTACCAGTGTACTGGTACTTAGTGGCTTTTGTGATCATATGTTACCTGTTTTTTGGATGTAGGCAGGATTTTTGGTGGTTGCAGCAGTTTCACTCAATCCACATAAATTTTCACTGAAGACTCGGAAAAAATACTCATTTCCCATAATCAGGTCTGACACTACGCAGTTTGTGCGCCGATAGTGATCAAAAACAGTGTACCACTCCTGCAGCAAGACCACATGTGCTGTTTAGAAAGATGCTATGAGGAGTCAGACATGGTGCTAGCTTTGGTATGGAGAGAAGGATGCTACAAGGAAAAGACAGGTAGGCAGGTATTTAACACTAGTCTGCAAAATTAATGTTGTGTTGCTTCCCCTGAAGATCACCTGATGTATTTTATTTTCTGGCTGGTGTGATAGGTGTGTAAATATTTGTGTTTTGAGGAAAACAAAGCCAAAACACAACTCTTCACGTTTTAGCTGTATTCATATCTGGGGAAGCTGATAAAGGATGTGTCCTTAGAACACAATTACTTGATGGGAACTTCAGTGAGAAAAATGTTCTCCAGTTTGACTGGCCTAAATATCTCTCCCAGTATATATCCTACTATGCCCAGCATTTGAGTTCAGTCTAACTCTTCTTCCCCCTGCTTTGGTTTTTCCCTGTATTTATGAAAAATATAATTCCATTTTCTGAGTCACTGTGGGACAGGCTAGGTCTCTTTGTGCATTTTCTGCCAGGCATATTCTACATTTCTATACTTAGCTTTTAGGGTCTTTTTAGACTCTGTCTCCAATGCTTCAGTGTTTCACTGCCTCCAATATGCCACAGGACACCTTGGACACACAACTGAAAGTAATGAATTCAGCTGTTTTTCTCAAATCTCTATGTATCCAGAACAGGTACTAGTTCAAACTCCACACAAACCACTGTCTTGGTGCAGTTTCTTACCATTGTCTTTTTGTCAGCTTTCTGAACTGTGTAGCCTGAGATTTGTGCATTGCCGTCATCTTGTGGAGGTGTCCACTCCAGTGCTGCATTAAATCCCCAAACATCTACAAGCTTTACATTCTGAGGAGGTCCAGGCTTGTCTGCAGAAGAGATACAACACCACCCCCCACTCAAGTCCTTAGCTTTTGATTCATCCAATTTCTTAGTAACCTGCAATTGTTTCATAGCAATACACTGAATTTATGTGAAGTTGAAACTGTAAACAAGAAAGTTGGGAAACTTCCAAATACCCTCTTTATGCTCTTCTGAGAGGCCTGAAGCCTACTGAGAAATAGACAACATGCTAGAATTAGTAACACAGGAACCAAAAAATTCTTTCTTAAAACGGGGAAAGAATTTACTGTTTTTTTGGGTGGGTGTGATTAATCCTTTCGCTACGGTTTTATTACTTGCTTTGTTACCTCTGTGCCATTTCTGAGCTAAGGAAGCCTGGCCATTTGGGAATATACTTGGCTCTTTTTTACTGTTGCCTCAATACTTATTAGCTTGCCCATGAGTAGCATTCTTTGTAATACTAGAGAAAGAACAAACTCTCAAAGAGGCACAGAAGTCTATGATCATCTTCAGATACCTGGAAGTAGATAGAGCACTATATAAAATTATAATAATTTTATTTTTCCTTCTTTTAAGGATTGTTCATATTTATACCATTTTTTTAACTCAAATCCTGTAACATTTAAATTAGATTTATTAAGTAATATTCCTGTTTTGACTTGAAGATGCTACTTACTCTTCTCATGTGTTAGGCTGTTATAGATACAGGGCCTGTTGGGGACATTAAGCCTGAGTAGATGGTCTTGGGATTAAGTGAAGGATAGATTGGGATAATTTTGGGGAGTGCATTCCTTTATGATGACACTGGGAAAGAGACTAGAAATTGTAGAATAGAGAATAAATGTCCACCAAGGCTCAAGCTAACTAGACACTCTTAACAGAATTAGTGTTAAATACGAACTAAAAATTTTCTCAGTACTGTATCTTCTTGTAATTTCTCATTCTTGTAACAGCAGAGGTATATAAGTGCAATGGTTTTATCATCACTGTCTTTATCTGCTGAACAAACCCATAAAAGTATATCCATTACAGGATTCTTATTTCCTTCCCTGAGGACAAAATGGCTAGTCTCAAAACCACCAGAACTCTCAAATGCTTTTTCCCACTCACAAAGTGGTAGAAAAAAAGGGTAATAAAGATGATCAAAGATATGAAATGACACCTTTAAAAAAATAAACTAAAAGTGTAAAACTTAAAGAGTATAACTGAAGGCTGTAAAAGATAAAGAGTATAACTGAAGGCTGTAAAATTATGAATGGCACAGAAAAAGCAGATAAATGATTATTCATGGTTTTTTTTTACTGATATAAAGCTGTGGGGATATCAAATTAGATCCTGAGGAGAGAGACTCAAAACAAACCAAATAGGCAGTTGTGCATGCACTTAAACTGAAATTCATTACAAAAAAAGTATCTGGATTATGAAACTAGACTTGGATTAAAAAACTAGCTGGATAAAATCATGCAAGAAAAGATCCCTTAGAAGCTATGGGACACACAGATTATCCCACTTCCTTTGAAAGGACACATCACTTCAAGATGGGAAAATACACTAAGAATGCTAGTCCTGGTTGGAGTGTTGTCATGGTCATCTGCCATCAACTGCTGTCAGAGATGGGATTCTAAAGTAGTTGAATCTTTAGATCACCTTGGTATGGTGTCCCTATGGTTTTGTTAAGGGAGACCCAGTAACCCTCAAACTATCACATATGGCTGCTATTTTGCTTTGTCTGGTATGCTTAATGTTGTCAGGTTCTTACCTACAATTTGTATCGTTATTGCAACTTTATCAGTCATGCTTTCTATCTGAAGAGCGACTTCATATGCTCCTGAGTGATGACGCTCTGTCTTTCTGATGAAGAGGATTGTGTCTGTATTGCTGTTCCGAATTCCCACATCTTTGGAGTCTAGAGTTTGGCCATCTTTTGTCCAAATGATTTTGGGTCTTGGTTTACCCTGAAGAGAAAAAGAGGAATGTTATTTTATTTTTGTAGGCTATTACAGATTTTTTTTTCCCTCCCTGTTTTTAAGTGGGTTATAAGCCTAGAAAGCCTAATTTAATATGCAGAGCTGAGATAGTAAGCTACCCAGTTTCCAATTTCATTTTTCCTGCAGACAAATATTTGCTCCCATCTGTGTGGTTTAGTGGAACTGTGCCCTGAGGATACCACTTAGTTATAGTCAAAGCAGGGATTGAAATACTGAAATTATGTCGAGAACAAATCCAGACAAAACCATACTTTTCCTGGTCTGGTACTCTTTCCCAGGCATCTATGAAACTGACAGTTGACCTCTCTGGCTCTGATTATTGGTAAGTACCAGAAGTCTTTAACAGATATTAGGCATTTACTAGCTTTTTTTTCCTCTCCCTCTCCTTTTCTTAAAACTTTTGTTTGTCTATCCTCAGACATTTTGAAGATGTTTTTTGAAAACTGTTATAATCTGGAAGCCTTTTGATGTGAAACTTAATTATTTCTGCCTTACAAAAATTGTTTTGATGTCTGTCAGCCTGAGTAGTCAATGTCACTACGCCCATGGAAAATGACGTTGTGGAATCAGTAAGGTGCCTGTGATTTATGTCACTGTCACTCAGCCATTTCCAGGAAGCCTGTTAGGGAATATCTATTCTTTAAAAGCTGTTTGAATACTACTTCCACAGTGCAGCTCCAAACTAAGAATTCCAAGAAAACAAACAGGGTCATATCATATTATCTGTACTTGCAGTCAGTTTAGCAGAAAATAACTTGCTGGGTTTTTTCCTAAGCTTCTGCCAGATTAACATGGTGAAGCAGTGCAGCACATGGCTAGGTCAATGCCATGAGGAACTCAAATGGGTGGGGAGGAAAAGGTGGACCATCCAAGCCAGCAGTTGGCTCTACTTATGTTGCCGTGGAACTGCCGTGGCACTGAAATTTGGACATACATTGCTCTCCTCCTCTACTAAACAGCAGAGAAAGCAACCCTAGAATGCTTCTCAGTTCACTGGGTGTCTGGAACGTACTTTGCAGGACTGCAGACTTTCTCCTTAGGCTACAGAGAGAGATTACAGTACTCATATTCTTGGTTTAGGTTCTTTAAAACATAGGCAGAATAAAATCTTTGTGTTTCATTGCGCCCTTGTTTCAGGTTTGTGTGGTATTTTCTCAGAGAGTCTGTGCAGTGTCATTTTATTTCACTGTGCTATTAGAAAAAAAAATCTTCTTTTGTGTGTCAGGCCAAAATCTGTCCAAAATTACACTTAAAGGACCTTTAAAACACTTAGAAATTGCTGTTCTTTCGTAGATGCTCTTTTCTCTGGCATACAAATAAGCAGATATAATGTATTGTAGAACATGGCTGAAAATAAAACTTAAATAAGCAATGAATTTGGACCTTCCCTTTTCCCCATCTGGTAACTGATATTCCTACTGATTTCTGCTAAGGAATATAGGCACCTCAGGCCTGTAGCTCTGAAATATTAGAGACAAGATTATCTTGTGCAGTTCTAGCATACCTTCATCCTGGTCTCATTTTATTGCACTCTTACAAAAAACTATAAGAGGAAGCTTTGGCTTCCCTTTTTCAGTTGGAAGGTAGAGTAGAAATTCTTGAACAAGTAAAAGGATGTGGTTTTGTTGTGGTTTTGTATGGCTTTTTCAGGTTTGGCGTTTTTATTTGTTGTTTTTACATTTCTGTTTCTGGATATTAATGAACTTGAGAACTGGCTCTATTTTACTTTCCACATACCTGTAGATTCTAAAGTTTTATGAGAATTCCAAGTAAAAAGTTTGGCTAGGGGTATGGTTTCTGAATGAAAATAAAAAGGTGTAGTAGTATAGAAAAATACTTACATTTCTAATTTGTCAAGACAAATGTGCAGCTGAGTTTTCTGACTGACTACAAGATTCAATACATGTTGATGGAATAAGTAATGAGGTGAAGCAAGCATCTAGCCCCAAATACTTTGGTAAAATTTGGCATGAGAATGCCTATCATTATCCTTGTTGTAAGAAATACCTTGACTATAAATCAAGCTTTACTAACTGTTCCAGTGTGCTTGATCAGATAGATCTGCTCATTCACAGCATCTTTTTTTTTCCTGAGGTGCTATGAGTGTCAGTGAAAGATTGCAAGTGTTCTGAGTGTTGGTTTTCATATACTCTTATATTTATAGACTGTGAAAAGCACGAACAGACAGAAAGCATGTTCCTAATACATATCTAGGAGGATTGGATTTCTGCAATGTGTGATAGGTAATCCGAGAGAGAACAGTGAGTGACAGAGTGGGTACACAGCACACCAGAGAAATTTCACAGCATTTGCTGACAGGGAAGAATGAATTTAAATGCTTTTAGATCTTTATATTCACATACATATGATGGGCAAGAAGGCTGCTCAGTAATATTGAGAATTTTCTCCCCTCACAACACATAATGTCCCTTCAGTCGTGTGCCCAAAGAGCTAATTTTGAAACAAGAATGTGTTGATTACCTTCCTTTCAGTAGAACATCCTACCTGCTTAATGCACTTAACAGAAAAAGAGTCAGTAATAATACTGTGTTTGCCCTTTCCTGTACATTTTAATGTGAAGATTTTTAATAGGTTTACAAATAGCATTTAGCCCAGGATACCTTCACAAGGTACTTAATAGAAATTTAGCAGTAAATGCCATGCAGTAACCACAGAGGTCACTGGCAGGGTTGCACAGAGACTATAAGCACTAGAGGATGCTGACTTACACTTAAGTTAGTATTCTGACTGCTTATGTTCCCTGGCTGAATGTTCACAGTAACCCAAATATTCATTTATTTTCTCCTCCATCTTTTTTAAAATTTGGAGATGCAGTCATAGCTATTTGGAGTCCTTTTCTCCAACAGAAATAGTCAGTGATGTAAACTTTCATAAAGTGAAATGTTCTTTTTGCTTTGGGTTTGTTTTTTTTTTTTTTTAAGATCCTCAGTTTGACATATTTTAAATAGCTTTTGTAGTTTTAAGAATTGCACTATCACACAATTCATTCAAAGCAGACCAAAGAATTTACACCAACACATGAATTGCCTGTCAGTCAGCTACCAAAGTAAGTTCTGAATCAGTTGGATCATTTCAGCTAAATTTGACAATGCACCAGAAATCCACAAGATTAGTTTAGTGCAGTTTTGTGAGAACTAACAACAGGGTGAAATACTGAGACCTCAATTAGTGTTCCCCACGGAGGAAAACTTGATCTTTATGTTTTGCCTGGCAACAGCTGAATGTTCAGGCAGGATAAGTGAAGCTCTGCATCAGTTCCTACATGTATTGTCTCAGGGAACTAAGGACATGCCAGCTAGAACTGCCTAGAGGAGCAGAGCAAAGAACTGGCAAATCTCTGGGGACATTGCAACAGGGCTGCTCTAAGCAAAACAGGTGTGTTATTACACTGTGGAGATGGTGATAAAAGGAGACATAAAACACAAAACTATAAAATGCCAAACTTCACCAATTCCTCTGCTTGTGCAATGGCTTGTCAATTTTGTGTAAATTTTCTTCAACTTGGACAACAAAGCAGTAAAAATATTCTCTTTACATACTGTATCTATATTTTTTTGTAGTCAGCCTTTCAGAAATGAACATACATGCTTTTGGCAAAGAAATTGCCTAGTAACATCATGTTCCTTGGCTCATAAAGAGTAATTGGGTGAATTCTTAATGCTTTTGTGTGCCCTCTCTAAGATGCATCCTATAGTCAATAAGCAAGGCTTGCACTTCCTTTCAGCACTGTCTTCTTCCCCCAAGGAAGAAAACTGTGGAAGAACTTGTGACTGTTAAAAAAAATTTTGAGTGAATGAAGATTGATTTTATTTCATTTTTTTTTCCTCTTTTCTTGAAAGTCTGAAGGGCTGTTTTGGGTTGTTTTCACATTAGCTATCTATCATGTATTACTGCTTAAGTAGTAAAGCAATGGGAACTTGCCTAAGGGAAAGTAGTTTAGGTAAGTAATAATAACCATGACAAAATAGAAACCCATCCATACCTGAAAAGGGATCACGATATTGATTGTCTCACCCACTTTCTTCACCAGAGTCTGCCTGAGTTGGCGTGGCAACCAGATTTTGGGACGCTCTGCAGTTAAGCATTAAATACAAAGCTGTTGCTAATTTAAATATAATTTCTAGCACAAGGAAGACAAAACACAGAGAAGAGGCTTGGATATTTGTAAGTGTAAGAAAATTGCGTGAGCAGTGTTTGTATGATTAGGGATCAGTTAACTCTCCAAGTACGTTCAAATGTATTTGACTACTGGATACGAATTTAACAGCAAATGTCTGTTACCTATTTACAACTGAGCAGGTTTCAACGACAGCAGGATTTGTGAAACTGTCATAGAATCATAGAATCAACTAGACTATGGCGCTGAGTGCCTCATCCAGTTTGGTTTTTTTTTTGAACACATATGTCTCATATGAAATGTCAGATTTGGGTAACTTCCCTTGTATGTGAGCCCTCAAAGTGCAGTTTGTTTCTTCGGAAAAGTATTGGTTCAGTAGAAGGGATGGGATAAAAGATGTATTGATAAAAAAGTGACTATAGACTATGGTTAATTTATTGCTGTGCACCTCCATGTATATTGCCATTTGCAGATATTTATGAAGTTACTCAAGAAGTGAAGCAATCTACCTGTTTCCTTTACCTTTTACAGACATTCAGTTTCTTTTTTTTTCTAAGGTGGAAGGAGTGGATTTTCATTGTAGCAGCTTATTTTTCACTAACAAAAAGAGGATGCATGTTTTTTCTGTCTAGCCCTTGCTTTCCTCTATCTCACAGGAAAGCTTTCTATGGTCTTCATGTGTTCCTTATTCTTTTCCTAGTCATTTACAGAAAGAATTTCTTAACAAAAGTTGGAGTATGTCTTCATGTCCATTTAGTTTTAAGGTGCATTACAACTTGGTGTCCTTTACAGTGAGTCATTTTACTGTTAGTGAGACTCTGGCAGACACTTCATGTGATTCAAGGTTGAGGAATCCACTGTTAGCAGCTCCTGATATCTTTTGGACACCAGTCAAATGAGTTATAATCTGCTGCTATTGGATGATACACAGGGTGTTAATTAATAACCTAGGACAATCAAGTACAGATAATGGCTTTTATTTTAATAGATCTCCTGCCATAGCCAAGGTGGTTGCTTTGCATGCTGTTAAATGACGACATTGCCATTACAAGAGATGAAGTGTCCTCATTTTGAAAGCAAGAGGTAAGATTTTGTTTAGAGAGCTATGCTTTAGAAACATAAGACCTGGACATTATAGTAATGTTCTCAGAATCAGAAGATACTGGGCACATAGTCAAAGTGAAAGAGTTGTTTGGGTGTTATTCGCAGAAGATGGCAGAATTTTGACCAGAGAACATAGCTGATAATATTTACTCTCTATAGATACTCACGCAGAATCTCTTGAATAGTAACAGGCTCTTTGGTTATTGCTGCTCCACTCTCACCAGCCAAGTTTATAGCCTTTATACGGAAATGAAGTTTGTCCCCTGTGACCAGGTCTTTAATCAGGGCAGAGGTGCGCTCAGTTAGGCCAGGAAGAGCTGGAATCCATTCTGTAGCTGCAAGGAGAAGATTTGCATACTCCAATAATAGCATTTTTTCCAAACTTGATGCCTTGAGTACAATTGAAAGCATATTTGTGGTAGCGTAAAATGAATTTAGTATGCCATACTGCACAAAATGGAATGAACTAAGATGGAAAAAGAACTCTGGATCAGGATGTGTTTACACATAGAATTAAGAAATGTATATACATTTTGTTACTCAAAATAGCTGAAGGGTAGGAAAATCACCTTCAGTTAATTCCTTTAACATTCTGTCTCACAGACCTTAGAGACTTCTCTACATTTATTTTCATGAGCAAGAGCAGGGAGAGGAATGAATTTTTAAGTTTGTTTAGCAAGAAAATGAAGCTTTATTTTGTTTGTTGTTTTGTTTTTTTTTCTTAGTACACCTCCTGTCAGTGTCCAGACAGATCAGTGAGAGCCACATATGCCAAAACTAATAGTAGAGCAGATAACTTGTAATTTATTATTAACATTTCAGTTGACACTGTAGAACAGAATTCTTGGGGCTCCCTTATTTGCTTTAATGATGCACAAATACAACTGCCAAAATCATCCTTCTGTGCTGATGACTTAGTGATTCTGGTAATTCCAAGATGATCTTTCATTAAGGACAAATTATACTCTGTATAAATCTTAGTTTAAGTTATATGGCAATTGAGCTGTGTCATTAAAAAAATAAAAAGACTCTGATTATGTGTAGGTATGGTAAAATTATCCTCTGCTATCAGACTACATGTATTAAATGAGATAAGGTAACAGTTAACTTGAAATTTTGACTGATGTTCTTTCATTATACTGCTTTAAGGTATATGTAATTTTTGCATTATACAAAAGTATAGTAGTGACTACAGAACAGCACCAGTATTTCTGTTGTGCTTGTCTGTATTAAAATTTAAGATGACTGTGAAGACGATGTCATAGTTGGTGTGACTGCCATGGTTTTACATGCATGTCACGTTAATTCTGGTGATGGTAGGCAAGGATGTTAGAGTTCAAATTTAAAGATACTGGATATGGTTAATTTATTGCTATATTGCATTGATGCAGTTGTAATTCTAGTATTTTAATAACGGTCAGTTGCTGCTGGCTAGTATTTGTGCTTACTTACATCCATCTTTGCAGTACTCCACAATGTAACCATCTAATCCCCCGGCTCCAATTCTCTCAGGGGGTCTCCACTTCAAGGCAACAGTGGTGTCAGAAACATCTTCCACTGTGAAGTGGGTTGGTTCACTTGGAGGAGCTATAAGGAAACAGGTAGAAATAAATTCTGAGAAACAGCAATCTAACTGAGAATTCAAAGGCCACAGGATGAGGGGTTAGCATCTGAATGATATACCACTACCTGTCTTAATAATATAAATTTAGCTGAAGCTCAGTTGTAAAACATAACACCTAACAGTTCTTTTAATAGAAAATGCAGCATAAGATTCCTGTAATAGGAGGGGAACGAGAGGTTAAGATAGTAGTTCCTATTCACATAGGAAAGCCAATGATAAAACATGAACTGAAGGAAGTAAAATTGTCAGGAGAAGTTTGCAGAGAAGTTTAGAAGTGAAAATGCATACATTTTTTATGGTGTACTTACACTTTCACTGTAATCAGACAGAATTCACATAGAGGACCAAATTCATCAGTGGCTAACTTTGACTTCACTCATTTTCCTTTAACAGTGGAGACAATGACCAAACGTTATGACGAAATGTTTACAGAAACATTAGTTCAAATTTGCACATTTGTAATAGAGACATACCAGAGAAAAATATATTGTGGCTCAAAAGTTTTCACTTCAGTTAAAGCTTTTTTTCTTATTTGTTTTCCAAACAGAAGTATTGTGGCACTTCTTAAATCCACTGTTCAGAAAGCCTACTAGCTAAATTCAGTCCTCTTAAGCATTACCATTTTCTACTAATTAAAAAGCAATAAATAAAACCCCTTACTGGAGAAGCTGACACAAATGCTACTGTGAAATATTCCAAAAAGCAAAGAGATATTTTTTTGCAAAATAACATTTACTGTGATGGGACAGAAAATATGTGGCATAGAAGCAATCATGTTAAAGAGATGTATGTTTGGTGTATTTTTTGACTATACATAACACATTTTATATTAGAAGTATTTAAAGTAAGTTAAATGCAGGTTTATAAATTGTGCAACTGATTGATCTTATTTCCCAAAATATATTTTTAAAAAATATATCTCTCATTTTCCTTTATTATCTGTGTCAAAATAATTTGGATTCAAATAGCAGCAAGAACTGTGAAGAGAGGAGGCACAGGTAGCAGGGACCATACACAATCACACAGAACATGATCAAAACCCCAAACTTCCTCTCTGAAGTATTAAGTGTGAACTTTATCCTTAATCAAGTAAAGCTCTGCCTAGCCCATGAAAACTTTGGACCTTTTATTTCAGTAGCTCCACGTGATGGTTTTCGTTTGCCTTCTTTTGTTGCAGACCAGCCGTTGTGTGTTTGAAATCCAGAATCAGGAGACCCTTCTTGCAGTTGATGCTTTCCTTCTGATCCCTTCACTGCATCACCTGCTTTTATATTATCTCCTTCAGAAGGCTGTCCCCCTTCACTGATAGTTGTAGATTTAGCAACTCTAGTCATTTTAATCTCAGCTATTTGTATTTTTGTGGGTCTTCTTTCCAAAGCTCTTCAGAGGCAGACTTCCTGAGCACTCCTTTAGTTTGCTCCTTGCTCATAGACCGCAGAAGATACCGGACTGATGTGTTGGGAAGGATTATTTATAGAAAATCATTCCTCAAATATTATCTTAATCAGATATCCTTTTAGCTGTGGAGCAGGCTAGGATTAAGGGAGTACTGGGTGCATTACTCTGATATTTGCACCCATAAGGGAATGGGAGAAGCTGAGAGCGACAGAGAAATTTCTGTCAATTAGTTCTCCTTTCCAGATCCAGCTTGACTCTCACACTTCTAATTATACCAACTAAAAATTCAGCAGGAATTTCATGAAACTGGAACCTCTGTGCTTCTCAAAAAGGAAAATGAGAGATAGAGAAGAGGAAGATTACAGTAGAAAAGGCTGATTAAATATAGAACATAGAGACAGTTATTAACACCTTCTTTACACACATGGGTTTTTTTAATGGTAAGGGCAGATGAAGAGGTGAAAATTGTCCAGTCTGGGGTTTATTCTAGAAATAACATCATGTGTTAAAACTCACCAATTGGCATGAAGGGTTGTGAGGCAGGGCTTGGTCGGGACATGCCAATAGAATTCACAGCATAAACCCGCATCTCATAAATTACTCCTTCAATCATTCGCTTGGCTTCATAGGTTAGTTCTTTTAAAAGGTCAAAGTTCAGTCTCATCCATCGATAGCTCTTCTTCTTCTTTCTCTCTAAAATGTAGCCTGGAAAAGACAGCTCTTACAATGTGAAAGATCTGCAAATTATCATCCCAGGTACAGAAAGAAAATTGTCTTCCCTGCCTCAGCAGCACAAAAGCCAAATGTGATTCAGCATTACTGCATATCTTTGGTATTTTCCTCCAGTTTCCTTTTGTATGACTTCCCTTCTGCCATTGACACCTGAGTAATGATACCTTTCAGTGTAGAAAATATTTAGAATGAGATGTCTATGTCTGGTACGATGCTTTAGGCACATTTTGCATGCTATACACGCTCATGTTAGAGTATTTAGATGTATGCATAACAGGGATATACTAGTTTAAATGGCAATGTGCAACTTAGAAGGAAAAAAAAGTAAAAAGGAGGTAAAAATATACTGGCAGTATTGGTGACATTTGGTAAAGCAGGTTATTTCTGCATATGCATAGAGCATATGATAGATAAAGATACTGCTTTAGTAATACAAAAGTACAGTAACTCATGAAAGGTTTGCATAACAGTAAAGATGGTGTTGGATATCTGTCTATCTGCTGGATATAGCTAGTAAAGACTGTATCAGACTGCACACAATGTTGGCTGTAGCAATATGAAGGCAGATCAGAATGCAAAGGAACTTTAAATGGCATTGGTGATATTCTTGATTGCTTCAGCTCATTCTCTATATTGCATGATGACTTTGACCTCTAGTTTTTAGTACAGAAGTTAAGGTCGCTAAGTCAATGGAAAAGTCTTATGTGACCTATGGTGTGGGGTTGTATGATACATAATTATGAAGCAGTTTCCTAAAGGAAACGTGTATTGCTTGAGTGCTCAAGATTGCAAACAGCTAGAGTTGATGACTTAGGTGGCCACAGATCTCTTTTGGGATTCCTGAGTTAAGTCTAAAGGCTTGTATAGTAACCTAAAATTTTAGAATGTTTAACTACTTTAGTACCTTGCTGAGCTTTGGTAACTAGTTGCTGAAGTATTTTCCCATTCAAATATCACGGGTAGGGGGCACTCTCTCTTTAAAATTGAAGGGTCAGAATCTATTCCAGCCTTAAGGTTCGGTGTATTAGTTTCTAAGGGTCAGCCTTCCTAGAGTGAATAGACATAGAAAATCCTTCTGTGTCATAATAAAGCAGCAAAAAAATATAGGCAAGACTGTTGGAGACTTTTTATTTTAGCACTTCTTACCAAGCACTGGTTGGCCACCGTCATATTTAGGGGGTTGCCACTGCACAGTACAGTAATCTTCTCCAATGTTGCTGATCTTGGGAGCTTCTGGAGGGTCAGGAACATCTGAAGAAAGTGTGAGAATGAATAAGAGTTCTTACTGTTTCTTTTTTTTCTCTCCATAAGTCTATGAAATATTTTCTCTTAATATTTTTTTCTCTATTGTATTGATATAGCTTTGTCAGGTAGCAACAGTAGGTGCAATCAAGTCTGCATTATCTTACTCTAAAGTGAATTCTGTTCTTGGATGCTTCTGTGTTAGGTTAGTTTTTCTTTAAATATCACCAACTATTCAGCTCTTTTGTTCTTTCCAGAAGTAATGGAATTTTGCAGAAATGTAAGGTTACAAAGTAGTTCTGTTCTGAAAAAGGAGGCTTGCTCCAGGGCATCCTGTTTTCTGTAGACTAAACTTTCTATAGAAGATCATAGTTGCAAGTGTCAGTTGTTTGGTTTTTGGTTAGATTTTTTTGTTGTTGTTTTGGGGATTGTTTTATCTCTGTGATATTCATAGAAAATATCCTGATTTAGGATTTATAAAAGATGAAAAGAGATTTAGTCTTCACTTTAGCAGTGACTTCTATGAATTCTAAGTTTTAATGCTATTTTCTTGAATAATTTCAAAGTTTGCTTACACCCTGACGTTTTGTCATGTGTGGCAGAGTATAAACAAGTTAAACATTATGAAAAATTCTAAAACAATTGCTGAGTCAAAATCATACTCCCCCAGCTCTTCTGCGATTCTCAGTGGCAAACTATTTGTCTTACAACAGATATACGATGTCTCTTTATTTCATTAGACATTTACTGCTTAGAGAATTTGCTTAAAATATAGACCACAACAAAGTGCCAGTAAGTTTTTCTTATCTCAGACAAGCATGAATCGTATACTTCAGAATGGAATGCCTTCTATATGATAGAATCACCTGAAACTGTAAATGCATAAAAAGAAAATAAGTGGATTTCCACTGGTAGTTCCTCTCTTGCTTTTTCACAAGGGAGGTAGCTACTTGTGAAAAAATGTATCTGCCAGTTTTTGTGACTGATAGTATTCCTGTCTTATCATAATTCTCTGTTTTTCTAAACCCAAAGTCAGAACTTGCCTCTGTTTTGGAGAAGGGTGAGTTTCAGTGATGTCAGTTTACATTCATGCTCTGGTTGTTTCCTTCCTCCACTTACCAATAACTTTGACTGTGATATCAGCCTTATCTTCTCCCACAGGATTCTTAACTGTAACTCTGTATACTCCCTCATCCTCCTTTTCTGCTCCTTCAATGATGAAGACACAGTGGTCTTCGTGCATCTCCACGCGAACTCTGCCTTCAGATTCAAACAGAAGCTGTGGGCAGTGAAAGCAACACTTAAAGTAATTGTAAGTTGTGCCAGGGGCAGCCTGTATGTAAGATGGTGAAAATCTTAAAAGTATTCAATATTATAAAAATTATTGAAAAGCTATGAAGTTTTTTCAAGTTCTACTTTTATGTGGAAGAGAGAAAATACATACTAAGTGACTCAACATTTGGGGAAATCAGTTCTGAAAGTCTGTAGTTTGTTACAATTCAATGCTAGTTACACACATCTGGTTAAGTTTCAAAGAGGTTACACATTCCTACTTGGGATAGCTACCAATACCAATGTGAAATGTTTATGCATAACAGTTGAACACCATGAAGTTCAAGTAGGTTTGCAAATTCAGATGGTGGGGCAAGCATTCCTGATCAACATGTCATTTAACATTTAAATGATACCCTCTAAAAAAATGTCCCATGCTTCTTGTAACTGTTACCAGCACTAGTGTGACCTCTACTCTTCTCCAAGCTAGTATCTCAATGTAATGACCACAACTTTGCTGTTTGTCTGTAACATTCCCTGATGTGCCTGTGACCCTCTGGACTTAGAACAGGAACCATTAGAAAGTATATGTGCTGAGTAGTGAATGGTTAACAGAGCAGAAACCTAGCCTTGAGAAAAGTTTATTGTTGCATAACACATGTACAGTATTTTTTATTTATGACAAAAAGGAAACCTGTGGAAAAATGAATCCCCTTTCACTGTTTCATACATGCACAGTCCACCCTCTTGACCCACTATCATCTTTCCCTGTGTCCTTTAAGATTTTTGTCCTGGTTTTTTACCTACAGTTATTATTGAAGCTTTAGAGGGGGAAAAAAAAGGGATAAGCATTTAAGCATTCACAAATACAGTTTGAAAAGTTTTCATTTGAAAACAGCTTTGATTCCTGGCGATACAACCATCCTGTGACAATGATTGGAAAGACATCTCCTTAATCAGCATCTTACTCCAAAACTATTCACTCATCTCTTGGGCCTATTCAAAGTGCTTGATAATTACTGTTGTGGGGCAGGATTTCGGGCCTGATTTGTTTCACCAGTTTTAATAGCTACTTTTGAATATGAGCTTTTATGTGGAACACACTAAGCACATCTGTGTGTCTGCACAAGTAATATGGAACTTACCTTACTATCAGTATTTAAATCAGTGCTGTTTTCCGAGGGAGCGATGGAATCGTCATTGCTCCGAACAAGGTCATTCTTCTAGATAAGCAAACGAAAACACAGAAAATCATCTCAGTCTTTCTGAGCACAGCTGTAAAGTTGCTTTTGCAAGCTAGAGGAGAAGGATCCATAGGTTTATTAAGGGGGCTGAATATGGAGGTGTGAGGAAAGAGAAGTGCAAAGTGAGGGCACAAGTGGACCTAGGAAGTAAATCAGCTGTTACAGAAGTAAAAACCAGAAACGGAAACAGATGTATCAGATTGCAGCCAGTTAAGGGAAAGGTAAGTGAGCAAAACCAGATTTACAGCCTAAAAAAAGAGAGATGTGTGGCAATTCTCCAGGAGAGTTGTAAGTGGTTGTGAATCTGTGTTCTGTGGTACTACTTGCTCATCTTGTGTAGCTACAAAAATAAAGATTATTTCTTTCTGTGCCAGTGGGATTTCAAGCCAATGTACATGTTCTAACACTCAGAAATACAGTCAGGTCTGTAAGCACACCAAACAACATTTAATGAAGTTGTGCTACCATTGGTTTACGATTTAATCGCCAAGTACATGTTACACATTATCCAAATGGGCTTCTACTCATAAGCTAAGACTTCATGCTTTAAAAATAACACTCTTGCAGGGGTTGTCAATCATCATTTTATAAGAGGAACTTGTGTATGACAGAGTCAATTTCTCTTGGTTCCCCAAAGACAGACAAATGGGGTTTTTGTTTGTTTCCAAACTAATTCTGCATTGCAGAAAAAAAGTTGTAAGTGCTTTTAAATATGTTAACATGAACAAAGAATGCACCAGAATCATGAAGAAATGAGACTGGGGAAATTAATAGAATTGTCAATATTGTTTTGTCTATATCTATGCCTCTGGGAAATGCAATGATGCTGTAGAATATTATGCAATATTCTAGATGAAGAACAGTTCAAGATGACTCTCACAAAACCAGCTAAATCTCAACCAGAGATCTGAAACCCCTAGAAATAAAATGAAAATACTTGTACCTAAGAATTTTTGATCTAAGTGAGATTTGAGTAAGAAAGTATATTTCCAGTTGTCACTCCCTTGCCTCAGACATTGTGCCTGGTCGCACATTACCTTATTTACTTTCTGCCAGATGACAGTGGGTGTTGGATCTCCTGATATGGGAACATCCAGTCTCAGTTTGTTCCCAGCCACCACAATGATAGTGTCAGGGGACTGTCCTAGACAGTCAAGGTGGATTTTGGGAGGTTCTGTAAAGAAGACAGAGAAAATAAGTTTTAAATATAACTTCAGTGTTCTGTATGGAGGGGGAAAAAAGGTGAATATTCATGCATTAAGTTTAAAATGAAAAAACACTGCCTCCTTTGGTATTGAAAAGAAGTTTACTTACATATAAATAATGACTGCTGTTCTTACCTTCTCTTGGTACAAAATCGATCTTGACCTCTGAAGAAAAAGAAAGAAAAGGAGGGGAGCAGATAGGAGAAATAGATCAAAACCTACAATTTATAGAGCATCTGCACCTACAAAGTAATTTTAAAACTATTCTTCATTAAAACCTCATAAGGCATATATGTGAATGGATTAACACAATAAATGGGAAAACAGGCTCTTTTAAACAATGTTATAACAATAACAAACAGGGAAAAAGCAATGTCTCTATATTTAGATATCAGGAAAGATTCTGCATACTCTCTTCTGCTATTACCATGATTAATGCTATTATTTTATCCCTCTGGAATTCTCATTGCAGATTCTAAGATAACTTACCCAAAAACTGAAGCTTGGCAGAAAGGTTGTAAGCAAATCCCTGAGGGATGAAGGAATAATCAGCTTCGTCGTCTGGTGTTACATCCTCAATAGTTAGCTTATGGATTCTGGAAATGTGAACAAATATATTCCACTCCCTTACCTCTCCAGAAGAAAGAGGGCTATCTCAAGAGACAAGGTGCAGGCTACAGGCTATTAACAGACATTAATAGTTGCCCTAACATCAAATCAGCCACCACCTGAGCTGTAGACTGCTCTGTTTTCAGTAGTCAATCAAATCCATATCAGCAGGTTCTCTATGAATGGATTTTTCTTGTCTAGTCTGAATAGAGGAAGCAGTTTCTTTACAAGGGTAGGTGTAACACTGCTGATTGGTTTAATTTGATCAGGTTACTACAATACATTCTGGAATACCAAGCTAAAAACTGATGCTCCATCTCTGTATGACTAAGTTCAAAACAATACAGAAAGGGAGTACTAAGGAACACTTTACCTAACACGTAATGCTTATGTGTCTTCTGAATCTTCTTGGTCGTCATTTACAATAGTAGTTCAAGTGCTAAGAAACTTGAACATAGAATTATGCAACTGTATGTGTTAATATAAACCCTAATTGTTCTGAAGGGGCTTGTACACTGAGTGATATCTTAAACTCTTTAAACCCTACTGCTAATTTTAAAGCTATCATTTCTAGACTATTCAAATACAGGAAATTATGAACTCCTAATGAAAACCGAAAGTGTATTCTGATGACATTCTGATGACATATGCAAAATATATTAAATGTGTATGAGATTGTTTTTACCTTTCCTCTTTTAGTTGGAGTCAGGACAAAGTCTTCCTTTATATTCCTGTCCCCTGAGATGGAGATGATAGTTCCTGAGGATTGCAATGAAATACCAAAGCCCGTACTGCTTTGTAAAACAGGACTAACCTGCCAATATGAGAGATCTTTATCCTTTCATCTGGGACCAACTCCTTTCCATTTTTCAACCAAATTCCTTTCACATTTTCATCCGAAACTTCACATTTGAAGACTGCCTGGTCACGTGCCTTCACTGTCAGGTCTGCAATGCTCTGGTAAACTTCCAGCTTTTTCTCTGATATTGTAAGAATAATTGATACACACATCAGCAAGTCAGAATAGCTCTGCAAAATAAATGGTGTGGGTTTACTGAGTAGAAGAGGCTAGGGTTGAGCTAGCTGTTTGCGGAAGGGTACAATATGAAGGGTAATAAATATCATGCAGGACTTTAACGGGACCCATAGCTAATTAGGGTGTTTGTTACATCCGGCACACAAGGTGCAAGTTCTCATTGAGGCCTTTATTATCCAGCCCTATGCCCCTTATTAGGTCTTCCTTTTCCATGATGTAAGAATTATGCTATCCATATGCACTATCCTGGAGAAGGTTATCCTCAGCCTGTTTTTGTTTTTCAGCTTCTTTGGTCCTGTACTACTACCTGTGCCTACCTTGTACAATTAGTTCAGCGACCGACACCCCCCCGTTGGTCTTCACAGTGTAGTGTCCACTGTCCTCCTTGGTTGACTCATTAATAATCAGATACTGCTTTTTTCCATCTTTCTTGAATCGGTATTTGAATGTTTCTTCCCGGGTCAACTCAATCCCATCCTTTTCCCTGCAATGCCAAATAGCATTGAGTTATTTTTCTATGGTTGGAAAAAGACAATGAGAGTCAGCTCAGTGTTACTAGAGATTGCAGGAGACAGGATAAATCCAAGCTTTGCAGCCTTTAAAGTTAGCAAAAAAGAGGCTGTTGTACAAATGTCAGTGGAAGCTAAACTGAAATGCTTCTTGCCTGCCTGTTAATATTCACTAGGTATTTGGCTTCTGTTTCAAGACTTCTGTTCACTCATGAAAAATTGCTTCAGTGTTACTATCTATACGCTCTAGATGAACAGCAAAGCATGTTAAATGCTGTAGAAGTCTCATGGTTTGAGTGCACCCAGCTGGCACTACCCACTCTCAGCTGCTGTCTCACCTCTGCTCCTGGTAGGGTGGGGAGGAGAAAACACAACAGAGGACTCTAGGGTCAGGTCAAAGGACAGGGAGGGTTCAGCCACTACTTACAGCCACGGGCAAACAACAGGCTCAGCTTGGGGAAACAGATCGGTGTAAACACCACCACTAGTTGAATCAGAGTAGGGCAGTGAGAGATACAACTGGATTTTTAAAATCCCACAACCTTTCCCCCACTCCTCTCTTCCTGCTCCCTCCTGCCCCGCGGCCGCACAGGGATTGAGGGGTCGCAGTAAGTCTCAGTCTGTTGCCTCTCCTTCCTCCTTAGCAGGACGCCTCAGAGTCCTCCCCTGCTCCAGCGGGAGTCCCTGTCACGGAGCCAGCCCTCCACCTGCTCCTCCGCTGTGTGGCGCCTCCCGGGGGCTGCAGCTCCTGGCGAAGGGCGTTCCCCTCCCAGGTGCGGAGCAGCGCGGGCTCCCCTCACAGCTGCGCCTCCCGCCCTTGGGGGTGCGGCCTTCTTCGGGTGCCGGCACTTGGCCAGGCGTGGGGTCCTCCACTGCCTGAAAGTGGGAATCTTCTTCACTGTTGATCTCCAAGGACTGCAAGCGTTCACCTTGCCGTTTTACCACGGGCTGAAGGTGAATAGCTGCTCCCGGGTGCCTCCCCGACCCCTTTCCCCTCTGACCTCGGTGTCCCCATGCTGTCTCTCTCTCAGTCCCACTCCTCTCCAAACCAAAAGGACGCCAAAACAGAGGAACTCGCTCAGCAGAATGGCGGGGTTCTTTTTGATGCTGGTTTTTGTTTTTAAACACGTTATCGCGGAAACGCTGATAAGCCCAACCTTCAATAGCAACAAGGCCGCCCTGAAGCTGCGGAAGCTTCTGGAAGCTTCTTACAGGAGCCCGCCAAGCACAAGCCCGGCACGGGAATAATGCAGGGCTGAAGACTTCACCAGCAGGGAATGCGCCCTCATAACAGCTGCTGTGAGGTAAACGGAATTTACTGGGAAATCCCTTAAAATCCTTAACTTTCCTGATGTCAATTATAATTGTTGCAAGTTCATGTTTTGTGGGCATGAGTAGAAGAAGAAAACATTACGATAGAATTAAATGAAGATGTATTTTGGATTCTGTAGTCCTTTCTATTCGTGAATGTCACAGTATATTTAAGACATTACTAAATTAAGCTTCACCATGCACCCTCGGAGGAAATTTAATTATTGCAATTTCCAGTTATGACGGAGGGGAAATGAGCAGAGAGGTTTCATGCTGTTTAGACAAGGTCACACAAAAATACATAAGTCTTCACAAAGATTTCCTGTACCTACTCCTAAATATCCTAAACAGGCTGCAAGGAAATAACTGGGATTTGATTTTTTTAAGCTTACTCTTTTTGTAGCATTTAATATTTGTCATTATTGTTTGAAGGTATATATGTTATGCGACTTGGATACTGCTGCAGTTTGTAAATGGAGGAGGTTTTTTTTATGTGGAAGAAAAAATTCAACAACCCCAAGCAGTGCTACAGGCTGGGGACTGAGTGGCTGGAGAGCAGCCAGGAAGAAAGGGACCTGGGGGTGCTGATAGATAGTAAGCTGAAGATGAGCCAGCAGTGTGCCCAGGTGGCCAAGAGAGCCAATGGCATCCTGGCCTGCATCAGGAACAGTGTGGCCAGCAGGACAAGGGAGGTTATTCTTCCCCTGTACTCAGCACTGGTCAGGCCACACCTTGAGTACTGTGTTCAGTTCTGGGCCCCTCAATTCAAGAAAGATGTTGAGGTGCTGGAGCATGTCCAGAGAAGGGCAACAAAGCTGGTGAGGGGCCTGGAACACAAATCCTATGAGGAGAGGCTGAGGGAGCTGGGCCTGTTTAGCCTGGAGAAGAGGAGGCTCAGGGGTGATCTTATTACTGTCTACAACTACGTGAAGGGGCATTGTAGCCAGGTGGGGGGTGGCCTCTTCTCCCAGGCAACCAGCAATAGAACAAGGGGACACAGTCTCAAGTTGTGCCAGGGTAGGTATAGGCTGGATATTAGGAAGAAGTTCTTCACAGAGAGAGTGATTTCCCGTTGGAATGGGCTGCCCAGGGAGGTGGTGGAGGCACCGTCCCTGGGGGTCTTCAAGAAAAGACTGGATGAGGCACTTAGTGCCATGGTCTAGTTGATTGGTTAGGGCTGGGTGCTAGGTTGGACTGGATGATCTTGGAGGTCTCTTCCAACCTGGTTGATTCTATGATTCTAAGAGGTGTTATGCTTTTGATAGAGTAAGAATATTCTTGCTAGCTTTTGTTGCTTGTTAGCAGTAACTATTCACCTTAACAAGTGAGCTGACGTGATGGCCCATTGAAATGCTGCTTTGGGTCTCATTTAAGTACTATGGCACTGATCTCTGGGTAGATGTATGCGAGGAAACCTTTTGCCTAAAAGTTTCCTGAAGTACATCACAACGTCAAAATTTAAGCAGGTTACTCCTACCTAGTTGTTTATCAGAGCGCACCTTGGAATTTATAATCGTTTTAGAAAAACACTCTCAGAGAATGGTTTAGGTTGGAATGGACCTCAGAGATGGTCTAAGTGCAACCTCCCCACCGTAGGCAGGGACTCCTCCCACTAGAACAAGTTGCTGTCCTCCCTTCCGAATCATGGGACTAAAACATTAGTGAGGGAGGAAACAAGGGGTGCCTGTAACAACCACATGAAACACAGCACTTTTATGTCTGGATAATGTTTCCTCTCCTTGCTACAATCTGGATCTGAATGGGAGATGCTCTCCTGAGGATTATATTTCTCATTCATGTAGATTGATTCTGAAACATGTGCTACAGTGCAAACCTCTGCTGAACATCTGAGAACACAGTTTAATCCAGAAGTTCACCATAATTTCTGTGGCAAACCCACATGCCCTGATGCTGAACTTCTTAAATTTCTTTTTGGCGGTGTATTTTGACACATCTCATCAAAGATATCTGAATGTTCTGTTCAGACATTGGTAAGAAATAGGTAGTTTGAAATCTTGTCTAAATAATGAAAATAGGTTATTTGAAATCAATTTGTTTAAATCCTTGGAAAGGAAATAGAGTATTTCACTTGTCTTTGTTTTAGTAACTGTCACGTTGCTGGTGGTGTGTGTGAGTACAGTGTTTGCAGAAGGGTGTACTGACAAATAGTGGAGTGATAAAATTGTAAACATCTAAGACTAGATATCATTTGCCTTAAAACAATACACTGCTGCAGTGAAAAGTGCAACATTACATTATATATGGTAATAAATATTAGAGGCCTTGCTGTCGTAACTTGAGCAAATTGATACTGAAGAGTAAGTGGAGGATTTTATAGAACCATATAAGTATTGGTTTAAAGAGCACCACAGGTCATCTGGCTCAGCCTCACACTTGAAGTGCAATAATAGGTAGGTCAGCTATGGTTTAGTGTATCAAAGTCCTGAAGAATCTGCAAGGCCAAGTATCTGTTCTCATGTTTGCCTCTCAATGCCTCTTTTCTCTGTCTAGAAATGCTTTCCTACATCCTGTTCATAATGTAAGGATGAATTGGTGAATGTCTTTTAGGATATCACTGATTAGGTATTATATGATAATGGGGACACGCAGATTTATCATGGCTATAATTTGTTTTCATTTGGAGCTGATAAAATCATACATTCATCACTCAGAGGTGGGAAAATCAGGTAAAGATTATGTATTTTATGACACTTTTTCTTTGAAGAATGATATTTCCAAGTTCATCTGAAGTTATGAAATAACTGTTCCATAGGACTACATGACAGTAGTCCGAGACCTTTCAGGGTGATTAAGGGAACATTCTGTCCTGATTACTGTGAAGAAACCCACATAATGAGTTCTCCAAGCCCTAGTCTAATGGCCATGCCTGTGAGACCATAAGCCTTATTTCTGCCCTGTGCGAGTCACATAATTGCATTTGTCCATGTGCTTGTGATTTCATATCCCAGGTTTTAATGGGTGCCAGAGCTGTAACAGGTGTCCTGAATTAGTGTCTGTTACTTGGCATAAACTGTTGAGCATTTCCCTAATGATCCATGAAACTTGAACTCTTTCATCCATACAGTTTTCTGCATTTTCCCTGGCCACTTCTGTCCATTGTCCAGAATGCTCCCCTTGCTGCCAGGACACGTTGG